>NC_135896.1:39633199-40065465 GCF_964194155.1 Cetorhinus maximus | reverse complement strand
CTAAGCGGTGAGAGATCGTGGAGCTCTGAGATACATGGGGATCTGGGTGCCCTGGCACATGAATCACGAAAGGTTAATATGCAGGTGCAGCAAGTAATTAGCAAAACTAATAGAATGTTATGATATTCAATTCCCCTTGCAATAAACAAGAGTAGGGAGGTTATACCAGTTATACAGAGCATTGGTGAGACCACATCTGGAGTACTGTGCACTCCTTATTTAAGGAAAGATTGAACTGCTTCTAATGCATTTACGAGAAGGTTTACCAGGTTAATACCTGGAATGGGTGAGTTATTTTATGAGCAAAGGCTCAACAGACTACGCTTGTATCTGCTGGGATTTAGAAGAGTAAGAAGCAACTTGACTGAAACGTATAAAGATCCTGAGCGATCCTGACAGGGTGGATGTGGAGAAGAAGTTTCTTTTTGTGGGAGAATCTAGAATTTGGGCTAACTGTTCCAAAGTAAGGGGTTGCCCATTTAGGGCAGAGATGAGGATTTTTTTTTTTCCTCTCAGGGGTTTAAGAGGCTTTGGAACTCTCTTCCTGAAAAGGTAGTTGAGGCAGGGTCCTTGAATATCTTTCAGGCAGAGGTAGATAGATTTTCGATAAGCAAGGGGGTGCAAGGTTATCAGGGAAAGGCAGAAATATGAGGTTAAAATCAGATCAGCCATGATCTTATTGAGTGTTGGAGCAGGTTCGAGGGGCCAAGTGGCCTACTGCTCCTAACTCATATGTTTTTCTGCTCTGTCCAACACTGGTTTTCCGAGCCAGTTTTAAATTCATTTCTCCCATGTATTCCCTGGAGGGACTTCAATAGGCATGCCTTGCATCCAAAATCCATTTTGCTTTCCTCTCAGAGACTTTGACACCTTCTGAGAAAAAAAATTAATAGGAGATGGTCTTGGGGTGTAGTTGGTTGGGGGACAGTTTCAATTGCCTTCACAGAAACAATGATTTAAAAGTCCAGCCTTTTGCATTTTTATGCCTTCCTTTCAAGCATCTCTGTTTGAAGTTGGCCTTGACACCTCCCCAGGTGTGAAATTTCATGTCCTCTCAGAACAGGTCTGTCAGTATAATCCACATAGGAAAAGGTCCCTTTACAGTATTAGCCATCTTCTGATCACTGTCTTTTCTTGTATTTTTTTTTAAAAAACAGGTCTTCTTTAAACAGTTCAATGTGTCCGTAGTTAGTTATAAGTTGTGGGCTGCTCTCGCTCTGACATCACGTAGGATGTCCCGCTCTGACATCTCCCACCCACCCAAAATGAAATAACATTCATTCTCTTTTCATTACAAAGAAAGAACAAATATAAAACAAACACACTTACTCCCATTCATTCTCAGCCTTAGTCAATACCAGAACAACCCAAATCTGTTTTAGGCCTCGCATAACCTGCTTGTACGTTGGTTCTTTTTATCCTTTCAGGTGGTTGGTTACATTCATTTACAGATTAGCTTGGTATCAGGGTTTCAAAGTTGCTTTATCTCTAGTGGTATTCATCTCTGGTCAGTAACCCTGTGTCTGTCCCTTGCTGTAGTGCTGGATTAGGTATCATCGGCAGGGCTTGACTGTATTACCTGACTGTTAGCCCCCAAATTGCTAATTACAGCCAAGCTGTTCTGGAGCATTCTGTGCCTTTCCCTGGTCCTAGCCTCGTGCTATCTTCCACAAAGGCTGTCACTATGCAAGTTTGTTTGGCTGTTGGGCTGAGCTGTTCTTGTCAGGCTTAACTGTTTCATATCCATCTCCACAACTCATGATTTACTGGCTCAAACCCCAGGTATTTTTACAGATCTGGAGGTTAGTGAATTATGCTTTGACATTTACCTTCTGTATGGATTCTGTTCTGGTACTACACAGAGTTTTTCATCAACACATCTCCTGGAACATTACCACCTCCAAGTGGACGTTCAGCTCCTGCTATACTCCCTTGTGGCTCTTCAACTGGGTGAGGCACATACCTCACTATCTGCTTTTCTGTTTGGGAATTCCTCTGTTTAAATCTCCCTTGAGGCTGCCTGACAAACAGACCATTGACTTATTCTTCTCCTTGTTAACCTTCATAGGCCCCTCATGGACCTCTTTTATTTCTGCTGGCCTGTCTTTGGCTCTTTTAACTTCAAGTGGCTCTGCAGCTAGGTGGAGCATCTCCCTCACGGTTTCATTATTTGTCTTGGAACTTCCCTGATCCCCGTTTAATTCTGCAAAAAAAATCTACTAACCCAATTTCCAGGTCATTCTCTTGCCAATTTTAAATTCTACTGATCCTTCCTGGACCTACATTGACTCTACAGGCCTAACTTTCGCCTTTTTAAATTCAGGCAGCTGTTTCTTAGCTGTTCCAACCCTTACAGGTTCTATCATCTCCTTTTGGGCCTCTGAACATCCTTCCGCTCTCTACACCCCTGCAGAATTTTGCTGAATATTCCTAGCCTCTTCAATTGCAAGTATCCCTTGCCTAGCTGCTCTAATCCTTGCAGACTTCATTGCCCCCTTTAAGGCCTCTGAACCACTTTTAGTTCCCTATATTCGTATAGATCCCGACTGGCTTCCTCCAGCCCTTTCAGCTTATTTTGATTCGAGTGATTTTGTAGGGGGAGCTTTTAAAGAAAATTAGGAGAGCAAAATGGGGGCATGAAAAAACATTGGCAGGTAAAATAAAGAAAAACCCAAAGTTATTTTACAAGTACATTAAGAGTAAAAGGATAACTAGGGAAACAGTAGGGCCCATTAAGGACCATAGTGGTAAATTGTGTGGGGAGCCAGAAGACGTGGGTAGGTTTCTAAATGAATATTTTGCGTTGGTGTTCACAAGTGAGAGGGACGACGTGGGTATGGAAATCAGGCAGAAGGACTGAGATATAATTAAAGAAATTAGCATAGAAAGGGAGGAGGTTCTAAGTGGTACAGCAGGTTTAAAGTAGATAAATCTCCAGGCCCGGATGAAATGTACCCCAGGCAGTTGAGTGAGGCAAGGGAGGAGATAGGAGGGGCGCTGGCAATAACTTTCAATACCTCTCTGGCCACAGGAGAGGTGCCAGAGGACTGGAGGACAGCCAGTATGGTCCTGTCATTCAAAAAGGGAGGAAGGGATAAACTAGGGAACTACAGGCCAGTCAGTCTAACCTCAGTGGTGGGGAAACAATTGGAAGCAATTCTGAGGAACAGAATTAATCTACACTTGGAGAGGCAGGGATTAATCAAGGACAGTCAGCATGGTCTTGTTAAGGGGAGGTCATATCTGACCAGTTTGATTGAATTTTTCGAAGAGGTGACCAGGTGTGTAGATGAGGACAATGCATTTGACATAGTCTACTTGGACTTCAGCAAGACTTTTGATAAGGTCCCGCACGGGCGACTGATAACGAAAGTAAGAGCCCATGGGATCCAAGGCAATTTGGCAAATTGGATTCAGAATTGGCTGAGTGGCAGGAAGCAGAGGGTGATGGTCGAGGGGTGTTTTTGTGACTGGATGCCTGTGTCCAGTGGATCGGTGTGGCAAATGGAATTTAATCCAGATAAGTGTGAGGTGATGCACTTGGGCAGGACAAAAGAGGCACGGGGAATACACGATGAATGGCAGGACCCTGGGAAGTACCGAGGATCAGAGAGGCCTTGGTGTGCATGTTCTCCGGCCTCTTAAGGTAGCGGGACAGGTAGATAAGGTGATTAAGAAGGCATATGGGATACTTGCCTTTATTAGCCGAGGCATAGAATATAAGAACAGGGAGGTTATGCTGGAACTGCATAAAACGCTGGTTAGGCCACAGCTAGAGTATAGCGTGCAGTTCTGGAATCCGCATTATAGGTAGGATGTGATTGCACGAGAGAGTGCGCAGAGGTGATTTACCAGGATGTTGCCTGGGCTGGAGAGCTTCAGTTATGAGGAGAGATTGGATAGACTGGGATTATTTTTCCTGGAGCAGAGGAGATTGAGGGGGGGACATGATTGAGGTGTATAAAATTATGAGGGGCAAAGATAGGAAGGAACATTTCCCCTTGGTGGAGGGATCAATAGCCAGGGGGCATAGATTTAAGGTAAGGGGCAGGAAGTTTGGAGGGGATGTGAGGAAGAATTTTTTCACCCAGAGGGTGGTGGGAATCTGCAACTCTCTGCCTGAAAGGGTGGTAGAGGCTATGGGCCTAGTGCTGGCAATGGGATTAGAATAGTTAGGTTACATGTTTGACCGGCGCAGACTCGATGGGCCTTTTTCTGTGCTGTAGACCTCCATGACGCTTACATTTTCTAATTCTTGGAGTTCTAACTCTTTTCATCTCTGCTCTAGCTGCAATCTTGCCAATTCTACTTCTTTTCATAGTCTTGCCTTAGGTTCACAATCTAATGCTCTAGCCATGCATTTTAATACCATACATTTTACAGCTTTCGGGGAAAACTCTACGTCTTGGTCAGATTAGGCCAGATACAAATCATTGAGCTTCTTTGGCACGGTAAGATGAATGTGTACAACAGATGTTATGATTGGACTCACTTAACCCAAGCCATATGACTTATCTTTAGATAATATAAAGAACCATAGCAGTGGATTACTGCACTCTGCCTAAACAAGATGATTTATAACTGACTTCCAACTAACTTTCAGCATTGCTAACCTCTTCACTTCCATAAAAGAACCACAGCATTCTATTTCACAACCTGACCCTATTCAAGTCGTTCCTGTTTCAAGATGCCTTTGCTCGACTGATTTATTTCTCACACTTCACACCAGAAAAGAGATAAAGGACTTTCCAACACAATGATTTCTGATGTATTTTGTGATAGCTGAGACAATTTAGTAGGGTTACGTATGATGTATGGCACAGAAACAGGCCATTCAGTCATGGTGGCATTTCTGCTCCACTCAAGAATCCTCCAATCTTCCCTCATCTTAATCTATCACCAGTAACCCTCTAGTCCCTTCTCTGTCATATGCTTGTCTGGCTTACCCTTAATTGCATCCGTACTATTTGCTTCAACCATTCTTTGTGGTAGGAAGTTCCACATTATTACTATTCTTTGGGTAAAGCATCTTCTGACTTCCCTATTTTATTTCTTGGTGACTATTTTATATTGAGGATTTCTAGTTTTGCTCTTCCTCATCAGTGGAAACGTTTCCTCTGTACCCATTCTACCAAAGCCTTTCATAATTTTAAGGACCTTTATTAGGTCAGCTCTCAGCCACCTTTTTTCCAATAGAAAACAGACCCAACCTCTTAATATGTATCCCCATGCATTTCTGGTATCATCCTTGTTAATCTTCTCTGCACCCTCTCCAGTGCCTCCATCTCATTTTTTTTTTTCAAATATGGTGACCAGAACACACAGTACTGAGTGTGTTCCAATCAAGGTTGATACTTCCATATTTTTCAATTTTACCCCTCTACAAATATAGCCTAATGTTTGGTTTGCTTTATTTTAATGGCCTCGCCAACTAGTTGTGCAGTTTGTACTGATTGGTGTATTTGTCCTTCCAAATACCTTTGTTCCCCTACCCCACCTAGAATCTCACCCTAATGAATTGCTTTTTTTCACAGTCTTAAGGGAAAACACCATCAGCACTAGCTTTCGAGCATCTGAACTTATTATTAAATCATAGAAAGATACCATTCAGCAGGCAGTTGCTTGGCCCATTGTGCTTGTGCCTGCTCTTTGGTAGAGCTGTCCAGTTAGTCTCGACCCACTGTCCCTCTCCCAAGCTCTGCAAACCTCTCCCCCTCAAGAATCTATCCAATTCAACCCCAAATCTCACCAGTGAATCTGATTACACCACCGTCCCTCAACACCCCAGCCCGTATCAAAGTCCCTTTTTAGCTTGAGAACATACTATGCTTAAAAACCAAACATGTAAAGTAACTTTACTTCTCAAATTCTTTCTATTGAGAAATGGACTAATAAGCAATAAGTAACAAACAAATAAAGGTTATTTTCCTTAGAACAAATGTGGTTGAGGGGAAATTTGAAAGAGGTGTAGAAGACTGACAGGTTTTGATCAGGTAGACAAATACTGATCCCATTAGCTAATGGTAGAAGGATGAAGGGACATAGATTTAAGGGTTGAACAAGAAATGCTATTGGATGTGAGGAAGAATTTTTTTTTAGTAGTGAGTGGTAATGATCCTGGAACTCTGCCTACGAGGTTGATGGAAGTGAAGACCATTATGGTTTCAAGTGGAAATTGGATAGACGCTTGAGAGAAATAAACTTGTAGGGCTAAAGGGGATAAAGTGAGGGAATGGGAACGACTGTATTGCTTTACAGAGAACTGGCTTGAATATTATGGGGCAATTGGCCGCTTTCTGTGCTATTATGACTCCATGATTCTAAAATATAAAACATGACAACCTTCCCATTGCTAGTGCACAGAATCCACATTAAGTATTTATAGGTTAGATGTGGAGAAAAGCTTCCTCCTCTATTGTACCATTGCAGTGTGCCTAAACTTCAACCTCAAAGGAGCACCCCAACTAGGTCAGTATCTCATTTTCCATTTTGCACTTCACCCTCCTCCTTACCCCTCTGATTGATTGAAGTGAACAGTTTTGTGCTGTGAACCCATGTTCACTAGGAATTGAATTGAAACCACACAAACTCATTTCACATAGTGGGGCAGAATTTTGCCCTCGGATGGCGTCCGGGCCCCGCCGTCTTGGCGGCGGACAGACAGCCGACCCCCGCCACCGAAACAGGGAAACAGGCCCGCCGCCATTTTGAGTGGGCGGGCCAATTAAGATCCACTCAGCGGCCTGCCCAGCGAGAAGCGCTATGTGCTTCCTGTGTGTTTGGGGGGGAGGGGGGGGGGAAGAAGGAGAAAAAGAGAGGGAATCCCCATCTGTCTACACTGGTCAAAGTATCTAACTGTTCTAATCCCATTTTCCAGCACTAGGCCCATAGCCTTCTATGCCATGGCATCGCAAGTGCACATCCAAATACTTCTTAAATGTTATGAGGGTTTCTGCCTCTACCGCCCTTTGAGGCAGTGAGTTCCAGATTCCCACCACCCTCTGGGTGAAAAAATTCTTCCTCACATCCTCTCTAAACTTCCTGCCCCTTACCTTAAATCTATGCCCCCTGGTTATTGATCCTTCCACCAAGGGGAAAAGTTCCTTCCTGTCTACCCTATCTATGCCCCTCATAATTTTATACGCCTCAATCATGTCCCCCCTCAATCTCCTCTGCTCCAAGGAAAATAATACCAATCTATCCAACCTCTCCTAATAACTGAAGCTCTCCAGCCCAGGCAACATCCTGGTAAATCACCTCTGCACTCTCTCTCGTGCAATCACATCCTACTTGTAATGCGGATTCCAGAACTGCACACAATACTCTAGCTGTGGCCTAACCAGCGTTTTATGCAGTTCCAGCATAACCTCCCTGTTCTTATATTCTATGCCTCGGCTAATAAAGGCAAGTATCCCAAATGCCTTCTTAACCACCTTATCTACCTGTCCCGCTACCTTAAGGGGCCAGTGGACATGCACACCAAGGTCTCTCTGATCCTCGGTACTTCCCAGGGTCCTGCCATTCATCGTGTATTCCCCGTGCCTCGTTTGTCCTGCCCAAGTGCGTCACCTCACACTTATCTGGATTAAATTCCATTTGCCACACCGATCCACTGGACACAGGCATCCAGTCACAAAAACACCCCTCGACCATCACCCTCTGCTTCCTGCCACTCAGCCAATTCTGGATCCAATTTGCCAAATTGCCTTGGATCCCATGGGCTCTTACCTTCATTATCAGTTGCCCATGCGGGACCTTACCAAAAGTCTTGCTGAAGTCTAAGTAGACTATGTCAAATGCATTGTCCTCATCTACACACCTGGTCACCTCTTCGAAAAATTCAGGGTAATTTTAATCCATAACGGCCAGTGGGAGTAGAAGTGGGTGAGAGGTAAAAGAAATAAAAATATGGAAAACCTTATTCCACTGAAATAGATCTTGTGGAAAGCAACTAACAACATATGATCCGAGGTGCCACAATGTGAAACTCTAGTATTTGCTGAGTGTTCAAGAGTCTCATGATTGACTACCAGCGAAGACAATATGGTATAAGTACATATAAGCAGTAAGTAACTGTAACCCATTCAGTAGGAGAAGCTCCAGAATTATTTTTGTTTTCATATTGACTGGCCAAAATATTCCTTTTACTATTTCTGTTAAACTGCTGATCACCCAACTCTTCTTCTTGGCTCCCATGTTAGCACTGTTAAAGCTGACAAGGCACCATGACCGGATGAGATGCGTCTGAAGACACAAGAGAAGGAAGGGTGGAAATTGCGGAGGCACTTCCAATCCTCCTTAGAGACAAGGGTGGTGCCAGAGGACTGGAGAATTGCTAATGTTACACCCTTGCTCAAAAAAAGGTGTAAAATAAGCCCAGCAACTATAAAGACCAGTCAGTTTAATCTCGGTGGTGGGAAAGATTTTAGATTTTGGACCCTGCCACCAATGGGAAAAGCTTCTTCCTATTTACTCTGTCCAGACCCCTCATGATTTTGAATACCTCTATCAAATTTAAGTGAATTGGCAGTTGTTATTTCTGCTTTGGAATATGTTCAATATTTTTCATACTGCCTGGATGAGGATGGCTCAATCCCCACCTCGAGCTTGCCCACACTACTGCCACCCCAAGTGGCTATTGCTTTTATTTGTGCCAGAATGTGGTGAAAGTAAAACTTTTAAGCAACACTTTAAAAGTGTTTCTACATGATCTTATCAGCTTCTATGATTTTTGGCATTAGTTCTTAATTTTCATTCCTTTATGTCAAAACAATTTTTTCAAATCACATCACTTCCTGTAGTTTTTTTAAAAAAGTCTTTGAGCAGCAACCATTGATAATTCAAGTAGAGATTTTATTCATTTTTTTTTAAACATTCTAATTCTTAAGTGTTGTGATAATAAAGTCCTTCAGAAAATGCAATGAGGTATGATATTGCTAGACACCAACTTCTAGTTGACCAAGATACAGAATCTGGCCAATTTAAACTAGACCAATGCTGGCTTGTGTTCGGCCTGCTGTCAGATGTTGCCCTGTCTGACTACATGGACACAGATAGCACCCAGAATAAAAATCAAAACAAATTCCTAATAACTCTTAGTGCCCCACTGAGACCTTTGTCATGGCAATGTGATATGTGCATGTGGAATGTTAATCTTTAATCTCATCAGCTCATCAAATATATACTGAACTTCATTAAAAGAACTTTTAAAACAAGCAAAGACAATGACTGAAGATGGCTGCCACAGGTCATCTGACACAATGCAAATCTAAATTCGTCAGTTTCTTGAAGTTTCCAATGTGGATTACAATTAGGACATGCCAAGGCAAACCTCCTATGGAATTTCACACCTGATGTCAAAAATTACTTCAAAGATGAACAGCTCTCAGCATTTGCATTACTAGAGCAACATTCCAAGCCCCCAGGCAGAGACAGAAGGTCTACCAGGACAATGGCTATATAGATGTGGATATGTTCTGCCTGGCACATCACATGGGAGAATGGTCCATCAGAAGTGATGGCTGGGACAATTCAAAAAAAAAAATCACCTAGGCCATAACACAATAGCCATGGTCTGTCCAGACACGTGCTAATCAATTACCTTCTGTGGAATACTCAAGTCATTATGGAGAGCGCTCATGTGAGCAGAATCACCATTTTGAAATGTCTTTTATTGCAACACCCTGGTTGTTTTTGGACAGTCTGAAGTCGTCGTCTGAAAATGGACGAGTAACACCATCGCTCTCCCTGCTGTCTCAAGTTCAGAGCTCTTTCTCTGTTGCAGTTTGGAATACATTACAGAGAAATAGAATTTCAATCAAAATAAACTCTGCCTGCTTATATATATATACTGGGGTCAACAGACAGAAGTTTGGAGGATGCTTCAAAATTGAAAAAGTGTTTCCGGGGAAAACACCAGACCTGTTAAATAAAACTGCCTCAGCTATGAACACCAGCGAAGGATTCAAACAGTGTACACACTATTTTTTTTTGCCTTTTATCATTGAATCTTAATTGGGCCAAAAGTTAACTTTCTCTACTGTATAACTTGTAATTTTGCATGCTTATATGCGTGCGTTGCAAAGGTCGGGACGTGTGTTTACTTTTTAAAATATATTTTATTATTTCTTTATCTGGGTGGGTTTTTAGCTCAGTTAAAACTAAACCTTTTCTGTTTGAACTCAAGAAAGCCTTTTGGACTGAGGTCTTTGAAATCAGTACGAAGAGTTATGTACAGACTCTGAATTGGCACCTTCATCCTTATAAATTTTTAAAAATCCTGTTATGATCAATCAAGGAGTAGGAAAGAAAGGGCTATTCCTGACATGTTAGGATATTAACTATTTCCTAATCAACAAGCGATTAAATCAGTAATTAGAGGTTAAAAGGTTAAACACATCACAGGGTGCATACGAGAGAGAGAGAGAGAGAGAGAGAGAGAGAGAGAGAGAGAGATAGATAGAGAGGGAGAGATCAAAGGGTTGTCCCTTTAAGACGTTGCACAATAAGTGCAATGGAGACGGTGTTTTCACCGGTAGTGAGGTGGTGGAAAAGGGACTGAAGTTCAGAGAAATAAGAAACAAAGTAGGATAGATAATAAGACATTTACAGATTCTGAGGTGGATTCTTCTAGGAAAGAAGGGAGAACAGAAGGGATAGAAGAGTTCAAGGTCATCATTAAAAGTACATCTAAAGATAAAAGTTTGACTAAAATGAATCCAATTAAGTTGACAACTTTCCTTAAGAATAAAGTTGGAGATATTAAATTTGCTAAAAATTTACTGAATGGTAATCTGTTGATTTTTTGTAGAGATTCCCAGCAAAGGAACAAGGCTTTGAAAACTAAATATTTTGGAAAACAACAGGTGGACAGTTTTATTCCGGGAGGCGCTCGCTGGGGCGAATTTTGACATCAGTGTGAAAGATGTGATGAGAAATGTTCGGGGTGGGATAGTAGTAGGAGTTAAAGGTAATCAGAGCATGAGGAATCGAGTGAGGAGTGAGAGTACCTCGGTTATTTTGAATTTTGAAGGGGAGGTGCTGCCTGAAAAGGTGCTTTTGGGATATTTGAGTTTTTCAGTGAGACCATACATTCCTCCTCCATTGCACGGTTTTAAGCTTCAGAGGGTTGGTCATATAGCAGAGATGTAGAAGGTGTGGAGGAGCTCACGATTATGGGAAATGTGGGGAGGCAGTGGAGGTTAAGTGTTGTAACTGTGGGGGTAAACAGTGCTGTTTATGGTGAGTGCGAGAAAATATTGAAGCGCAGGAGGTACAGAAGTTGAGGATGGAGGGTAAGCTGACTTATGCAGAGACAATGAAAACTGTGAGGGGAAGGGCAGTGGGAGAGACAGGTATTGAGAGATATGGGAGGGAATACAACGGAACCTGTGGTTGTGACTCAGAATAAGGTTTCAAGATCAACTGATCTACTGGTGGTCAATGAAGTTAATTTCTTGGCCTTTGTTACTGAAGTGATCAATTGTACTGCACAAGCCCAAAGCAAAACGGAGAAAATGAAGATTATTGTTAAGGCAGCTGAGAAGTACCTGGGTGTTCGTGGTATGTCCCTTGAGAAAATAAGTGGGGCACTCCTGTTAGGTAATAACAATGCAACCATCTCAATCCTCTCCAGTTAGTTGATTTCATGTTGGCTTTTTAATATTACAATGGATGCCAGAAATTTGATTGCCAATGGTCAAGAGTTTAAACAATTTTTAGCTGATTTAATTGAAAAGCCAGATATTATATGTATTCAAGGAACTTGGTTAAAATCATGCTTAGATTGTGTTTTCCAGGGATATGTGGCAGTTTGGAAGGATAGGATTGTGGGTGATGGAGGGGGGGATACGCTCTTTTTCTTAGAAATTCAATAAATTATAGAATTATTAATTTAGATACTCATTTAGAATGCAATATTGTTGAAATTCGGTGTCATTCTAGTTTCCTTTTGATTAATTTTTATAAGCCTTATAAATATCTCATTATTGAAGAATTAGAAGCCTTGACATCAGGTGTCAAAAGCCTATTATGTGGTGTGGGGATTTTAATGCACATAGCCCGATGTGGGGTAATGGTCATAGAGATAGAAATGGTAGGGTGGGTGTCGAAGAGTTACTTGGCCATTGCAATCTGGTGTGCTTGAAAGATGGGGGGAGCACTAGAATAAATGTTGGTAAAAAACATTTTGTTGTGCCTGGATCTAATGCTGGTTTCCAGTGCTTTGGCAGGAAGATGTGAATGGGATGTTTATGAAGACTCTACTATTGAAAGTGATCGTTTTCCTATACGGGGAAGAGTAGGGTTGCGTTTGAATGAATAAATAACTAAAGGTGAGTTCACAGTGGTGTTTTTGTAAAGGAGGGTGGACAGTTTTTCAGAAGTGTGTGGATAGCATTAAAGGTCTGGGATTTACAGAAAATGTGGATACTTTAAGTAATGATTTATATGATATAGTATTGGTGCTGTGGAAATGTCTATTCTACAGAAGAATTGCGCCTTGGTGGAATGTGGTTTATGATTTGGCATAAAGGAGAGGAATAAAGCCTTCAAGTTGATGCACAAAGCTTATACATCTGAAGCAGTATTGGATTATAATAGGAAGAAAGCCATAGCTCATCGAGTTATTAGGTGAGAGAAAAAGTAGTATTGGAGGAATTATTCTGATAGTATGGGGAGGGATGCATCGATAGGTGATATTTGGGAGAAGATCAGGAATAATGGAATTTTTAAGATCAAAACTATTCCACTGTTGGTAGATGGAGATGATGTTGCTAAAACCAATCCGGAAAAGGCAAATATGTTGTCAAAGGCTTTTGCTAAGGTACGTAGTAGTGGTAATTTAGATCCTGAATTTCTTGTATTTGCAAATCTTTTCCAGTTTTGTAAAATATATGGATAAGAATTGGTTTGCTTATATTCAACTTTATACTGCTGGTTCCAAGGATCCTGAGATGGGACGGACAGGTTCAGTAGCTTTTATTCCTGAATTTAATGTTATGATTGCAAAAAGGTTATCTGACAATTTATCAGTCTTTTCAGTTGAGTTGCTGGCAATTATGTTGGCTTTAGAGTGGGTATTGGAGGTAAAGCCATTAAGAGTTATAATTTCTTCAGATTCACCATCAGCATTGGCCTCTATCCTATCTTGTTTTTCTGAACCCAGGCAGGATTTTATTTTTGAAAATTTTCATTTATTGTATAATACAACAGTTGGGTATTGTGGGTTTTTTATGGATACCAGCACAAAGGTGTGATAGGGAATGAGGAAGCAGATTCGTTGGCTAAAAGCTCTATAAATCACTTGATTCCAGATATTGAGATTTCATTAGAGAAGATGGAAATTAAATCTATTATTATGGATAAACTATATGCATAATGGCAACAAAAGTGGAATACGAATGAGAAAGGAAGACATTTATATCAGATTCAAAACAACGTGAAGTTATCTAGTAAATTCACTGGGAAGTGTAGAAGGGATGAGGTGATTATGAGCAGGATTAGTATTGGACACTGTGGGTTAAATAAGCATCTGTGTTTAATAGTTGGTGATGTGTCAGGAGTGTGGGGAAGGATTCCTTCCATCAGTGTAGCATGTTTCACTACACTAAATTTGCAGCTGAAAGGGAACTATGCAGTCTAATTTACAACAGAAGGGTAAAGAGTATGATATGGTGGCTAGTATTTTAGCAGTTAGCTTAGGGTTTTGGGATATTTATAAAGTTGTGTTGTCTTTTTTTTATATTTCACAGGATCGGTGCATAGAATTTAGTTTTTTTATTTGCATTGCATTTCTTCCTCCGATACAGTAGGTGGCAGTAATACACCAAAGAGGTGTGAATTTGCCAGAAGCCTTAAAAATGAAAAATCAAAGATCTGGAGAGAGAGAGAGAGAGAGTGAGTTGTGTGTGTGTTGGAATAAAGCTCTGGCTGGGAGAAGTACAGGCTTGGTTTCTTTCTATCTTACCAACTGGCCAGTGGAGTTTCACAATGGTAACAGAGGATGGTTGCTGCCTGTAAGTAAAAGACTGGAAACGAAGCTTCCTTCAGATAAAAGACTGTATTTGGTTTAATTAATCTTTCCACATAAGACACAATGCCGCAAGCTTGGGCTAAGTTCTGGACTGCAGTAAGGTTAATTGGCAGCAACTCAGTAGTCACCCAACCAAAACAAATGATTTAACAAATCTTTCTCAAATGCTAGAAGCTGGGACAGCTGTCATTGTATTTTTTTGGAATAATGCATAATCTTTGAGCAACGTATTAAGGGATGTTTGAAAGAAAAATAAAGAATGCTGAAAACACACAGCAAAAAGAGGGGTCAGATTTAGATTAGGCAGTAGGCCATTCAGCCCCTTCAGGCTGTTCTGCCATTCATTCAGATCATGGTTAAACTGTATCTTAACTGCATCAATCTGTCTTGGCTAAATATTCTTTTATACCCTTGACTTGCAAAAATCTATCAAAATCTATTTTAAAATTATTTACTAAATTAGCATCTACTGCTTCAAGGAGAATTCCATACTTCTAAGTAACACCCTTTGAAGTATTTCCTAACTTCTCTCTTGAATGACTTGGTTCTCTTTTTAAGGTTATATCCCCTTTTCCTGGACTCCCCCTACAAGCAAAAGTTTCTATCCACCCTATCAAAATCCTAAAAGTTAATCAAATCACTCCTTTGCCTTCTGTATTCCAAGGAATGCATGCTTATTGTGCAATTTCTCGTCATAATCCAACCTTTGGAGCCGTGATAACATTCGTGTGAATCTGTGTTGCACTCCTTCCAAGTCCAATGTATCTTACGGTGCAGTGCCCAGAATGATACAAAGAACTCCAAATGTTGTCTAACCAGTGCTTTGTATAGCTGTAACACAACTTTTTTATATTCTAGCCTTCTACTCAATTAATCTGTATCTGACCATACATTTTAGTTATTTATATACATGGACCTGTAAATCGGTTTTGACCTCCACTGTTCTCAGCTTAACACCGTTTAAAAACTACTCAGAACTATATCCTCTTTTGGTCTAAAATTGAGGACATCATGTTTAATCCATTGAAATCCTTCTGCCCAGTATTGTCCAATTCTATAATCTTTCAATGTCTTTTTGTATTTTTATGCTCTTATCTACACTATATAAATCTTTGTGATATTGGTATACTTGGACAAATGGCTCTCTGTCATTCATGTTGTTAATAAATAGTCTAACTCTCAGCCCAGATCTTTGTAGGAAATCACCAGTCACTTTCTTCCAATTTGAAAACATACCCATTATCCCTACTTTGTCTTCTACTACCTAAGCAGCCTCCTAACTAGGCTACCAGTTTCCTTTCAATCCCAGGGACTTAACTTTATCTGACAGCCTCTTACGTGAAACATTCTAGAACTTCATATAAAGTACATCCCTGTCCACTACTTCAGTTACTTCCACAAAGTTCAATAGGACATAACCTATTCCTCAAAAATCCATTTTGGCACTCTCTCTCCACGGCTCAAAATTTATCTAAGTGCTCAGTCACCTTGTCCTTAATTATAGATTTTAAAAACTTGGCTGCAACTGTCAAATGCCATTAAAATCTATTACCTGAATCAGCAGCATTGCAGATTTGTTTGCTTAACAATGGGAATGCAGAAATGCCTTTCTCAGCAGGAATGAAGGCCTCTGATTCCAAACCTTTTTCTTACCTACTACCGCACTCTTCACAAAATGGATTTCAGGCGTAAAACTGTACTTGAAGCACAGCAAAAATAAAGTTTGCTTTTTTGCATATGTAAACGCATGCGCCTGACACTGCTTCTTTAAAGTGCACTAACAGATCTACAATTTCCTGGTTTCTTACTAAATTTTCTTAAATATATATTTTCTCTTTCCAAGTTCTAACAGATCAGCTGCTTACTTCAACTATTATTGATATAAAGGTAGGTACGCCAACGGTCATAAAAATAAAAATGTGCAATATAATCAGATTCAACAAACAGATTTAAAATAATTTCAAAGCTTATTAACTTTGGGCAGAACAATTTGGGTCTGACGCTAATCAGAACCGACGATTCTGACAGAAAAGATTTCCTTTGATCAAAATATTGGTTTCTGATGAAGAATCACATTCAAAACTTTAACCCGTCTTTCTTTTTCAGCTGTCAAGTGACTGTTGTCCATTTCCCATGTGTCTTTCCAATTATTTCTGATATCTAGAACTCCTGTTTTTTTTCTTCTAACTCATCCCAGTGGATTCAGCCACAGGAAAAACAGACATGCAAGTGCAACGTCTCTTCTTTCTATGGTGAGTCTTCCTGTTATTTGTCAATTTTTTAAGATTCATATTTCCAGTGTGGCCTTAATGTTTGCTGTTAATCTATGCTGCAAAGGTTGAGTTTTAACTTCCACCTCTAACCTCTACTGCATTGTCACCCCTTCCCTCCCCCTCCCCAATCTTACAGCTTCCACATATTCTTTCCCACCATATTGCTGACGTTCAAAGTACAACATTCTTGAGGTAATGGTTTGGGCTGCTGCATCACTTGACTTTTTTTTCACAATTTTTTTAATGCTGTTTTTGGGCCAAAAGCTTTTTCACAGCAAAATATATAAATGAATCAGCAGTACACTGGACTCTGCCAGCCATATAAAAGGCAGACAAGCAACTTTAATTATGCTTTTTATATCATCCACATCAACTAATACTCTTAAAACAGTCCTATAATTACAGTAAACACATTTCCCATTCAGCCTACACTAAAATGCAATCTCCAATAAAAATGCATGCAAGGCGCCTGACTTCGGTGTGCATTGCAATGCTATCAGAAGATTGCAGGTTCGAGTCCTGCTGTGATTGCTTCAGTAGTCGATGTGTGGTGCCATGATTGTATAGTGGTTAGTGCTTGGTGTTGTGGCCGCAGCAACCGCAGTTCAAAGCCAAGTCACAGCAGTATCGATTTCAACATCTGGGGTCCTTTTCAATAGCTCAGCAGGTAAAGTGGATGACAGTAGATGATCATTAAGCTGGCATCCTTAAGTTGTTGGTTCAATTCTAGCTTGAAGGCAGCCCCCCATTTCTAAGTTGTTTCTGTAGTGTAATGGATATCACTTTAGCCTTACCATAAGACATAGGAGCAGAAGTTAGGCCATTTGGCCCATCGAGTCTGCTCAGGCATTCAATCATGGCTGATAAGTTTCTCAACCCCATTCTCCTGCCTTCTCCCCGTAACCTTTGATCCCCTTACCAATCAAGAACCTATCTATCTCGGTCTTAAATACACTCAATGACCTGGCCTCCACAGTCTTCTGTGGCAATGAATTCCATAGATTCACCATTCTCTGGCTAAAGAAGTTTCTCCTCATCTCTGTTCTAAAAGGTCTGCCCTTTACTCTGGGGCTGTGCCCGCAGGTCCTAGTCTCTCCTACTAATGGAAACATCTTCCCCATGTCCACTCTATCCAGGCCTTTCAGTATTCTGTAAGTTACACACGAAAAGGTCCCCAGTTCAAAACTGGGCAGCGACATTATCAAAACTTGCTCATTTAGAGTGAGGAAAATTTTAAAAATGCATCCTGTGTGCTCTACAAATGCACATGTTCCTTATAGCAAGGGAAAAATGCCATGTTCTTTAGACTAAATTCAATGTACACCCCTTACTTTATAGACAAACAAGCTATATGAAGAGAAAATATCCTACATACCGTACAACTACTTTCCCTCTATCCAACAAAAAAGTGTGCTCCACAGCCAGATAAATGCTTCCAAATATATGTTCTAAGATAACACAAATAAAAGTGGTGCAAAGTTCACAGGACTGGAAGAATGAGAAAGGATCAATGGAGGACTGTGAACTGCAGAGGTGCAGCCCTGGGGAAACAGAACAGACTTAGAACATTTGGTATTAGTAAACTCTTAAATTAATGTTTGCAGGCTTATACTGCAAAATCATATACAATATAACCAACGTTGTCCAATATATTAGCCTCCAGCCACATGGCTAATTGGGGATCAGGTGTAACTAATTCATGTTTTTGATTAGTAAATTGAAATAAGTAATAGTGTAGGGCATGTTATCTCAATAATTGTGTTTGTTGGTCAGATGGTAAGATGACAAGCAGAGTGTGTTTGGGATTCTTACGAGTGCTTTACTTCATTGGTCACTGAATATCTTTAGATTCCCCCCTTGAACTATCCCCAGGCCCATCCTATTTCTCATAGTGCACATTGCCTCCGCAGCCTTTCCTCCATCATAAGGTCAGAACTGGGGATGTTTGCTTATGATTGCAGTCTTTAAGCCATTTAAGACTCAAGTTATGAAGTAGTCTGTGCCTAGATGCAGCAAGACCTGGAAAAAATTCAGGCTTGGGCTGATAAGTGACAAGTAACATATGCACCACAGAAGTGTCAGGCAACGATCATCTCCAACAAGACAGAATCTAACCATCTCTCTTTGACATCCAACAGTATTTATTACCATTGCTGAATTCCCCCACCTTCAACATCCTGGAGAGGGTTACCACTGATCAGAAATTTAACTGGACCAGCCACATAAGTACTCTGGCTTTAAAAGCAAGTTAGAGGCTGAGAATTCTGTGGATAGTAACTCACCTCCTCACTCCCCTAAGGCTGTCCATTATCTACTTAGCACAAGTCACAACTGTGATGGGATATTCCCCACTTGCCTGGATGGATACAGCCCCAACAGCACACAGGAAACTCAACACCATTCAGGACAAAGCAGCCTGCTTGACTGGCACCCCATGTACCACCTTAAACATTCACTTCTTCCAACACCGGTGCACAGTATGTATAATATGCAAGATGCAGTGCAGCCTTAATTCACCAAGCCTCCTTCGACAGTACCTTTCAAACCCATGACCTGTACCACCTAGAAGGAGAAGAGCAGTAGATGCATGGGAACACCACCACCTGCAAGTTGCACTCCAAGCCCCACACCATCCTGACTTGGAACCATATAATTGCTGGCTCAAAACCTGGAACTCACTTCTCAACATTGTGGTGCACAGAGACCATATGGACTGCAGCTGCTCAGAAACAACTCACAACCGCACTAGGGTTGGTCAACAAATCCCAGCCTTGCCAGCAATGGTCATATCCTATGAAAGAATTTTTAAGAAAGTTTGATCCAAGACAAACTTCCAACCACATATCCGCACCGTCATTAAGACCACCTACTTCCACCTTCGTAACACCTTCCAACTCCATCCTGCCTCAGCTCATCATTATCTCTAAACTTGAGTATTCCAACAAACTTTGGCCTCCCATTTTCGACACTCTAGCAACTTGGTCCATCCAAAACTCTGCTACCCCTGTCCTTACTCACACCAAGACCCATTCACCCATTATCCTGCGGTTCACTGCTGTACATTGGCTTCCGGTAGAGCAAAGGCTTGATTTTAAAATTTTCATCCTTGTTTTCAAATCCCTCCATGTTATCACCCCTCCCTATTTCTGCAATCCCCTCCAATTCTGACCTCTTGCAAATCCCTGGTTTTAAGTGCTCCACCATTGGCAGCCAATGAATCTAATCTGTCCCAATATCTCCTTATGGCTCAGTGTCAAATTATATACATCAAATTATACAATAACACTCCAGTGAAGCACTTGGGGCATTTTAATATTTTAAAAATGTAAGTAGGCATTGTTATTGTTCATAGCAGTATGACCATTTGGAAAGTAAATTGTCCATTTGCAAGTTGTTTTTACTTCTGAGTTTACTTAAAAACTTCTCTTTGATATTTGCAATTCCTTCCAAATTTCCACACCAACTATCACCTTCTATTCCACTCACCCCTGACATATCACCTTTCATTCCCATCTCATCCATCACCATTCTCTCCCCAGAAGCAGGATTGGAGGCAGAAAGCAGCGGGTAGCCAACTGAAGTATGTTAAAGGCCAATTAAGGTCAGTTATCAGAGGCTGAATGGAAATTTTCAAAGGCATCAGGAACAGGCCAGCTCCCTGGAGGTGGCCTCTTGGCAACAGATCAAGGGGGAGTACGCCAGGATGCCTTTGAGCCCTCACTGCCTACCTGGCCACAATGGTGACAGAGCAGCTGTGGCCATTTTTTAAAATTCAAATTTGTTAAAGCTGCTGAGAGATGGAGGTACTTTCTCTCTACCCCTTACCTGGAATGACAGACTGCAACTTCTTCCATGCCGGAGGGCATCTTAATGACTCAGAGTCCACCAGCCATCCTTAATTTCATAATGTGTGCACCCTCTGACAGGCTTACCAAATGAAAATTAATGCTGGGGAACTACTCTTGACAGTACAGGGTTAGGACCCCCATTTGACCTCCATATTGGGCTCCCGACCCAAAATATAAGTTGCTGTCCCAGATTTCTAACATCCAAAATATTATTTCAAAGTCTCCAAATTACACATAACAGATTATATTTATTAATTTCCTTTTAGCAACTCTTTCTCCTCAATGTGTAGAGAAAAGAGACACTGCACAAAATTATGAAATAATAAAATTCTAACTCTGACTTACCTTTAATTTCCACTTCAGCATTGACAAGCGGACGCAGATTAGGTGAAGAAAATGCAGTAAAGCTTCCTGCATCTATTTTTGTCACCCGGTTTCCTCTGTATAATTTATGTTGAAAATACAGACTGACCTAAATAATAGAACACAGTCAGGACTGCAAATAGTAGCTGCTGAATTACCATATCAAACAAGATCAGACATTTGAGCTTACTGTAGGCTACACACTTACTTCTGGTATTACATACTGGCCAGCAATCAGCAGTGCCCCAAGCAAATTATCATGGCCGTCATTTCTCATCTCATAGATGGGAACCTGGAAGAAGAAAAGGAGCT
This sequence comes from Cetorhinus maximus, assembly GCF_964194155.1. Taxonomy (NCBI): domain Eukaryota; kingdom Metazoa; phylum Chordata; class Chondrichthyes; order Lamniformes; family Cetorhinidae; genus Cetorhinus; species Cetorhinus maximus. The sequence continues at coordinate 40,044,637 of NC_135896.1, read as the reverse complement.
GTAAAATCTGATTTGACAAGGCAGAAAGAACATAATGGTGAAAGTACAATACTAGATTTATTGGTTAGGGATTAGTGAGGAAATTGTCTGGCTGTTTGACATTCTGTTTTTGTTGTATTTGATAACCCACTATTTCCTCCCCAACTCCCCTCAGTTATTTTCATCTCGCTCTTTTCTGGTTGCACCAAACCTCACAATACTCGCTGCCAAGGTAACAGTGAATGACCTACTGGCAGTGATGAGGCCCCAATTTTTCCAACTCCCTCTGGGACAATGATTACCTCTGTTCTGAACTATCCCACAAAAGCACAGCTGGACATTGTGAAATCAGACATGTCATCCCATAACCCACAGCTCTACACCATGACAGCACAGCATCTCTGCTCCTATATTCTCTACTATACTGCATCTCTATGAAGTATATTGGCGTTAATTCCAATAATTGTATGTCGAGAAAGAATGAATCTGAAGCTAGCCTGTACCTGAAAACAAGTTCATTTCCAAGACAGCAAAGTAGTCACAGACTCTCCCAGTTCCTCTCAGACACCGAGTGAATTGGTTTATATTCTTTCGCAATGATTCCCTAATCTTGCCCCCAATTGGGGACAGCAGTACTTTAATTACCAATTTAAAGCATATATTCTATTGCAGCACAATTTCAACATTCCCTTTTTTTAAAGCAAAAAAAAACAAGTGCATTTCCACCCCAGAGAAAAAAAAAAATGAAAATAGAAAAATAAATCACCCATCTTCAAAAAAAAACCTCACATCCTGACTAATCCTACTTCTAATACCTTCAACAATTTTTCACTACAAGCATTCCTTTTGGTGAAACAGTCTGATAACTGACGGCTTGTGTCAACCCACTGGAGCTTAGAGTTTTCCTTTTTCTCCACCATTTGTTTTAGACTTGCAATATCAATTTGTAATCTTTTTTCACTTGCACTCTGCAAAGTGTATGTTATACCAAAGGAATCGATTGTCAATGTAACACTCTTTTGGGACATTTCCCTCATGCAGTATTAATGTTTTAGATAAAAAGAATACCGTGTCAACTGCCTCTACAATGCGAGAGTCTCTGCAGCCAGGGTGCTTTTTACTACTCACCATAACACTTCCCATTTTCACCCACAAGAAATATTATGAAACCTGCTGCACTTGAAAACCCATCAACAAGGTTTGTGAGAGGCACGTCACTGAACACAATCAATTTTATATTCTTAGGGTCACCAAAAGATGAAAACTTGAGTACACATTTTTCCATCTTTAACTTTTTAATGTTTTCTTCACCCATAAGATATTCTGGACCTTGGGATGTTTCATTATAGTACTCCGTTCAAGCACATCAAAACTTGTATCTGGCCTCGTCTTTGTGCCCAGCCAGTTTAATTGCCCAACCAGACTTTGCAGCTGCTCTGTCTCATCCTTGGAAGCATCAGCATCTTTTTGTGAAGACCTAGCCCAATTGACTGCAATAGGGCTAACACTTTCTAAATACAATTGTTGATGCAAAGTAACTTCAGGCCTGTACTGTTTTATTTATATTAAATATATTTAAAGGCCCCATTAGCCTTACTCCCAATCTTAACATCCATCCTCATCTTGTCAATAACTCTGGTTTTGAATCTGACTAGTGTTACCCCACAGGAAGTTGTCAACAGGCATCAAGAAGATGCCTGCCAGTTTCCTGCCATGGTACCAGTAAAACATGGCAGGGTCTGCCTTCAGTTGGAGACAACCCAACTTTAACACTGATCGAGCTGAAAAGTTCCATACTCCAGAAGCATTGTTTAAACCATATACGCACTTATTCAACTTCCAAAGTTTTCCCTCTACCTCTGGTGCCTCCATAGGAGGTTTGAGAAACACTTCCCTCTGGAGGTGACTCCCCCTGCAGGAATGCAGCTTTTATATCTATCAGCTTACATTCCCACAAAAACGTTGCCAAAAGGGCCAAAAAAAATTTTCAAAATTACCTTCCCTGCTGGGGGCAAGTCCACCCTGATTTCTTTATCTGCTAAGCATTCTTCAAATCCCCAGGCCACTAACTTAGCCTTGGCCTTATAAGTTCAATTCAGTAGGACCTTTTCCATGCAGACCCTCCTAAGTGATAATGCTGGATGATCCCTATTCTGAATGCACACCAAACTCCCTCCAACTGTCCAACTCCCTCTGTTTAGCCTCCCACATAGCTTTATCCCCTAACTTATCAGCCGTTACAAAAATATCTGTCGTGGGTACTCCTGCTTCTGCTAGTTTGTTGTAATGATTCAGCATTCTCCATTCTGCGACCCGTCCTTGTCTGTTTAAGTCTTTCCAGGCTCCCACTGTCAGATCCTCTGCTTAGCCCGACAGAGGTTAAGTGTGAGCATTTCACACCCGCAATTCATCACCTGACCCATGATTGCAACTTGGGCTATGCTTCCTTATTTTCCATTCTTGTACTCCGTTCTCCCAGTCCATGACATTCACTGCTTGTCCACCATCATGGACATTCAACCAATTCTTTATATTTTCTAGTAGATTTTCCTACCCGTCCCACTATTGTTGCATCCCTTCAGTTATCCAATCCTTCTGGGCAATACATTACCTGGGAACCCACTTTGGGCAACTGACCTCTGGACAAAATAGCCCATTCCTGTTTGTCACAATCTGCTTTGCTACTGATATCTACTCCTGATCCATTATATCTTGTACCTCTGGCTGTGTCCCACAAAATAAGCATATGCGATGCACATGGTGCTTTATCATCTTCTATCACATTGTCAGTATTCGCAAATTCATAATTCATTCCAATGACCTGTGAAGAATGGGCTTTTATTGTTTGATTCCCATATTGAATAATCAGTTTTCCCTTCATGCCCTATAACTTTTCCTGGGCCTTTCCATTCCCTTGGCCCCTCTCTCTTATAATAAATCAGATCACCTGAACTAAATTCTACCTCGGATGGTCTTATGTGGTGTCGCAATGCTCTCCAAATCCTTTGAAACCTCTGCCATGATGAAAGCTTTCCTGCCTGCATGTAAGACATTCAAGTGGGCAGATAAAACAGAGCTAATGGTAGTTCTTTCAAGAGCAGGGAGAGCATCCAATAGCAATGAAGGCAACTTCGGATTTCTTCCATACGCCAACTGGTACAGGCTATACCCCCCGAACATTTGTAAAGAATTCTTTGCATGTACTGCCCATGCCAATTGCATTTGCAATCCAGTTGTTTGGCCAATATCTTATGCAAGATGTTGTCTATCACTGCATGATTCCTTTCACACAAAACATTGCTGAACGGGCTCTCAGTTGCAGTATGCATAACTATGGTATTCAAATATTCACACGTCCCGAAATTCATCATTCGCAAATTCTTTTCCATTATCTGTCAGGAATTTTGTTTGTGTTCCTAATCTGGTACGCTCCATTTCTCCGTGACCTTATCGACAACGGTCTGCTTGTCCTTACCATTTAATACTGTAGCTAGCCTAAATCTAGTCGCCATATCTACAAACTGTAGCAAAAAAACTTATCCTTGTCCCATATTTTTCAGTCCATTGCCATTAATTCATTAAATTCGCTGGCCAATGACAGGCTCACAACAGGACATGGTATCCTTCGATATTTAACACAAATGTCACATTGAGCCGTGACTTGCTCAATAAGGTCATCGTATTCTTTATCAACCATTTCAGCATTCTGCAGTAGAGCTTTCAATTTTTGTGATACAGGATGAGTAAATTGTCTATGCAACTTTCAAATAATCATCTTCTTGTCCACCAAACTTTTATCCTTAGAACTTAACAAGATTGCCTGAACTCTGACGAGAAATATCTGGCTTCCTTAATGGCAGGCAGTAATGGCCTGACCAAGTAAAACACAGATCCACAGTTTTCCCAAACAAAATCGCTCCGTCATTCTCCATGTCTAGGTTCACCTGCACTTTTTCTCAAAAAAATCTGTTCAACAATAGGGGTATCTCGCTAGAGACCACATCAATACTGATGAAGAGACTGATCCCAGCTATCTTGCACAGGAGGACTACTCTTTTGGAAGACATTAGCATGTTATCATCCCCAAACCTAAAGCAGGCGGAGCTTCCATACTCCTTAACCTTCTTTTGATCTGTCTCATCAAGAGACCCCTGGTAGCAATTAAGCCAATCCAACAAACACACTCTAAAACTGCGCAGTTGAATGAATCAGCCATCAAAATACTCATCACTGGATTCAAACTCCCAGTGACCAACACGATTCCTTCAAGTCATCATCATTTTTAGCCTTGGAAATATGTTTCATGCGTTACTTCAAAAACATGATTCTTTCACTGCAGGTAATTCACTGCATAATGATGCTTAGAATCACACCAATTAACCATTCCCCTTGCACTTCTTGGGTTCAAGCGCCAAAAGGCACCATCCTAGACCTACTTTTTGACTCTACTCTCAGATTGGCTGCAAGTGCGACCACCTATCAGCAACCCCATATTTGTACTAGAATCTGCGTTTAATATTTTGGCAATCTCGAAATTTGGCCACCATGGAATCCTCCATCCTCTGCTCTACCAGAGTTGCCTGTATTTGATAGGAAAGTATCTGGAAATGGCTTTTTCCAAAATTGTTTATAAGGCAGCAGCCACTTGGTCTAGGAGAGAGTCTTTCCCATGGAATTGAACCCTCATCAATACCAAAAGTCAAGTGACATGTGAAACGCGTGCACAATCGAGTAATTTAAATGCCAATACAGAATCCGGGATTCCAAGGTTAAACTTTTTCAGACTCTTATCATTTATCAAAGTCCATACTATACTCCTCCATGTACTGGCCATCTGTTTTCTTAAATCTATTAATGCCATGCTTCATATCCTTCCAACAAATCATCCTTTTTGTAAAACTTATCCAAAAATTGTAATAGTCTTTGGTATCCAAGTCATCCACATCCAATTCTGAAAATACTTTATCCTAATCTTATTTTTTGCTGGTAGTGACAAAGCCAAAGCCATACCTTGCTTTTTTCAGGGTAACAAAGTAATCCGTGTCCACTTCCTGACTTCATTTTCCCCAATGCTGGTATGGTTCCACCTCCACAAAAAAGCGGCGGGTAGTCAAAACCTGAGATTTCACAACGTCCTTCTGCCATTCTGTGACTGAAATTGTCAGCAGCGGTATGCTGCTTTTTCTCTGAGGCCAGAGACAAAAAGCTTCCAATGCAGCAACCAATCACCAAAGCCTAATGTTCATCCTCCAATAATTGTATGTCGAGAAAGAATGAATCTGAAGCTAGCCTGTACCTGAAAACAGGTTTATTTCCAAGTCAACAAAGTAAAGTCACAGACTCTCCCAGTTCCTCTCAGACACCCAGAATGCACTTGTTTATATTCTCTTACAATGATTCCCTAATCCTTCCCCAGTTGGGGACTGCTGTGCTTAATTACCAGCTTAAAGCATGTATTCTATTGCAGCACATTAACAATTGGGAATTTTCTTTTAACATTAAAAGGCGCTATATAAATCCAAGTTATCATCATTATTCTTCTGGGGAGAATTTTCTCCCCGAAGGGGTTGGGCGGGAGCGGGCACGGGCGTGCGCACAGCCAATCACTGCCCGCGATTGGCTGGCGCCATTTTACGTGGACTTGGCCCGCCCAGCGTGACGCACGCCCAGAAGCACTGAGCGCTCCGTGTGGTCGGGGTTGCCTGAGTCGCATGTGCAAGAAAGTGTAGAATCGCCCTGAGGCACAGAGCTGCTTCAGGGAGATTAGTTAAGTTCAAAAAAATTTAATAACGGGAAAAAAATTTTAAGACATGTCCCTGCATGTGAAACTGTCACATGAACTGGGACATGTCTATTAATTTTATTAAAAATTTTTACAAGACTTCAAAAACCTTCATGAGACCTCATCCCGCCTGTGGGTGAGGTTTCATGATAAATGCGAAGGCCGCCTAGGCTCTTTGCCTGCCCGCCAACCTTAAGGTTGGACGGGCAGCTCAGTTAATTGTTTCAATTGATAATTAACTGGCCTTAATAGATCTTTGAAAATTCAGTGGGCGTGCAGCCGACTCAGATGCACGCCCGCTGAACTGAAAATCTGAATGACGCACGCCTGACGTCACCACGCATCATTTTATGCCTCGGCGAGTGGGCCCCGCCCCCACTCGCCGAGCCAAAGATTCAGCCCTATGTTTTTATTCACGAATTCCAAAGTTTCAAGTGAGTGATTAAAGGACTTTTTCACACATGAAGCTAGAAGGAAGCATTTAATGGAATGCAAAACCTTCTTGCTTCAAAATTATTGAAGATGGGCAATGACAGAAAATTCATTAATGGAAATTTGATTATAAACAAAAAGGTCAGATCTGTTCACAGATAAAGGTGAGATGCTGTGTTTAGTTATCAGTGAGATACAAGGGATTCAGGCATGAGGCTGATCTCTAGTATTAATGACTAAGTTACAGGGAGAGAATAGAGAAACTTGGGTTTTTCAGCCTCGAATAGAAGCAACTGACAGGTGACTGTAGTAGTGCATACAGACCCGAAAAAAAGATTCAGACAATTCTTTCAAACTAAACTGTGGGAGTAGGGCAAGAGGACAGAGGTTCAAACTACTGAAAGACAAATTTTGGACTCATGTTACAAAGTCCTTCCTCATATAGTGATCAACCCATGGGATCGATTCATGGATGGGGCAGTGAATCTAAAAAACCCTGGAATAATTTAGGAAACAGTTGGATGTGGAAATATGGGGACTGTAAGGTCTCTCTCAATGCATGAGTTGAAGATGGGCCAGACAGATTTACTTAGCCATCCAGGAACAAAGGCTTTAACTGTTTTAAGTGTCAGTCACGGCTCAGTTGGTCCTACTCTCGCTTCTGAGTCAGAAGGTTGTGTGGGTTCCAAAGTCCCACTTCAGGACCTGAGCATAGAAATCTAACCTGACACTCAAGTATTGAAGGAGTGCTGCACTGTCAAAGATGCCACCTTTCAGATGAGACATTAAACCAAGGTCCCATCAACCCCTCAGGTGGACATAAAAGATCCCATGGCATTATTTCGAAGAGGAGCTGGGGAGTTATTCCCAGCGTCCTGGCCAATATTTAGCCCCTCAATCAACTTCTCAAAAACAAATTATTTGGTCATTATCACATTGCTGTAGTGGGAGCTTGTTGTGCACAAGTGATTACCACATTCCTTAAGATATAACAGTTACTACGCTTTGTTGGCTGTAAAGCACTTTGGGATGGTCCTGTGGTCATGAAAAGTGCTACATGAGTGCAAGTTTTTTTTTTAAGCCATTAAGTATCTCAGGATCTGAACAAAGGAACATAAGCAGAAAATTTATAGCATAAGAGGCAGCCATTTGGCCCATTTGTCTATACCAGTCAAAAAAGAGCTATCTAGACTAACCCCACTTTCCAACTCTTGCTCCGTAGCCCTGTAAGTTACAGCACGTCAAGTGCATATCCAGTTATTTTGTAAATTTGATGTGGGTTTCTGCCTCTACCACCTTTTCAGCCTGAGTTCCAGACATACACCACCCTGTGGATGAAAAGATTTTGCCTCCTCTACCCTCTAACACTGTCAATTATCTTAAATTCTGTGATTTCCTGATTACTCTCTAAGTAATTTCCACAGCCTAATTTTATTTTGAAATGTTTAAACATTGAAAGCAATGCCACTGCTTTAAGATGTTTTGGTGAAGTTACTGAGCATCAGAAATTCTTGAGATTAGGAAACATGTTTAATTCCATTAGTGGACTATTTGGAATAAGAATTTTACAAATGATGCATACTGTATATGGAAATCCTGATATCTCAGAAGATGGAAACTAATGTACTTTAAATGTTTTTTTGCGTTTTCACTACTTGAGAAGTGGGGGAACTACCCACAGCCAGTTACAGTGTTTGATTCAAAGCACATCTATATCATAAACCTAACCAAAATTACTTTACTTATGCTAAACAAATCAGTTCTGCCGAAGGGTCATGAAGACTCGAAACGTTAACTGATTTCTTCTCCACCGATGCTGCCAGACCTGCTGAGTTTTTCCAGGTAATTCTGTTTTTGTTTTTTCACTTGGAACTGTGCCACCTGTGATGTACGAATGCTTAACATTGATTAAGGAATCAGCGATGAAGTTACAAGTGCACAATCTTAGATTTATTCAAATGATTAGCACCTCCCCACCCCGTCATTAGATTTACTCAGGTTGCACTTACCGTGTGACTGCAGCAGGTTATTATCAACAATTACAAAGAAATTATCATGTGACTTCAGGGTTAGGAACTGATCTGAATTCAGTGTAAAGTGAAGAGAGATTCTCTCCTCAACAGAATCTCACTCAGCTTTGTTTCAGAGTCAGGACAGGTCCTAACTTTTACAGAAGTTAAAGCAAACCATGTCCTGCTTTGATTTGATAATTCTATTATCTAAAAAGTAAATCTATATTGGTACCCACTACATTATGCAGTATACTATTCATGGTATTCTTAATTAATCACAGCATGAAACTATACACATTTTAGTGCTATACTGGCAATCATGCTCAAAGGCTTCAACAATAGTTAATGTAAGTAGTAGAGGAATTCACAGTGGTCTAGCGTGTTCTGAGTTTAGTGGATTAACATTGTTGGAAGAGAACAAATTTATCCACACCATGGCGCCAATGAGATGTTCAGTCTACGTTTAAACAGCACTACTCAAAATACTGTCCACAAACAGAAGTTTGGGGAAGTAAAATCCATGGCATAAAATTTACCTTCTAAGTTAATTGTTCATATTTGATATGGACATAGTATAAAATTTTGAAAAACCCATTATGCTTTCTCATGGTAAAGTGGAGTAGCTTTTGGGGTTTTTAAAATGATTATTTGTGTGCGTGTCATATTTCAAGTGACAGATTCTGCCAATTAGACATTTTTATCTTTTATGCTTGAATCATAAACATGAAATGTGCAAAATATTACAAAATCACATTACTCTGCAAACATTTAAGTACAAAATACAAAATATTGGAAAAACTCAGCTGGTCCAACAGCATCTGTGGAGAGAAAGAAAACAGTTAATGTTTCGAGTCCTGTATGACTTCTTCAGAGGTGCAAATCATTTTAGTTACTGAAATGAGAAAGCCTTTAGCCACCCTGCGGAAGTTTGCTGTTCCAGTAACCAAAGCTGTGTTAAAAACCTTTGGAAGTCCATTATCCAGAGGGTGCTTGTGGTAAAATTGCTGGATTACTTTATAAATTTGGGATCTATTTGGACTGTTGCCTTAAAGTGGGTGTGTAATTGGGAGTCTGGTTCAGTAGAAATTTTGGGAACTGTTATAAACTGTGTAACTGTAATTTTGTGTGTATGTTTAAGTTCTCTTCTTTTGTTAAATGTTTTAATTTAATCTTTAAAATCTCTAAAGGTGGTAGTGGCTCATTACTCCCGACTTCAGTGTACAAGCCTTCTTGTTACAAATACAAATTGCAAAATCATTGTGATAGTGTGGCCAAGTTTCCCTTGTGGATTTGGCCAACCTGACAAATACCACTGCTGTGTCATAACAAAATTGGGGGATCTTTGTGGGATTTAAGATTCTTGATTGGTTTTGAGTTGGTGAATCTTAAGGCTACGAGTACAAGAAGAACATTGAACTCAGGAGTTGGTGTTGAGGGATTTTTAAATAATTCGACTGCAAAAATGGCTTTAACAATAGCTAAGACTTTTCTTGGAGTAGAAGATGTAACAAATAGGTTTACGAAAAGTAACTAAGGCACAGTTAACAGAATTAGCGGATAAGTTGCGGTTAGGGTTAACCGCAGGGGGAAGAAAGCAGACATAATTGAAGTAATACCGCAGCACTTGTAGAGGGATGGAGAGGCTCTCTATTTCATTTGAAAAGATAGCTAAGCAAATGAAATGGTGACAAGAAATCTGCACATTGCTTTTACAGTCTAGATTGGTAAGAGGGGCTCATGAGGTATATGCATTTCTGTCAGAAGCATCATCAGTGGATTATGATGCAGGAAAAAAGGCTACTTTGAGTGCATGTGAGCTGGTTCCTGGTGTGTACAGACAAGAATTTAGGAATATAAGGAAACAGCCTGGTCAGACTTCTATTGAGTCTGAGAGCGCAAAACAAAGTAATTTTGACCGGTGGATATGGGCATTAAAGGTAGAGACAACATATGCAGCTCTCAGAGAAGTAATTCTTTTGGAAGAATTTAAAGATTAAATTCTTGCAGCAGTGAGAACACATGCGGAAGAAGAGGGTTAAAATGATAAGACACGCAGCAGATATAGCTGATGATTATGAATTAGTTCACAGATCTAAACTTTTTTACATCACCCTTTTAAATCAGAGAAGGTTAGAAAGTGGGAAGGTGAAAGGAGGGTGGTTAGTCAGGGAAGAGAAGCAGTTGAAGTGTTCAGGAAGTTTCTCCTCAGACCAGAAAGAAAGATGCTGAGAGTAGAAGTGAAACTTGAAGACTTAAATGTTTTCACTGTAATAAGGTTGGGCACACAAAGTCAATGTGTTGGAGGTTACAGGGATAACATATTGCAGTAGTTGGAATGCAGTAAAGTTCTGGAAATAAGAGTACTTGTGGGTTCTGAGATCCAGGACAAGAAAAAGCAACGGTTTGTGTACAGGTGAAGCAAGAAGAATCAGTGCTACACAAAGAAGTAGGAATGTGTTCACAATTTACCCAAGGGAGTTCTGAAGGGCAGGTTACAGAAACGTTTAAAGATTGTGTGTGAGAAGGGAAAGTCTTCCAAAAGGTGTACAGAGTGGAGCAGGTAAAGATGTTAAAATTTTAATGGACACAGGGGCCAGTCAGACCTTAATGTTATAGGATAGTGTTATTTGTTGTCCAGAGGGAGTATTGCAGGAAAGTGTGGTAATAAGTGGAATTTATGGAGATGCTAAACCTACTCCATTGTGGAAGGTAAATTTAAAAAGTAAGTTGAAAACAGGCGAGATTGTTGGAGTAGTGGAAAAATTACACATTGCAGGGGTTCAGTTTACCTCAGGTAATGATATAGATGTTAGTGATGCCTACTGTAGTCGAGCAGCCTGTGGTGATGCATTCAACAGAGATATTGCAGAAAGAACATCCTGGATTGTTTCCAGATTGTGTAGTAATGAGATCACAAACTCAATGGTTGAAACACAAGGAGGAGGAATCTAAAAGGCAGGGGAAGGATGCTGACATCCAATTAGCTGGATCTGTCTTTGAAAAGATTGTGCAGGAAGAAGGTTGAATAAAATAAGAAGTGTTTAGTTCAGTGAAATTGGTAGAGTTATAGCAGAAGGAATCAGGAATAAAAGAGTTATATCAGACAGTTTATTTGGATACTGAGGCAGAATGTATTCCAGATTGTTACTGCTTTAAAGGCAATGTGTTAATGAGGAAACGGAGGCCATTTCCTATTCCAGATGAAAAATAGGCAGTAGTACATCAAATAATTATACCATCTGGATATAGAAATGAAATATTGAGAGTAGCTCATGAAATTCCAATAGCTGGACATTTAGGAATCAGGAAAACTCAGGCAAAAATACAAAAACATTTAATTGGCCGGGACTGCATAAAAATATAGTCAAATTCTGTAGAACATATCACACATCAGGTGACAGGAAAACCTGAAGCAGTAATTAAACCTGAACCTTTAATTCTGATTCAAGCATCTGAGGAACCTTTTGCTATGGTCCTGATATTTGTGTAGGGCCCCTCCCTAAGACCAATAGTGGAAATCAGTACTTGCTGACAATCACAGAAGTGTCTACAAGATTTCTGAAAGTGATACCTTTACAAAATATTACAACAAAGAGAATTGTAGAGGAGTTGACTACATTTATTTTTACAAGAAATAGGTTACCAAAATATATATATATATTATATATAGTCGGATCAGGGTTCGAATTTCATGTCACAGCTGTTTAAGGAAGTAATGAACTGCTTGAGGATAAAGCAGCTTAAGTTGTCAGCTTATCATCCTGAATCACAAGCTGCTTTAGAGAGATGGCATCAAACTTTAAAAACTATGATGAGAGCTTACAGTCAAGACTATCCACAGGACTGGGATCAGGGGATTCCATTCTTGTTATTTGCTATCAGGGATGCTCCTAATGAGTCAACAGAACTTAGTCCTTTTTAATTAGTCTATGGTCATGAAGTAAGGGGTCCATTTAAGTTGATTCAGGAGAAACTAGTGAGTCAGAGTTCAGAAACTACTCTCCTGGATTATGTGACAAAATTCAAAGATTGAACACAGCATGCGAGTTAGCAAAGGAACATTTAAAGATATCACAGCAGGTGATGAAGACAAATGCAAATAAGAGGGAAAAAGCTTGTAATTTTGTTGCTGGGGAAAAAGTGTTAGTTTTGTTACCAGTGTCGAGTGAACCATTAAAGGCAAGGTTTAGTGGGCCTTACAGGATTGAAAGAGAGTGAAGTAAACTATTTAATAAATACTTCAGATAGAAGAAAGAAGCAGAGGGTGAGTCACGTAAATATGCTTAAAAAGTACTTTAACAGGGAGGATAACCAAAAGGAGGTACACAGGTAGTGGTAGATAAAAAGAGGTAGAAATGAAGGATTCTGAAATTGATTTTCCTCTAATCAAATTGGATAATGAGGAGGTACTTAAAAATTTTAATCTAATATTGAGTTACCTTCCAGACAAGTGTCAAAGTCATTTGGAAAAGCTCTTGCAATCACACAAAGCTATTTGTGGAAAGAAGCTGGGGAAAACAAATTTAGCTACACATGATGTAGTTGTGGGAGATTCAATTTCAATAAGACAACATCCTTTTCGATTAAATCCAGTAAAATTAGCTCAACTACAAAAAGAAATCGAACTCACCCAATGACATTATAGAGACTAACTGCAGTAACTAGAATTCATCTATTGTGATGGTGCCGAAACCAGATGGAACGCAAAGACTGTGTGGGGTTTATCGAAAAGTAAACACAATGACAAAAGCGGATTCATATCCTATTCCATGGTTGGAAGATTGTATTGAGAAAGTGGGACAATCAGAATTTATCACAAAGATTGACTTGTGAGGATATTGGCAAATACCATTATCAGAGAGAGCAAAAGAGATAATCAGCTTTTGTAATGCCAGATGGACTATCAGTTTAAAGTTATGCCATTTGGTATGAAGAATGCACCAGCAACATTTCAAAGACTGACATACAAAATAATTGCAGGACTGAGCAATTGTGCTGTTTGTATTGACGATTTGGTAGTTTTCAATCAAACGTGAGGGGAGCATTTACTACATCTGAAAGAACTGTTTGCTCGACTGGAAGAAGCTAATTTGGTGGTGAACTTGGCTAAGAGTTAATTTGCAAAAGAGCAAATATTACATATCTAGACCATATTGTTGGACATGGTCAGGTGCCTCTCAGAGATGTGAAAGTAAAAACTATCGTGAATTTCCAAGGGCCTACAACAAAACAGGAAGTTCTAAAATTTCTGGGCATGAGTGGATTTTACTGGAAGTTTGTACCAAGCTTTAGCTTTGTGTTGCTTCATTGACTGAATACTAAAAAGGAACAAGAAGTTTTACAGGAGTATCAGAACGTATTTAACAGTTTAAAAACTGATTTGACTACTACACCAGTTTTGGTAGCACCTAATTATGCCAAGCAGTTTAAGTTGGCAATTGATGCAAGTGATTTGGGTATTGGTTCTGTGTTGTTACAAGATGAAGAAACAGGAGTTGAAAAGCCAGGAGGTAATTTTTCACAGAAGCTGAACGTACATCAGAAAAGATACTCAACCACCGAAAAAGAGACTCTAGGTCTAGCATTGCAGCCCTGAGGGTTATGTTGCAAGCAATTCTTCCACTGAGGTTTATGTTGCAAGCAATTCTTTGGAAACAATTGTTTATACAGACCACAATCCTTTAAATTTCTGGACAAATTTCGAGACCAAAGTACAAGACTATTCAGATGGAGTTTATTACTGCAACCGTTCAATTTACATAATGTATATGTGGCTGAATGAGAAAATTTAACTGCAGAAGCATTGTCAAATTTAAAGTTCAAATGAAATTGGACATTTGAAACGTGGACACTGAACTGAAATGACCTCTGTTGATAGAGGCTTTGTATATTTTATGTTAATGCACGCATCTGGCGCTGTAATAGTTTTGTGTACAAAGTATAGTAAGCAACGCAAGATGGGTTGAGAAAATGAAAGTCTTGTAAAATTATCACTGTTCATTTTTCAGTAAGGATGGAGGTGTCAAGAAACTATCATTTTTCATAATACTATTGTGGGACGCTTTAAAGTAGGCTAGTGCGTGTGTGTGTGGTTAATTTAATTAAATTAGAGATGATTAGACTGCAAGGTTTAAATTGTCAAAGTGAGGTGTAAAACAGGCGTTTGAAATGGAGATGAGTGAACCAGGGTGAAGTCTCTGCAGAGACAGTGTGAATGAAGTTTGCATTTTTAGATAAGTGGAGAAGTGTTTGATTTTCAAAGGGACATGGAAATTGTTTACAACTGGCAAGATAAATAAGGTCATTACATTGATTTTTTCCCAAAAGTGTTGGCCACAATGAGAACATGAAAGATTTTTATAGTCTGGGAAAAGTAACTTCTAAAGACAATGTTGAAACAATGGAATTTACAAATCAAAAAGGGAGAAATATATTTAAAGGAGGGTGGAAGGCTGTGTGTGGTGTGGCCGTGTGAGACCTTGAAAGGTGACAGTGAGAAACAGACTTGGGAGAAAAGACACCAGCCACCCTGCAGAAGTTTGCTGTTCTAGTAACCAAAGCTGTGTTAAAAGCCTTCGGAATTCCATTGTGCAATGGATGCTTGTGGTAATATTGATGGATGACTTTATAAATTTGGAATCCATTTGGACTGTTGCCTTAAAGTGTGTGTGTAGTTGGGAGTCTGGTTCAGTAGAAATTTTGGGAACTGTTATAACTGAGTAACTGTAATCTTGTGTGTATGCTTAAATTCTTTTCTTCTCTTGTTAATAAATGTTTTAATTTAACCTTTAAAATCTCTAAAGGTGATCGTGCACTTGTTACTTCTGACTTCAGTGCACAAGCCTTCTCATAATAAATACAAATTGCAAAATCGTTGTGATAATGTGGCCAAGTTTCCCTTGTGGATTTGGTCAGCCTGGCAAATACCACCTGCTGTATCATAAATGTCAAAAGGTGCTGAGGAATGGAATTAAAACAAGGTAAAACAGTAACTTTTCAGCTCTTTGCTGTTTGCTTAGATGGCTAAACTATTGCATGCTACAATTTATTTATCTATATTCTGGTATGTGAGGGGAAAAGATTTATTTATTTCCACAAAGTGGATAACGAAAACTCTTATTTTCCGGGAACCAATTTAAAAAAATGTTCAACAGTTTCTCAAACTTCTTTTCAATTCTTTTATGGCTATAGCATTCCCTCAGTGCTTTATTTTTCCAAATAGCGATTCTTCCAACTCACAGTCAGCAAAACCATCTGAAGCCTCCGGTGCTTTTAAGTTTAGGAGGACAGTTAACGAAGCTTGATGAAAAATTATAACAGAATTAACAAAGTCATGGACATCTTGGAATTTTAGGGAAAGGCCAGAAATGAAAGTTCAAGTAACTAGTAGAATAGATAAGGGAGAACCAGTGGATGTGGTATATTTGGATTTCAAGGTGGCTTTTGATAAGGTCCAAAGTAAGAGGCTAGTGGGCAAAATTAAAACACATGGGTTTTGGGGGTAATATATGGCATGGATTGAGAATTGGTGACAGACCAGAAACAGCGAGTGGGAATAAATGAGTCTTTTTCTGGGTGGCAGACAGTGACTAGTGGTGTAACAGGGATCAGTGCTTGGGTCCCAGCTATTCATGATATAGACACAAAACTGGGCAGGGTTGTGAGTTGTGAGGAGGATGCAAAGAGGCTTCAGGGAGACTTAGACAAGTTGTGTGTGTGGGCAAACACATAGCAGATGCAGTATAACGTGGATAAATGTGAAGTTATACGTTTCGGTGTGAAAAACAGAAACGCAGAGTATTGTTTAAATGGTAATATATAGGAAATGTGGATGTACAAAAGGATCTGGGTGTCCTTGTACACTAGTCAATGAAGGTAAATAGGCAGGTACAGCAAGCAATTAGGAAAGCAAATGGTATGCTGGCCTTCATTGAAAGAGGATTTGAGTTCAGAAGTAGGGATGTCTTACTGCAGTTATACAGGGCTTTGTGAGACCACACCTGGAGTAGTGTGTGCAGTTTTGGTCTCCCTACCTAAGAAAGGATATACTTGCCATAGAGGGAATGCAGCGAAAGTTCACTAGGCTGATACCGGGGATGGCAGGACTGTCGTATGAGGAGAGATTGGTTCGACTGGGCCTGTATTCACTAGAGTTTAGAAGAATGAGAGGGGATCTGATTGAAACATATAAAATTCTAACAGGGCTAGGCAGACTGGATGCAGGGAGGATGTTTCCCCTGGTTGGTGAGTCTAGAACCGGGGCCACAGTCTCAGGATACGGGGCGGCCATTTAAGACTGAGATGAGGAAACATTTCTTCACTCAAAGGGTGGTCAACCCGTGGAATTTTCTACCACTGAAGACTATGGAGGCCGGGTCACTGAGTATATTCAAGAAAGAAATCGATAAATTTTTGGATATTAGGGGCATCAAGGGATATGGGGAGAAAGCAGGAATATGGTGTTGAGATAGAGGATCAGTCATAATCACACTGAATGGCACAGCAGGCTCAAAGGGCCGAATGGCCTACTCCTGCTCCTAGTTTCTATGTTTCTAAGATATTTCTTCAATGTGAAGGAACAGGAAAAAGAACATGCTAACGCTATAGAATTCAATGTAGAATAAATCAGTTGTTTATTGTTTAATCTAAATTTTTATGGGTCCTAATTTAAATTTTTCTTGGTTTTCTTCTTGCTTTATCAATGTAGCTCTTCATCGTTTATCAATGACCTCACCTCCCCACCACCCCCTTCTAATTTTCTTGGTTCTCTCAGTGACCATGATACTGCTCGCGTTTGATTAGCCAGTTTACATTTACTTTCAAGACAGATGCATGATTGGGGCCAGTAGATAGGCAAAATGATAAAGGGACAAAACTTTCAGGAGGAAGCTAGGGAAACAAAAAATCAGGAGTAGAAACATCTTGAGATAAATTTTTTGATGACAAGAACACTCATATTCCTCAAACATACCAGTTTGAATTGTTTCAGAAGACAGGGAAGTGGCTCTTTACAGAGAGGAACAATTTTAATCAGTCTGTCAGTAGCACAAGAAGCACTGCTTCAGATATTTGGTGCTCCTTCAGCTTATAAGGTAACCCAATTTCATTTTGCAAGCTTTAAGACCTAATTTCATCTAAATATAATGCTGCTCCTCAGTTGGCCTACCAGAGGGGACTTGAATCTGACTACCAGTTCCTCCAACTGAAGACAGACACAATGGTGAAATGTGCCCCACCCACTGGGAAAACTAGACTACAAGTTATCAGTAAAGGCTGGTAATTATACTCTCTAGAAGTCTGCAACATATAATTCAGATTCTGTTACATTCACATGGAGGTTCTAATCACTTCAATTAAATCACAACTTGCATTTATATAGCATCTTTAACATATTAAAACATCCTAATACACCTTTATCTTGACTGATGTCAAAAATAACAATTTTACACTTTCATTAGGCCACAACAATTCTAATTGTTTCTCAGACCCAACAGCTGATCATTTTTAGTAGCCCTAGAACAGAAATTTTTTTGACTTGTTCCTTCCTGAATTCTTTCAAAAATAACAATTCTGAATGCTGAAAACTACCCAGTGGCTGAAGTTTAAGTTTATGTGTTTATTATTCTTAGGCCTGTACAACTCAGGTTTATCCAGGGAGGCGATGAGTGTCTTTGCTACGAAGGAAGAAGAGGCATCTATCATTTAAAATAAGTGAATGCTCTGGTTTATATTTCCATCATGAAATATTCCAAGAAACCTTGATGTAATATCTGATCATTTGTGTGTAGAATTTCTCACTTGCTTAAAAATCCAACATCTTTTCCTGATTATTACAGCATCCGAGTCTTTACAATCTGCATCACATTAAAATAAGTTACTTTAGTTCATTAACTATTTTACCAAGTGTTAGCTTTACTTATATTTAACAAAGAAATTCAATGTAGTAGGAAATGTAAATAATTACATATTTACTGTTGTGAAAAGCACACTGCAACTAAGTTATATTTTTTCATCTATGTAAATAAATCTATTCAAAGAGCTCCTTGTGGGTGAGAAGACGTCATCTGTTTTCCACACAGTGAACACAGAGCAAGAACACAGTTATAAATGTACGCAAGCAGCATATCTGCTCTATCAACAGGATCAACCAGTTTACAAATGATTTGGCCTTAGGTTTTGTGCCAGCCTTTGCTAAGCCACAGCAAATATTTGGAAGCTGAACAAAAGAACTGTTTGTTTAATACTGTACCTCCCAAAGTACAACCTGGTTCCAGGAACTGGTAGTCAAGACTCAAGCCCCTTCTGGTAGGCCAGCTGAGTAGTAGCGAGTACCAACAGAAAAATAGTTCCTCAACTGAAAGACATGTTGAATTTATATCAAATGCGTATTTAGTGTAAACGCTTTTGTATCAACAAAAAGATACACCCGATGACTACTAACAGATGGGAGGCATTGTAACTTTGCATGGACCTTGACTCATTGTAGCACATTTTTTTGAAAATGCAGCTTTTACAATTTTAAAATGACTACTTTTTTGCATTAAGTAAATAAGTATACAGTAATTAACTTGCAGAGAGATGTTGGTCATGTCATAATGGTCATGTTTTGCTAAACTGTTAAATGAAAGAAGCATTCTGCCCTCATGCAATTAACGAAATGTGAAATTGCTAACATAGCAGTAACAATAGTCACACTATATGTCTAGTTGCCACAGATAAGCGGCAGTCTCCACTGCCAAGAAGGCATCATACTTATTCGTTTGAGACCAAGAGGAAATCTGAGATAATGGGCCAAACGAGGAATGTAAGATAGCATACCACAAGTTGCTGATTCAAGCCTTGAAAGAAACATAACATGATGGCAGGTCAGTGATTGGTCAAACAAACCCTGGGAGAGAACCTAGCAGCAGAGGGCACACATGAAGAGCATCTGGATCCAACGAAACACCAGGGAGGGTGGAATCAAGAGCCAGCAAACCGAAGAAACCACAGGGAGGGTAGAACCAAGAGCAAATGAACAGAGGACACCCCCATTAAAACACACAAAATGCATGAAATTCTCAGCATGTCTGGCAGCATCTGTGGAAAAAGAAACATAGTTAACATTTCAGGTCATGGCCTTTCATCAGAACTGGAAAAGTTAGAAATGCAATAGTTTTTGTGGGGTGAAAAAGGGGAAGAGTGGAAAAAGAACAAAAGGAGGGTCTGTGTTAGGTTGGAAGGCAGGAGTCATTAAATGACAAAAGAGTTGGTGGGCAGAGCCAAAAAGAAAAGCATTGGGACAAGTAAAGAAAAAAAGATGGATCCAGAGGAAGTGTGACTTGCAGAATAATGAACAGCTGCCGTCTGACAGCAAAGCGAGCAAAACAAAATAAAGACCATCACAAAATGGGGGAGCAGAAATTACAGACTGAATTTGTTGAACTCAACATTGAGTCAGGGAGCCTGTAAAGTGCTTAAGTGAAAGATGAAGTGCTGTTCCTCAAGTTTGCATTGAGCTTCAATGGAACACTGCAACTGGCCAGGGACCAAGATATCAGAGCAAGAGCCAAGTGGAGAATTAAAATGGTAGGCCACCAGAAGCTCGAGATCATGTTTGTGGACTGAATGTATATGGTCCCCAAAGTTGTCATCCAATCAGTATTTGGTCTCCACAATGCAGAGGAGACTGCATGGTGAGCAGTGAATACAATATACATTTGGTAGATCTGAAGATTGGACAAAATATAAAGAATAGCAAAGAATGACTAAAAGACTAATAAGGAGGGAAAAAATTGAGTATGAGAGAAAGCTAGCCAGAAATATAAAAGCAGATAGTAAGACTTTTATAAATATTTAAAAAAGAAACGAATTAACAAAGTGAGCATTGCCTAAGTGAGTCTGGAGAACTGATAATAGAAAACAAGGAGATGGCAGATGAATTGAACAGGTATTTGGCATCAGTTTTCACTATAGAGGAGACAAGTAACATCCAGAAGCAGCTATAAACCAGGAAATGGAAGGGAGGGAGGAACTCAGGAAAATTACAATCACCAGAGAAGTGGTACTGAATAAATTGTTGGAGCTGCGGGCTGACAAGAGCCCGGGACCTGATTTATATAAATAACAGATGAAAGGATGGACGGGATGGTTGCCAAATTTGCTGATGATATGTAGGAAATAAGTTGTGAAGAGGATAGAAGGAGGTTACAAAAAGATATGGATAGGTTAAGTGAATGGGCAAAGGTCTGGCAAATGGAGTATAATGTGGCAAAATGGGAAATTGTCCCTTTTGGCAGGAATAAAAGGGTAGCATATTATCTAAATGGTGAGAGATTGCAGAGCTCTGAGGTGCAGAGGGATCTGGGTGTCCCAGTGCATGAATCACAAAAGGCTAGTATGCAGGTACAGCAAGTAAAGCTAATAGAATGTTAACATTTATTGCGAGGGGAATTGAATACAAAAGCAAGGTGGTTATGCTTCAGTTGTACAGGGCACTATTAAGACCATATTTGGAGTATAGTGCTGGTCACCTTATTTAAGGAAGGATGTAAATGCATTGGAAGCAGTTCAGAGAAGGTTTACCAGACTAATACCTGGAACGGGTGCATTGACTTGAGAAAAGGTTGGACAGACTAGGCTTGAGTTTAGAAGAGTAAGAGGCGTCTTGATGTTTCTTTTTTATTCATTCATGGGATGAGAGTTTCACTGGCTGATCCAGCATTTATTGCCAATCCCTAGTTGCCCTTGAGAAGGTGGTAGTGAGCTGCCTTCTTGAACAGCTGCAGTCCATGTGGTGTAGGTACACCCACAGTGCTGTTAGGGAGTTCCAGGATTTTGACCCAGCGACAGTGAAGGAACGGCAGTATATTTCAAAGTCAGGCTGGTGAGTGACTTGGAGGGGAACTTCCAGGTGGCGGTGTTCCTATCTATCTGCTGCCCTTGTCCTTCTGATGGCAGCGGTCGTGGGCTTAGGAGGTGCTGTCAAAGGAGTCTTGGTGAATTCCTGCAGTGCATCTTGTAGATGGTACACACTGCTGCTACAGTGCATCAGTGGTGGAGGGAGTGAAAGTTTGTGGATGCGGTGCCAATCGAGCAGGCTGCTTTGTCCTGGATGGTGTTGAGCTTCTTCAGTGTTGTTGAAACTGCACTCATCCAGGCAAGTGGAGAGTATTCCATCACACTCCTGACTTGTGCCTTGTAGATAGTGTACAGGCTTTGGGGAGTCAGGTGGTGAGCTTTTTGTTGCATGATTCCTAGCCTCTGACGTGCTCTTGTAGCCAGTATTTATATGGCTAGTCCAGTTCAGTTTCTGGTCAATGGTAACCCCCAGGATGTTGATAGTGGGGGATTCAGTGATGGTAATGCCATTGAACATCAATGGTTGGAATTTCTCTTGTTGGAGATGGTCATTGCCAGGCACTTGCAAGGCACGAATGTTACTTGCCACTTGTCAGCCCAAGCCTGGATATTGTCCAGGTCTCGCTGCATTTGGACATGGGCTGCTTCAGTATCTGAGTCGTCGCAGATGGTGCTGAACATTCATCAGTGAACATCCCCACTTCTGACCTTATGATGGAAGGAAGGTCATTGATGAAGCAGCTGAAGATGGTTGGGCCGAGGAACTCCTGCATTGATGTCCTGGGCCTGAGATGACTGACCTCCAACACCCACAACCACATTCCTGTGTACTAGGTGTGACTCCAACCAGCGGGGACTTTCCCCCCCGATTCCCATTGACTCCAGTTTTGCTAGGGCTCCCTGATGCCACACTCGGTCAAATGCTGCCTTGATGTCAAAGGCAGTCCCTCTCCCCTCACCTCGGGAGTTCAGCTATTTTGTCCACGGTTGAACCAAGGTCAGGAGCTGAGTGGCCCTGGCAGAACCCAAACTGGGCATCAGCGAGCAGGTTATTGCTAAGCAAGTGCCACCTGATAGCATCGTTGATGACCCGTTCCATTACTTTACTGATGATAGAGAATAGACTAATGGGGCAGTAATTGGCCGGGTTGGATTTGTCTTGCTTTTTGTATACAGGACATACCCTGGACAATTTTCCACATAGCCAGGTAGATGCCAGTGTTATAGCTGTACTGGAACAGCTTGGCTAGGAGCACGGCAAGTCCTGGAACACAAGTCTTCAGTACTATTGCTGGAATGTTGTCAGGGCCCATAGCCTTTGCAGTATCCAGTGCCTTCAGCCATTTCTTGATGTTACGTAGAGTGAATTGAATTGGCTGAAGACTGACATGTGTGATGCTGGGGGCCCTCTGGAGGAGGCTGAGATGGATTATCCACTTGGCCCTTCTGGATGAAGATTGTAGCAAATGCTTCAGCCTTATCTTTTGCACTGATGTGCTGGGCTCCTCCATCATTGAGGATGGGGATATTTGTGGAGGCTCCTCCTCCAATGAGTTGTTTAATCGTCCATCACCATTCACGACTGGATGTGACAGGACTGCAGAACTTAGATCTGATCCTGGGGCGTCTTGACAGGTGGATGTGGAGAGAGTGTTTCCTCTTGTGGGAGAATCTAAATCTAGGGGTCACTTTTTAAAAATAAAGGGTCGCCCAGTTAAAACAGAGATGAGGTGAAATTTTCTCTCTCAGAGGGCCCAAGTCTTTGGAATTTTCTTCCTGAAAAGGTGGTGGAAGCAGAATCTTTGAATATTGTTAAGGTAGAGGTGGATAGTTTCTTGGTATGCAAGGGGGTGCCAGGTTATTAGGGGTAGACGGGATGCAGATTTCAGGTTACTATCAGGTCAGCTGTGATCTTATTAAATGGCGGAGCAGGCTCAAGGGGCTGAATGGCCTACTCCTGCTCCTTGTTTGTATATTAAATTGAAAGAAGCACATGCTTCACCTGGATGGAATGTTTGGGTCCTTAGATGGTGATGACAGAGGAGATAAAAGGGCAGGTGCTACAACTCCTATGCTTGCTTGGAAAGGTGCCCGAGGAAGGCGATGGGGTGTCGGGGGTGATTGAGGAGTAGACCAGGGTGTCACAGAGAGTGGTTCCTTTGGTCCCTTTCGACTATGCACTATGTTATTGAAATACCGTTAACATCAAATGCATAGCGCAGAGTGATATTTCCAAAGACAACACTGCCATTCCACTTGGATAGAAGAAAAAGGTCTCTTGAAAATTAAGTTTTCCATACAGACGATACTAGAAAAAATGTGTCTTACTGATGATTTATAAGGATTATCCCAACGTACAAATTCTATGGTTGCACAATATCCTACATGTATTCTGTAAAAGCTAAATCACCATGGTGTCCCATGTAGCAGCGATCATAATATGATTGAATTTTACATTCAGTTTGAGGGAGAAAAGCGTGGGTTCAAGACTAGAATTTTAAGCTTGAATACAGGCAATTATGAAGGCATGAAAGCAGAGCTAGCCAAAGTAAACTGGCAAGTTAGGTTAAGGGGTAGGTCAACAGAGGTGCAGTGGCAGATATTTAAGGGGATATTTCAGAATACAAAGAATAGATACATTCAAAATAGAAAGAAAAATTCCAAGGGGAGGACCCGCCATCTGTGGTTAACTAAAAAAGTTAAAGATGGTATCAAACTTAAAGATAAAACATATCATTGCGCAAAGATGGTTGTCAGGTCAAAAGATTGGCCGAACATAAGAAACATCAAAGAATGACTCAAAGATTAATGAGGGAAAAATTAGAGTATGAGAGAAAACTAGCTGGAAATACAAAGACAGATGGTAAGAGTTTCTATAGATATTTAAAAAAGAGTTAACAAAGTGATCGTTGGTCCCAAAGAAAGTGAGTCTGGGGAATTAATAACAGAAAATAGGGAGATGGCGGATGAATTGAACAGGTATTTTGCATCTTCACTATAGAGGATACAATTAACATCCCAGAAATAGCTGTAAATCAGGAAATGGAAGGGAGGAACTCAGGAAAATTACAATCGCCAGGGAAGTGGCACTGAGCAATCGGGAGCGTTTCCTGCTACGTGGAGCATATTATGGGGCATGATGACGTCAGGCATCATTCATGACATCACACCGGTTTCCGATAATACCATACACGGGTGAGTCAAAAAGTCAGGAATCCCTCCACATTATTTTAGTGTCAATTTAAATACCAATTGAGGCAATTAACAAGCTATCTGACTGGAATAATACAGCCAGAAAGCAATAATACGTCTCCAGAGTGAGATTTATGTCAGGTGGGGAACATGTTTGCTTTTAAGGGCAACCTTGTTTGGGCAGGTTTTTTTACCTGCAGCTGAGAGCAGAGTCTGAGATTTGCAGTTCAAAATCCTTTGACTGCAGGGACTGATCTTTTCAGTGGGCAGAGTGGCATTTTGGATATTTTCTCTTGAGGACGACTCCCCTCTCATTCAGAGGGCTGTTTTGATAGTTAATTGAATATTCCCCTGCCTGTAACTCAGGGGTGAGGGGTGAATACTCAGACAGATGGGGATTGCAACCTTTGTTACAGACATAACCTCCAGTGAGGATGATTAGGAGGGGTAGGGTAAGTGGAATAAAGGATCAGATGGAGGTTCAGGATGCTCTGGGTCCTCAGGAAGGGGACAGAGCAAAGCCAGACCCCAGTGGTCAGGAAGAGACTAGAAACCCTCATCAGAAGTGCAGGCAACATTATGCAGCACTAAGGGTATACAGGCAGCGATTCAGCTATCTGCAACTGTGTGAGGCTCAGGCTTTCAAGGACAACTGGTAATCATTTTGTGGGATGCTTGCAGGGGAGATCTCGTCAAACTATCTTGGGGGCCACTTGATGCCTATTGCCTAGAAGGGGACAGTGGTGCTGAACTTTTGCATCACAGGCTCTTTTCAGGCAGCCTGCAGGGACCTGACTGGGATAACACAGCCTGCTGCACACCATTGCATCAAGGTGTCCACAGGTGCAATGTTCTGGAGGGCCGGCAATTACAGCCTTCACGCAGGATGCCCAAAGACAGAATGAGCAATCCCGAGGATTTGCTGCCATTGCTGGTTCCCCCAGGGCGCAGGGAGCCACTGATTGCACACACATAGCCAGCAAGGCTCCTGCAGGACAGTTGTGCATGTTCATAAACGGAAAGGGATTCCACTCAATGTGCAGCTGGTATACAACCACAAACAGCAGGTTATGCAGGCGTGTGCCAGATATCCGGGCAACAGCCACAATGCATACATCATGTGAAAATGATGGAGGGGTGGAAATTGGAAGCAAAATTAATAAATTTTTCCAGGTCCAGACGAGAGCATGAAGCAGCACCGAAGCAATCATCGATGTACCGGAGAAAGAGTTGTGGGAGGGGGCCGGAGTAGGACTGGAACAAGGAATGTTCCACATGCCCCATAAAGAGACAGGCATAACTGGGGCCCATGCAGGTACCCATAGCCACACCTTTTATTTGGAGGAAGTGAGATGAGTTTAAGGAGAAATTGTTCAGTGAGAGAACAAGTTCAGCCAGACGGAGGAGAGTGGTGGTGGATGGAGATTGTTCGGGCCTCTGTTCGAGGAAGAAGCGGAGAGCCATCAGACCATCCTGGTGGGGGTTGGAGGTGTAGAGGGATTGGACGTCCATGGTGAAGAGGCGGTGGTTGGGGCCAGGGAACTGGAAATTGTTGATATGATGTAGGGTGTCAGAGGAATTACGGATGTAGGTGGGAAGGGACTGGCCAAGGGGAGAGAGAATGGAGTCAAGATAGCAAGAAATGAGTTCCGTGGGGCAGGAACACAATCGGTCTGCCGGGACAGTCCTGTTTGTGGATTTTGGGTAGGAGGTAGAAGCGGGCCATCCGAGGTTGGGAGACTAGGAGGTTGGAAGCTTTAGAAGGAAGATCTCCAGAGGAGATGAGGTCAGTGACAGTCCTGGAAACAATGGCTTGATGTTCAGTGGTGGGTTCATGGTCCAGGGAGAGGTAGGAGGAAGTGTCTGCGAGTTAACGCTCAGCCTCTGCGAGGTAGAGGTCAGTGCGCCAGACGACAACAACAGCACCACCCTTGTCAGCAGGTTTAATGATAATGTCAGGGCTGGACCTGAGAGAACGGAGTGCAGCAAGTTCAGAGAGAGACAGGTTAGAGTGGGTGAGAGGAGCAGAGAAATTGAGATGACTCATGTCACGCCGACAGTTCTCAATGAAAAGATCAAGAGAAGGAAAGAATCCAGAGGGAGGGGTCCAGGTGGAGGGAGAATATTGGAGGTGGGTAAAAGGATCCGTTGAATGGGGAGAGGACTCCTGCCCAAAGAAGTGAGCATGGAGACGAAGGCGGCAGAAGAAGAGTTCAGCATCATGTCGAGCCCGAAATTCATTGAGATGAGGGTGCAAGGATATGAAACTGAGTCCTTTGCTGAGCACTGAACGTTCAGCATCGGAGAAGGGAAGGTCAGGGGGCATGGTGAATACATGACCGGGGCTGGGACTGGAAGACGGGATGGGGACAGAGGGACAGGCAGGGGTGGAGGGTCCTGGATGGGTGATGGTATCGATGAGTTGTTGGAGCTTGCATTCCTTTGCACCTGAAAGAAAGAGACAAAGTTTCTTGTTGAGATGTCGGATGAGACGAAGAATAAAATGAAACTGGGGACACGCGCAGCTTTGAAAAAGGGTGCGGCGGTGCTGCTGGAGGGAGAGGTTGAGTGTGTTCATATGGCGGCGCACGGCACTGAGTGTGGATCTCAGAATGCGACGAGAACAGCAGTCCGAGGAGCGTCGTATGTCCCGGAGATTCCCGTAATCCTGGGTGGGTTCGAAACATGAGGGATGGACCTTCAGTTGAAATCCACTTGGGGTAAGTCAGAGAAGGAGACAGTCACTGAGGAAGGAAATATGGCTGTGAAAGCGGGTTTTCGTAAACACCTTGTCAAACACCAGGAGAGAAATGGAAAGCAATGAAGGTGAACAAGGCAAAAGAGAGATACGGAAATCCTGCCGGAGAGAAGAGCAATACTTCTTCAAGGTGGGCATCCCTTGAAGAGAGTGGCAGTCAATTAAACACCAAGATAAAAGCAAAAAACTGCAGATACTGGAAATCCAAAACAAAAATAAAAAATACCTGGAAAAACTCAGCAGGTCTGGCAGCATCTGTGGAGGGGAACACAGTTAACGTTGAGTCCGTATGACTCTTCAACAGAACTAAGTAAAAATAGAAAAGATGTGAAATATAAGCTGGTTTAAGGGGCGGGGTGGGACAGGTAGAGTTGGATAGAGGGCCAGCGATAGGTGGAGATAACCAAAAGATGTCATAGACAAAAGGACAAAGAGGTGTTGAAGGTGGTGATATTATCTAAGGAATGTGCTAATTAAGGGTAGAAAGCAGGATGAGCAAGGTACAGATAGCCCTAGTGGGGGTGGGGTGAAGGGAAGGGATCGAAATAGGCTAAAAGGTAGAGATAAAACAATGGATGGAAATACATTTAAAAATAATGGAAATAGGTGGGAAAAGAAAAATCTATATAAATTATTGGAAAAAAGGGGGGGTGGATCGGAAAGGGGGTGGGGATGGAGGAGATGAAACAATGGTTTCATGGTCATCATTAGACTTTTAATTCCAGATTTTTATTGAATTCAAATTCCACCACCTGCCATGATGGAATTCGAACTCGGGTGCCCGGAGCATTATCCTGGGTCTCTGGACTATCATCCAGCAACAATACCACTACGCCATCACCTCCCTAGTTTTGTGTTTATTCACAGGCCTTCAAGGCATACCAACATCACTAATAAGGAATGTCACCCATGTGCTCTAATTCTTGACTAACCTGGATATCTACTAACACATTTATGAATGCTCCGATGCAGTGTTCCCCCTTTGCTTGCGGCTACACTGGAGAGGGGTATCTGATCTGCTGCTTTCCTTGCCCTGGATGACTTCGGCAGGTGTCCTCTGTGCGGCGGTAGCCTTGAGCAGCTGGGCACTCCAGCAGACTCTTGCAAGACACATGCAAGTCTTCAGTCAACACAGCTATGGTAGCAGCCTGTGTCGATGAATGGAGAAGATGCTGCCCCATCAGAAGCTTCACGTCATCGCCCAAGGTTTCATAGTGTCTGTGGAGTTCATTCATGCATGTCAAGCCGTGAAAAGGTTTATGTGAGCCGTGTGAAAGGGGTGATGTGTCAAGTAATTTGATACCTGATATCAGTAAGGGGGTTAAGAACTTCCAGATGGAAGCAGCTACTGCTCATCCCCCACCACTAGGACGGGCTGGTCCTTCCTGCCAACTGGTGAGGTTCCAGCAGCTGAGTGGGCCAAGCTCCCGGTTCCCGTCGTACTGACTCTGGGCCCGAGCTCAGAGCCAGGGCGATCACGTGCAGGTCAGAGTGCATCCCAGCAATTGCATCTGCACTAAGGTTGGTTTACCCCTCCACAATAGCTGCCAGTCTGTCTATGAAGATTGGCGCTCTGAAGAGTGGGTGATCGCAGTGCTCATAGCCTGGATGGACACCTCCACAGTCCCAGCTAGAGCACACAACCCCTCTGGTACACAAAGCAAATCTTCACAGACCTCACGCTGAACACCCAACATCTGCCACCTTACGGACAACTCCCGAAGCTCATCATCTGATTCAGAATCAGTCTCTGGAACACTCGGGACACTCCTCCGACTACCTGAGGCTTGTTCCACCACACTCTCCGGCAGCTGCATGTGCAAATGTGAAATGCCCTCACCAGTCTGTGCATCACCCCTGTCCGACACGCTGAACCCTTCCAAAGCGCCAGTATCTGCAATGGTGCTGGGTGCAGAGAGAGGATGTGACGCTGCACCTTCCAAGGGATCCTCGTCGGAAGAGGAGGAAGGTTGCTGCATGGTTTCTGCTGCAGCCAGTGCTAAAGAGGCTTCTTCTGTGACAGAGAGATCAGTAAGGGGGTAATCGGGTATCACATTATTTGACGCATCACCCCTTTCACACAACTCAAACTTTTTCACAGCCTGACATGCACGAATGAACTCCACAGACACTATGAAACTTTGGAAGATGACGTGAAGCTTCCAATCATAAAGCTCCAAGTATAAGATCCATGCACCACCTTGCATGTTTCCTAACCTCCTTTAAAACAAACCAACCATCTCCTCTTATCACCCAGTCTGATACTTTTGCCATCTCACCAGAACCAGGCCTTCCTTCAATCTCACCACTGTCTGTACTCCTGGTTGTCTCGGGCTCCAGCAAGGCCAGCACTTGCTCCTCATATGGAGTCAGGACATCCATGTGGGGCTTATCCCTGCCTGTGCAGGCTCACTCTCGGGCGTTCTGGGCTCACTTCTCATGGAAAGATTTGACACAGAAATGCCATCAACAATCTCAAACTGTCACATGTCCTGTCTCAATCCCATTATCAGAGCAGCACTTGCCCAACTGAAGCCTATGCTTAGGCATCACAAGGTCATCCTGCCAACCACCTGCTGATGGCTTGATCATTGCTTGGAATGCCCAACGGTCTAGGACAGCTGTGCCCTTATGAAAACACGCAATTCTGGATGAGCAGCTACTCTCGAATATCTCCTGCATTCACTTGAGACACCTGTACTGGACAAATAGTGTTCATACTGATGCCATACTTACCCTTGCCGATCTTATGAGGTCATTCAACCTTCTGTGACACTGGGACCAGGTTCTCCTCACAACATCCACACTGCTGTCGTCCTCAGCCACATCCTCCCATGCAGCACGAGTCTGCCTGGGCTTCCTCTTCTTCCCAATGTTTGGAATTGGATCTTCACGCCTCTCAACTGCATGGAGGAGGGCACCAAGGGCAATTGAACTTCCATGAACCTGGGGCAGCTTTGCCCCTTTTGGAGAGCATCTCCCCATGCTCTGATGGCACAGATATCTATGTATGGAAATATTTAATGTTTAACTCCCCAATGTCTGAAGGTGGTAGACTTGATCTATAAAAATGTTGCCACCTATGAAGTTTTAGATGGTTAGCAGACAAACTCAAATTAAAATAGACATACCTGTATAGACTACAAGAGTCAAAATTCTTCATAATATGTAGTTTCTGCTCTTCAAGGATCATGATGGGTCACTTGACACACTGTCCTATGCCGGGGGCCTTTTAAAGAGCTGTTTCTGGGTCACAGCCTGCTGCTTCAGAGACTGGACATCCCACCCTCCACCACACAGTGGATGGGATGAAGGTCCATAGTCCACTCTTGCCGCCAATTGGCAGCAATTAGCGTATTATCAGACGCTCTCCGATGGTGGGCCTGCAAGTTTGACGACTTCCGTGAGCAGAACCAGGTGTTGGCGAGAGCATTTTATT
Organism: Cetorhinus maximus; assembly: GCF_964194155.1. NCBI lineage: Eukaryota > Metazoa > Chordata > Chondrichthyes > Lamniformes > Cetorhinidae > Cetorhinus > Cetorhinus maximus. The sequence continues at coordinate 40,014,203 of NC_135896.1, read as the reverse complement.
CAGCCCAAGAAAACTACAAGCCAGTTAGCTTAACACCTGCCATAGGGCAAATGTTAGAAGGTAAAGATGTTATAACAGGGCACTTGAAAAAATTCAATCCAATCAGGCAGAGTCAACAAGGTTTTATGAAAGAGAAATCATGTTTAACCAATTTATTGGAGCTCTGAAGTAACATGTGCTGTGGGTAAAGAGGAACCGGTGGATGTACTGCCCTTAGATTTCCAGAAGGCATTTGATAAGATACCACATCACAGGCTATTGCAGAAAATAAAAGCTCAGGAGGGCAACATATTGGCATGGATAGAAGATTGGCTAGCTAACATGGAGGAGTAGGCATAAATGGGTCTTTTTTTGGTTGGTAAGATGTAAACAGTGATGTGCCACAGGGATCAGTGCTGGGGCCTTAACTTTTTACAAATTATACAAATGATTCGGATGAAGGGACTGATGGTATAATTGCTAAATTTGCTGATGACACAAAGATAGGAAGGGTAGTAAGATGCGAAGAGGACATAAGGAGGCTACAAAGGGATATAGATAGGTTAAGTAAGTGGGCAAAGACCTGGCAAATACATAATGTGGGAAAAAGTAAAACTGTCCATTTTGGCAGGAAAAATACAAAAGATATTATCTAAATGGTGAGAGACTGCAGAGCTCTAAGATATGAACATATGAAATAGGACCAGAAATAGGCCATTCAGCCCCTCAAGCCTGCTCCACCATTCAATAAGATCATAGCTGATCTGTTTGTTTCAAATTCCACATTCCTATCTGCCCCCCAATAACCTTTGATTCCCTTGCCTAACAATAATCTATCTACCTCTGCCTTAAAAATATTCAATGATCCCATTTCCACTGCCTTCTGAGGCGAAGAAGTTGCATAATCTTCAGAAAAAGTTTCTCCTTATCTCTGCCCTAAAAGGGCGACCCCTAATTTTAAAACAGTGCCCCCTAGTTCTGGACTCACCCACAAGAGGAAAACATCCTTCTCACGCCCACCTTATCAAGACCATTAAGCATCTTGTATACTTCAATCAAGTCACCCCTCACTCTTCTAAACTCCTGTGGAAACAAGCCCAGTCTGTCCAACCTATCCTCATAAGACAACTCGCTCATTCCAGGTATTAATATGATAACCTCCTCTGAACCGCCTCCAACACATTTACATCCTTCCTTAAATAAGGAGACCAAAACTGCACACAGTATTCGAGATGTGGTCTCGCCAATGCCTTATATAGCTGAGGCATAACATCCTTACTTTTATATTCAATTCCTCTCATAATAAAGGATAGCATTGCAATGGCCTTCTTGATTACATGCTGTACCTGCAAACTTTTTGTGACTCATGTACTAGAACACCTAGATCCCTCTGCATCTCAAGAGTTCTGAAGTCACTCTCTCCAATGTATTCACATCCTTCCTATAATGTGGCGCCCAGAACAGTATGCAATACTCCAGCTGAGATCTAACGAGTGTCTTATATAAATTCAGCATAACCTCCTTGCTCCTGTTCTCTAAGCCCCTATAAACAAAACCCAGGAGACTATATGTTTTATTAACGGCTTTCTCCACCTGTCCTGCCACCTTCAGTGATCTATGCACATATACACCCAGGTCTTTCTGCTTTTGCACCACCTTCAAAAGTTCACCCCTTACTTTGTATTGTCTGTCCATGTTCTTCCTATCAAAATGCATCACCTCACACTTTTCCACATTGAACTTCATCTGCTTTTTTATGCTTCCTGCCAAAGTGAACTACTTCACATTTTCCCACATTATACTCCATCTGCCAGACTTTTGCTCACTCACCCAACCTGTCTATATCTGTCTGCAAACTCCTTATGTCTTCTTCATAACATATTTTCCTACCTATCTTGGTATTGTCTGCAAATTTAGCTACAATGCCTTTGCTCCCCTCATCTAAGTCACTGATGTAAATTGCAACAAGTTAAGGCCAGCACAGACCCCTGTGGGACTCCATTCGTCACATCCTGCCAATCAGGAAAAGACCCATTTGTGCATACTGTTTTCTGCTAGACAGTCTATCTTCCATCCATGCTAATATATTACCCTCTGCACCATGAGCTTTTATTTTCTACAAAAACCTTTGACGTGGCGCCTTATCAAATGCCTTCTGGAAATCCAAGCACAGTGCGTCTAAAGGCTCCCCTTTATCCACAGCACATGTTACTCCTTCAAAGAACTCTAATAAATTGGTTAAACAGGGTTTCTCTTTCACAAACCATACTGACTTGTCCTGATTACCTTAAGCTTTTCTAAGTGCCCATCTGTAACCTCTTTAACGATCGATTCAAACGCCTTCCCCACGATAGACATCAAGCTAACTGGCCGATAGTTTCCTGTTTTCTGCTTCCCTCCCTTCTTGAATAGAGAGGGGTTATATTTGCTACTTTCCAGTCTGATGGAACATTTCCAGAATCTAGCAAATTTTGGAAAGTTAACACGAATGCAACAACAACCTCATTAGCCACCTCTTTTAAGACCCTAGGATGAAGTCCATCTGAACCCGGAGACTTGTCAGCCCACAGCTCCAACAATTTGCTCTTGACCACTTACCTAGTGATTGTAATTTCAGCACGTTCCCCTCTCCTTTCCACCTCCCGATTTACAGCTTTTGCTGGAATGTTTTTTGTATCGTCTCATGAAGACGGAAGCAAAATATTTGTTCATTTCATCCGCCATTTCCTTATTAAGCTATTAACTTCCCATTCTCACTCAATTGCAATTCACATTAATTCTCGCAGCTAGCTGTGTTCTTCTAATCTAGAGGGTCAACACTCACTTTACTTACTCTTTTCCTTTTTAAATACCTGTAGAAACTCTTGCTATCTGTTTTTACATGTCTAGCCTGCTTCCTTGCATACTCTAATTTCTTTCTCCTGATTAGCCTTTTAGACATTATCTGCCATTCTTTATATTCTGACCAATCATCAGACCTGCCACTCATCTTTGCAGAGTCATATGCTTTTTCCTTAAGTATGATGCTTTCCCTAACTTCTTTAGTTAACTACAGATGGTGGGTCCTCCCTCCAGATACAGAAGGATCTGGGTGTCCTCGTGCATCAATCGCAAAAAGCTAGTATACAAATACAGCAAGTAATTAGGAAAGCTAATAGAATGTTATTGTTTATTGTGAGGGGAATTGAATACAAAAGTAGGGAGGTTATGCTTCGGTTATACAGGATATCAGTGAGGCCACATCTGGAGCAGCGTGTGCAGTATTAGTCTCCTTGTCTAAGGAAGGATGTAACTGCATTGGGAGCAGTTCAGAGGAAGTTTACTAGACTAATACCTGGAATGGGTGGGTTGTCTTAGGAGGAAAGGTCGGAGAAGCTCGGCTTGCATCTGCTGGAGTTTAGAAGAGTAAAGGTGACTTGACTGAAACATAAAAGATGGGAGGGTCTTGACAGGGTGGATATGGAAAGGATGTTTCCTCTTGTGGGAGAATTTAGAACTAGGAGGTCACTGTTTAAAAATAAGGGGTCACCCATTTAAGACAGATGAGAAGAAATTTTTTCTCTCAGAGGGTCGTGAGTCTTTGGAACTCTTCCTTAAAAGAGGGCAAAAGAGGAGTCTTTGAATATTTTTAAGACAGAGGTAGATATATTCTAAATAAGCAAGGGGTGAAAGGTTATAGTGGGTATGTAGGATTGTGGATTTGAGGTTACAATCAGATCAACCATGATCTTATTGAATGGTGGAGCAGGCTCAAGGGGCTGAGTGGCTAATTCATATGTCCTTTCCTATACAACTATAGGACAGTGGATAATGTTTCTGTTTAAAACTTTACAACTTACCTGAGAGCCAGTCAAGACGATGGGCTTTCCTTGGTTCTCACACATGAATGAAAGGGCTGAAGCTGTGTAAGCCATTGTATCTGTGCCATGAAGGATCACAAAACCATTGTACTGTTGGTAGTTTTTCTGTGGGAAAGAATAATACAGAACAGGGAAAGAAAAGGCTTAGAGAACAGTGGGTATATCAGAATAGTTTCCTGTCTATTCAAGGAATCTCACAAGCAGGCTCATTTGTTAGGAATACAACACTTTTACTCCAGTGAATGAATCCCATTTTTATCTTTCATGCTGTACATCAGACACTTCAAGCTGATAGTGCTGATGAGAGAGAGCTGACAAAATGAGCACATTTGAGGTAATACAGCACATTTGGTCCTGAAATCTTTGGTGGCCACATCTGATGTAAGTACTGGGATGTATTCATCCAGCACCTCCAGTGCTGACCCCATCAAAATTTGCAGCTGAATCTGCACAGCACACCCACCTGCTGCAGGATGCAACAAAATGCAGAAGAGTGGCTGACTTTGGGGAGGTGTGAAATCTGCCAGCACAGCCTTGGGGGAAAAAAACTCCCTTTGGAGGGGGATCATATTTAAGTTTTTTTAAAATACATTTTCAATTGGGTTCCAGATCACAATCCCAGCCTCCAGCTCCAGGTGGACCCCAGACACTCCATTTGGAGGCTAGATGCCTGTCAACTGGGAAACATGAGAGGATTTGGCATTGGAAGTCAGTGCCTTCACAAGTCCTATAGCTTCACGCTTCATTATCCCGTGTAAAGGGAAGGTGGAGCTTCCACCACTTAGAGATCCACAAATGTCCAATGTAAACCCAGGACGTGATAAATACCTGGGCCTTGGCCTTATTTCCAATTCTGTTAGTGCACTCTTGCCAGAATGCCAACAGGAGTCTAATAGAAGCTTCGTGGATATTCAGAGATATTGTTTTTATCTTTAAGTGTCATCTCAAAAGTGTTGTAAAAATGTAAAAGACCAATTCAGTAAAAGTATTATTCAGCTAACATAATGCTAAACTTAACACTACAATATCCTTTTACCTATAGGTCAATAAAATAACTTTGGCTGCAATTTAGTTATTATGCTGAGATTTTGTACATGAGATTAGCTCCTTCTGAGTGAGACCGGTGTAGTCTCTTACATTAATTTTTGTTTTGACAACTAATGACCATAAATTGTACTTTTTTGATCCTAATGATATCAAATCATTGTTTACTGTAGTATGTTTATTTGATGTTAAAAATGGAACAGAACATTCAAGAACCAAAGATAAAACTGCAGTACTTGAATTTTAAAATCATTGATGATCTTATGATCCAGCAAGACTGGTTTCCTGTTGGTTCTTTTGGATTGATTACCTTTGTACTGCAACATACCTTTGGGGCCATCAGAAGTCCCGGTTCAGAACTCATGCCTCCCCTTATCAGTCATGGGATCCACTGGAGTGGATTACTGGAATATAATTTCCAGAATGGTTTGAGAACACCATCCACCACCATCCCACAACATGTCTCCAAATGATAAAAGCAAAAAACTGCAGATGCTGGAAATGACTTCTATGAGTGACAGTGACTGGAAGATGAAGAGCCCATCCCCTACCCTTGCTCACCCATTCAGGACTTCAGACAAGAGTTCATTTGGGGCAAGAACTGGTGGACCCAGGTTCTGCCCAAAATTCTTGTCCAACAGCGAGAAATCTGCCTGAAATACAGTCCCTCACACCAGAAATTTCAGGCGTTTACCATTTTGCTTACTTGACTACTTTGCTTATCTGCAAAATCCTCTGACTCAAGATATTTGACCCAAGTCTCAGCTTACCTCTATATCAACTGCAATTTTAGCCCAGTCATCAGTGTTCATGTTACATGAGTCCAGCAAAGGTGAATACTCAATTACTGAGTATACAACCCTTTTATTTGACCTACAATAACTGTAAACAGAATGAAAAGCAAGGTTTACATTTCTAACATGGATGATGTTTAAAACCTACTTAACGGTAACAAGTCATTAACTAAACTTTGCTCATGTCTGTCACATGCAACATCTCATCCTTGACAGTACGTATGAAAACTGTCTAATTTCTGTGCCAATGAAATATGGTGTGCTCTCATTTACCAACACACCATACAATTCTTTTTAGCCAGCTGTTGTCTCTTAAGTAGCAGTCACTTTTGAATATTTTAATTATGAAATATTTGACAGTGTCAACAGTATTAATGTAACACCACTATGTTAATTCTGCTGGCGGTGCTATTGGTGAATGTGATAATCCCTCAAAACAAGCTTATCACATTGTAAATTCAAGCACTTTGTTGTTTATAATGTTGTTGACAGGATCAACAATACCCTTGATCAAGCCTTAGTGGAAAAAATCTTGATATATTATCAACCAAAACAACAAATCAACCTCTGGGTTTCTTCAATCACATCACCTCACTTTCAAGCACCTGGCGTTCAATGGATTTGCTGAGGTGGAAGATTGCATACTATTACCCTTGCAATGCAACTAGCTCTGATGACATCGAAAGACAGCTTCACCATGTGAATAATTAAGTCCTTATGTAATTAGAAAATATGGTGTGGAAAATATCTAGTAAATCCAATCTTTTTTTTTGCCACGCATCTTGCATCAGTAAAATAAACAGTGGCAATGCTGAAATAAGGGAAAAATGACAAGTTCTGCATCTGGGAATGTTGGCTGAGGAAGATTATTGGCTAAAAGATTTTCCTGTTTTTATTTCAATAGTGAAATCAATGCAATATTTCATTCAAAGGATTCAATGCCAAATGCAATCCCCTCTCAATACTGCATTGAAGTGTCAGCCTGGATTATTTAAATTCTGGTGCAGGGTTTGAATACGGCATCTTCGGATTAGGAGGCAAGGGTGCTACCAACCAAGCCAGACTGAGTATAATATCGGTTTCACATTGCCAAAAAGGAGTCAGTTCTAGGTAGAACTCCACTTCAACATTATTTTGTTTGGAACCTGGATTTGTTACCCATGCAGAATCACAGAATTGTTACGGTGTGGAAGGAGGCCATTCGGCCCATCATGTCTGCACCGGCTCTGAGCATTTTAACTTAGTGCCAATCTCCTGCGTTTTCCCCGTAACCCTGCACATTGTTTCTATTTAAATAACCATCCAATGCCCTTTTGAATGCCTCAATTGAACCTGCCTCCACCACACTTCCAGACAGTGCATTCCAAATCCTAACTACATGCTGTGTGAAGAAGCTTTTTCCCCACCTCACACTTGCTTCTTTTGCAAAACACTTTAAAACTGTGCCCTCTGGTTCTCCATCCATTTACAAGTGGAAACAGTTTCTCCCCACCTATTCTGTCCAGACCCCTCATGATTTTGAAAATTTCTATCTTAGCCTTCTCCTCTTCAAGGAACACAGTCCCAATTTCTCCAATCTTTCTTCATAACTGAAGTCTCACATCCCTGGAACCATTCTCGTAAACCTCTTCTGCAATGCATTCACATCCTTCCTTTAGTGTAGCACCCAGCTGAGGTCTAACCAGTGTCTTATATAAGTTCATCATAACCTCCCTGCTCTTGTACTCTATGCCCCTACTAATGATGCCTAGAATACTATATGTTTTAGAAACAGCTCTACCTGTCCTGCAACCTTTAATGACGTATGTACATATACACCCAGGTCTCTCAGCTCCTGCACACCGTTTAGAATAGTATCCTTTATTTTATATTGTCTCTCCATGTTCTTTGTACCAACGTGTATCACCTCACCACTTCTCCACATTGAACTTCATCTGCCACCTATCTGCCCACTCCACCAATATGTCAATGTCCTTTTGAAGTTCTACACTGTCCTCCTCAGTTTACAATTCTCCTAAGTTTTGTGTCATCTGCAAACTTTAAAATTGTCCCCCGCACACCAAGATCTAGATCTTTAAAAGAATCAAAAATCTCTTTCACACAAGTGGTTCGGGTCTGGAATGCACTGCCTGGAAGTGTGGAGGAGGCAGGTTCAGTTGAGGCACTCAAGAAGGCATTAAATGATTATTTGACTAGAAACAATGTACAGGGAAAAGGCAGTGTGCAATGGCACTAGGTCATAATGCTCATTTGGAGAGCCGGTGCAGACATGATGGGCCAAATGGCCTCCTTCTGTGCTGTTATATCAGGGTCCCAATACTGACCCCTGGGGAACTCCACTACAAATGTTCTTCCAGCTCAAAAAATACTTATTAACTGTTACTCTATTTCCTATCCCTCAGCCAGTTTTGTGTCCACATTGCTACAGTCCCTTTCATTCCATGGCCTAGAACTTTCCTCAAGTCTGTTGTATGACACTATTAAAGAGCCTTTTGGAAGTTCATATATACATCAACAGCCTTCCCCTTATCAACCATCTCTGTTACCTCTTCAAAAAAATCCAGCGTTAGTTAGACACGATTTTCCTTTAATAAATCCATGCTGACTCTTGCGAATCAATCCACATTTTTCCATGTGACTATTAATTCTATCTGAATAATTGTTTCTAGAAGTTGCCCCACCACCAAAGTTAAACTGACTGGTCTGTAACTGCAGGGCAGATCTTTACAACCTTCTTTGAACAAGGGTGTAATGTTTGCAATTCTCCAGCATCACCTGAGTTCAGGGAGCATTGAAAGATTATTGCCAGTGCCTCTGCAATTTCCACTCTCACTTCCTTCAATATTCTTGGATGCATCTCATCCGGTCCCGGTGCCTTATCAGTTTTAAGTACTGCCAGATTATCCAATACCTCCTCCTTATCAATTTTAAACCCTTCTTGTGACTGAATTTCCTCCTCTGTCACCATGGCCTGAGCAGCATTTGCCTCGTAGGTAAAGACAGATGCAAAACATTCAGCCATGTCTCTTGCCTCTATATGTAAATCCCCTTTTTGGTCCCTAATCGGTCCTACTCCTCCTTTAACAACCCTTTTACTATTGATGTGTTTATGGAATACTTTGGGATTTCTTTTTATGTTAGCTGCCAGTCTTTTTTCATAATCCCTCCTTGCTTCTCATATTTGCTTTTTCACATCCCTTCTGAACCTTCTGTATTCAGCTTGGTTCTTAGTTGTATTTGTTACCTGTCGTAAGCACACTTTCTTCTTTAACTTAATTTCTATCTCCTTTGTCATCCAGGGAGCTCTGGATTTGTTTGTCCCACCCTTCCCATTTGAGGGGACATACCTCGACTGTGCCCAACCCATCTCCTCTTTGACAGTAGCCCATTGTTCATTTACCGTTTTACCTGCCAACCTTTGGTTCCAGTCTATCCAGCCCAGCTCTGTTCTTGCCTCGTTGAAGTCCGCTCTCGGCCAGTTCATTATTCGTACTCTGGATTGACCAATGTCATTTTCCACCATTATCTAAACCTTATGATACAATAATCACTGTCCCCTAAATGTTCCCCCTTGTCACTTATCTACTTGGTCCACCTCATTCCCAAGAACCAGGTCCAGCAGTGTCTCCTTTCTTGTTGGACTGGACACATACTACCTACTGTAGGAAATTCTCCTGAGCACAATCTAGGAACACTTGTCCCTCACTGCTCCTTACGCTACCACTATCCCAGTCTATATACGGATAATTAAAGTCCCCATTATAACTACTCCATGATGTTTACACCTCTCTAATTTCCTTGCAGATTTGTTCCTTTTATATCCTTCCCACTGGTTGGTCTATATATTACACCAAGCAATGTAACTGCACCCTTTTTGAATTCTCAGACGCATCCTCTTCCTCCAGTACTACAATACTCTCCTTAACCAAAAACACTACCCCTCCTTGTTTTTTCCCTTTTCCTACCTTTTCTGAACGTCTTGTAACCAGGAATATTTAACACCCAGATCTGCCCTTCCTTAAGCCAGATCTCCGTTATTGCCACAACATCATAATCCCACAAGGCAATCTGTGCCTGTAACTCCCCAATTTTATTAGCTATACTCTGTGCATTCACACTCATGGTGTAACCCTGATTTAAACTTCATTACTTGCTCCCTTACTCCGACTCCGTGGACAGAATCTTTGGGTTGGCATGCAGGGGTGGGCCCCACTTGTCGACGCATAAATTGACGCTCAGTGACGTCAGGTGTGCGTCCCGTCACTGCGCGTCATTCCGATCTTCAGTTCGGCAGGTGCGCACCGGGGTCTGCTGCGCTCCCGTTGAACTGTCAAAGGCCTATTAAGGCCATTTAAGAACTAATTAAAAGGATTAACAGAGCTGCCCGTCCAACCTTAAGGTCCTGCTTGCTAATTTTCTACCTAGCTCCCTAAATTCCGATTGCAGGGCCACATCCACCTTCCTACCTATGTCATTAGTACCAATGTGGACCACAAGCTCTGGCTGTTCACCCTCCCCCACAAGAATGTTGTGCAGCCATTCAGTAGCATCTTTGACCCTAGCACCAGGGAGGCAACAAATCATCCTGGAGTCACATTGACAGCTGCAGAAAGGCCTGTCTGCTCCCCCTAAAGAATCCCCTATCAGTACTGCCCTTCGTCTCTTCTTCCTCCCCTCCTGTACAGCTGGGCCACCCGGGGTGCTACAGGCTTGTCTCTTGCTTCACTCCTCCAAGGATCCATCACCCTCACTGATATTCAGAATGGAAAACCAGTTAAGTGAACGGGACCTTTGGGGACTCCTGCACTACCTGCCTGTTTCTCTTGGCCTGGCGGTTGCCCATTCCCTATCTGCTGCTTGCCCCTAACTTGCGGTGTGACCGCCTCTCTGAACATGCTATGCACGTAGTTCTCTGCCTTATGGATGTAACTCTGACTCCAGCTGCTGGTCAAGCTCTGAAACATGAAGCTGAAGCTTCTGCAGCTGGTGACACTTCCAGCACACGGGCTCATCTGGGTCACGAGAAGTGTCCACAACTTCCCACATGTCACAGGATGGGCATTCCACTTGGCTGAGCTGTCGTGCCATATCTTAACTTTAAATTTTCAAATAACTTTATTTATTTTAACTTTAGTGATTTTACTTACTTTAACCTTACTCTTATACTATTAAATATAAACTGGAGATTAGTAGAAAGTAGAAATTCTTCGCCCTTACTCACAAATCAACTCCCTCTCCTATGCCTATAAATTCTTACTTCCCCTGAACTTGTTTAGAAATTTACACTCTTCAATATCACAGGGGTTGAAACACAGTCTCTAATAGCAGTCCCTAACATGAGTTTCTAAACTTTAGTATTTGCAGAGTTTGATAGTAGTCAGGGAAGAATAACTACTTACGGAAGAACCAAAGTATTTTCTGGTGAATCACAAAAGTCATAAAGCTTGGTTTCTTGGGCATAATCTTCATCATGCAGGCCTGGCATTTTTCGAAGGGCTTTCACAAGGGCATTTGCTTGTGGTGCAAGTACTAAAAACAAAGGAAACCAAACAAATATACATTTAGTCAAACTTGCTTCCTTTACAAAGCAATTATCTTTTGCAGCATCGTAAGGTTGTTGCACTTATCCATCTATGTACACAAAGGTGTTTAGTTTAGGAACTATCACATTTATGAGGTTTTTCTATGAAATATATATATTAGCACTTTATTTAACAGTCTTGGTTTATAAGGAACAAATCATGAAATTTTCAAGCAGCTTTCAACTCAAATAGTCTTAAAATCCAGACAGTAAAATTTTCTTCAAGCGCTCATATCATGTGCACCTTTTTTCCATTTCGCACACATTAGGCAGAATTAATGCCTTCCCCCCACCCCTCCCCCCCACCCCCGAGATGAGTTGAGGCGCAGTGGGCATTTAATCAGGTGAGAGGGTGCCAAGTGGAGACCACGTTCCTTCGCACATCTGCCCTCATTATACCCGGGGTGGTAAGGCGGGTGGCTGCCATTCCACCACCAAGACAATTGAGGTCCCTAAGTGGGCGATTAATCTGCACTTAATGGCCTCCTACTGCCATTGTTATTCAGCCAGTCACCAGGCACTCAGTGCTCAATCGCGGGACTTGGCATTGGGAAGCCATGACCTGCTGAGAAGTCCAACCCTGCCCTTTAATCTGACCCCCCCTGCCCTCTAATAGACCGTGACCCCCCCCCCCCCCCCCCCGCGACCCCACTCCACCCTCACTCAGCTGTGGCCTGAGCCTTTGGCAGATACCACCACTCCCTCTGTGGCGTTGATGGCAACATATGAACGTACATATGAACATACAAATTAGGAACAGGTGTATGCCATATGGCCCCCGAAACCTGCCACTCCATTTGATAAGATCACAGCTGATCTGACTGTGGCCTCAACTCTACTTTTCTGTCTAGACCCCATACCCTTTGACTCCCTTGTCAATCAAGAATCTGACTCAGCCTAAAAAATATTCACTGCCCCTGCCTCCACAGCTCTCTGGGGAAGAGAATTCCACAGACCAATAACCGAGGGAAAAAAAATTCTTCTCATCTCCGTCTTAAATAGGAGGCCCCTTATTTTTTAAACTGTGTCCCCTAGTTATAGTCTCTCTCACAAGGGGGAACATCCTCTCAGCATCCACCCTGTCAAGTCCCCTCAGGATCTTATATGTTTCACTAAGATCACCTCTCATTCTTCTAAACTCCAATGGATACAAGACCAACCTGTTCAACCTTTCCTCATAAGATAGCCCCATCATCCCAGCAATCAGTCGAGTGAACCTTCTCTTAACTGCTTCTAATGCAAATATGGCTTGAATTTTTCAAATGGTAGGGCCTTGCTTTCCGCCATCCAAAGAGTCGGCAGGGAACACAACCCCACCGACTCAGTGCCCAGTAGACATTTCATGCTTGTGTGCTAGTTAGTGACTGCAGGTGGGAATTCCGCTCCTCGCTTGGGTGGAAGTCCCGCCTTAGAGAGCAGCAAAACTGTACACAATACTCTAGATATGATCTCACCAACTGTACACCTACTTTTATATTCTATTCTCCTTGCAATTAATGATAACATTCCATTTACCTTCTCAATCATTTGCTGTACCTGCGTACCAACTTGTTGTGATACATGCATCAGGACGCCCAGGCTCCTCTGTCCCATCAAATTCTGCAATCTCTCCCCATTTAAGTGATATCCTGCCTTTATATTCTTCCTGCCAATGTGACAAGTTCACATTTTCCCACATTATACGCCATCTGCCAAATTTTTGCCCACTCACTTAACCTATATCTCTTTGCAGACTCTATGTCCTTTTGACAACTTACTTTTCTACCTTTGTACCATCAGCAAATTTAGTAACCATATATTAGATCCCTTCATCCAAGTCTTTGATATAGATTGTTAATAGTTAAGGCCCCAGCACTGATCCTTGTGACACTCCACTAGTTACAGATGGGCAACCTGAAAATGACATCTTTATCCCTACACTCTGCTTCCTTCTCAGCAAAAATGAGCTAATTTGGTGGTGGGGTTGGGGGGTGGTCCTTGATCCCAGGGAAGGCAAGCTGCTGGCCACTTAACAGCGGGCCTTCCCCAAAGGAGGTGACGCAGGGCTCTCATTAGCTCTCCAGCTGGTCGGCGAGATCCCCGTCACCTGGATTACATTCCATCCATTGATGTTATAGTATTCTGTTTCACCAGCTTGTCAGTAAATCTTTGGTGCTTCAAGCCATTGTGGAAAAGCACATCAAAATCAAGAGTGAAATCATATAAGTACACATGCAACATTTAAATTTGAAAGAAACTGACATTATTTATTCCTAGCCATTTGGACAAGTAGTTGAAGCCAAGCCCCAAAGGTGCAAGTACAGCATCTCATCCAACTCTTAACTTAAAAAGATCTTGCACATGACACCTTTATGTACTGAACAAAACACTGTGTGCTAGTTAGTGTAAAAGTCATGGATGTCACAATAAAACCAGTTACATGCAAATAGATTAATAACAAGGTGACAACACCTGTACTCACAAATAGGCAGGCAAGTTTCCATGGAAGTAATTCTAATCGAAATAGCTGGGTGAGAAACCCATAGGATCAGATCGAACATCAGTTTTACATACTGCCTAATATTATCCTCTTTTGACTTCAATGGAGAGTAAAATCAGGGGGTGTAAAATTAGCATTGTGCCCAATTCCATCAATTCCCTAATGAACAGGTTAGGTTAGAATTTCCCCCAAGATCTCTGTTCCATCTTTTCAAAACTAACTAGATTACACAGCATATGGCGGTTACATACTCCATCTCCAACCCCAAAACTAGACAACATGCAATTTTGAATTCATTTTTGTTAAAAATGATCATAACGTGCTTCTGATATCGGAACTAAGGGACATTTAATTACTGGAAAGTTGGTTCATAGAAAATCTCAGAATATTTTATATGCTGGTATTGCAACTAGCAGAAATGGAGTCTGCTGATGATAGATTCTCTTTATCATCTATTATGCCTTCTACATTTCCAATCCAAAGCAATAACTTCATTATTTGATGAAAACTTTAATTAAACGGTTGAAGTTTATAAAATAGAAACTCATTATGAGTATCTGCAAGGTACTTTTGCCCCATTACTAGATTGTATGAATAAAAAAAGATTTAATGCAACAATTAAACATAATTCATATTTTGTCTGATCATAACTCAGTTTATAACAACACAGTATACTTTTTATGGTTACTTAGTAGATATTGCTGATGTAAAGGTGAGTAATAAAACCTTTCTTTCATGAGATAACATTTCTGGGTAGACGCGGAAGTTGTCTTTAATTTCCCAGTGAGGAGTGAAATTTTAAAAATAAGGTGTGTCGCCAGTGAGTCATAGGACTGTAGGTAGCTTCACATTATTGTAGAAACCTTAATCCCCTACTTGCAGGTGCCATGCAATCAATAGCACAACCATGAGATACGATGGAATCTGTGCTGCCAGGTAGAAAAGGGATTTTTTTTGCAGGAGATTGGGTGGATAGTGCAAATTCTTGTTCAAGCATATGTTGTTATATTTGCCCATATTAAAATAAAGCTGCTTATTCATAAAAAATACCTGCATGAATGTCCAGAACTTTTTGAATATTCATCTATTTACATTTGTCAAACCTCCACATCGCTTGATATATTTCAAGCGGTCTTCTCTTCAAAGTTATATTTTTGAACAGAAAACATCAGGGGAGCAAGAACAGAACAATTCTTACTTCTTCCTAACCCAGCTTTTTACATTAATCAATTTCTGAGCCTTGACTGTGATACCACTCTTACTTCCACATCAAGTCAGGTCTCAACTCCCACTCCAGAGCTTGAGCACGTAATTTATGCTGACACTTCAGTACATACTGAGGGAGTGCTGCACTGACAGCTTCAAATACAATGATAGATTGAAGCCCCATCTATCCATCTACTCAGGTAGATCTAAAAGATCCCACGGCATTATTCCAAAAACAACGGAACTCTGCCAATAACCTGGCTAACATTTAACCCTCGAGCAATGGCATTGACAATGGACTAGTTATTTTTTTCTCTTTCGTTTATGCAGCCTTGCTGTGTGCAAATTAATTGTTGTCTTTCCCTACAAAATGACAATGATTACGTTTAAAAGGAATTCATTAACTGTAAAGTGCTGTGGGAAGCCCAGAGGAAAACAGATGCAATATAAACACAAGGTCATTCTTTCTTTTTTACTGCCAAGCTATTTTCAACTCAAATAATTATACCATGAGCTCCAACCTTCCAGAAAAATTGCACACGACATGTTATTGAGTCCTTTAAACATACAGGCAAATTATATCTACTGAGTAGACTTTATCTACTATGGTGACCAATTCTACAAAAAAAGTAAACGTATTAATGGGGTACGGTCTATTGATTCTTAATCCTTCCTTAGGCTAGCAAATTTCACATTCTTCAATATTTAAAAGTATCCTTAGATAAAAGTATATATTATCTAGAATTTCTAGATTCATGTCTCACCAATTTTAGATGGCCAGGATAGCATTTGATATTCTCCATGTTCTCAACTCCATTGTTTTTTTTTGGAGTTCTTACGTATAACTACCAGAACTTCAGCAATTTCCTTGAAAATTTTACAATGTAACTCATTTGGCACAGCTATCTTCAGGGGCATTTAGAGGGCCAAATTCCTCCTGCTGATAAATTTACAAAATAGCTAATTCAAGTATAAAATGAGAAGTCATTAACCAAAATCCTTCATCACCTTAATTTTATATCTCCCTTCGACCAAAATTATCATCTGACTAAATATCTCAAGCAGCTCTGTGTCATTGTTTTACAAAGCTCCTGTGAAGTGCCTTCAGATGTTTTATTACATTAAAGCTGCCATATAATTAAAGTTGTTGAATGAAAAGGGTCAAGAACCAGAGGACAGATTCAATTTGATCAGTAAAAGAAGAGTGACATGAGGAAAATCTTTTTTATGCAGTGAATGGTTAGGATATGGAATACACTATCACAGTGCGATGGAGGCAGACTCAATCATGGCTTTCAGAAAAGGGAATGGATAAAAACCTGAAGATGCTTTATCTATTTAACTATGTCTTAACTGTTGTATATTGAGATCTAAATTCTTAAGCCAAGCTGACTGTTTTATTCAAGAATTACGAACATGTCTTAAGAGTTTTCTGATTTTCTACAATGCCTCTTCCCTTATCCCCTTGACAGCATAATTGGTTCTTGCTGTAGCTTTAAAAGCATCCTTTAAATTTAACAGGTGTTGCTTCCTGCAATCTAATATTGAACATGAACGTGACGCAGCCTTGGTCAAACCTCTGAATTAGCATTCAAAAGCAATTTTTAGATCGGAGTCACTAATATCCCATACCAAAACCCATTCTGCCTTGGCTCACTGGTAGAGCTCTTAACTCAGTTTGTTGGTTCTGGATTTCAGTCCCATTCCAAAGACTTGAGCACAGAAACTTGGCTGACTCTTCAATGCAGTATTGAGGGAGTGCTGCATTGTCGGAGCTCTCTGCTTTCATGAGATGTGAAACTGAGGCTCCACACACTCTCTAAGGGGAACATAGCAGACTCCACAACACTATTTGAAGAACAGCAGGGAAATTCACCTCAGCATCGTGGCCAATATTTATCTTTCAATACACACAGGACAGAATAAGTTAAGAGAAATCCAGTGACTCACCATGACTAATGCGACTTGTTTACTCCTCGCCCTGTTCTTTCCTGGTATTTGTGGGGTTTTTTTAAGTGTGGAGCCCAACATTTGGTTTTAAAATGGAGCTCTACTGTTTGTAAGTACAACTCTGATGTCCATTTTTAGCTCACTCTTAGTGTTTGCAAATTTGGTCCAAATATTTGTATTTTTTTTTAGTGCTACTCCGCTGCTTGTGTTTTTAAGTCCATTTATGTGAGTTCCTTTCAACTTGCTCACCAATTGTTCCTATTACTTCCATCTTGACCCCCTCTGGTGTTTGTTTTTAAACAACTACTCCTGGTGTTTGTTTCATTTTAATAAATAGCTTTGTTACTCTTTTAGGTCTTGATCCGTATTTTATTCTTTTCTAACCAAGGCCATATGCTTTTAAATTTCCCAAGACTCTCCTGTCTAGTGTTACAAATCTTTTGGCTTTCTTCCCTGTTTCTTTCGCCATTCTCTCCATCACAATTTCACTAATTCCCTCTCTTCTGCTCAATCCATTTATCTTTTCTGTGCTCACCATCTCTACATTCTAAGTTTCCTTCTCAAACTTTTCAATATTTTCTTTTTTTTTAACCATTTATCACCCATGGATAGAATCATAGACTGGTTAAAGCACAGAAAGAGGCCAGCTCTTTGCAAGAGCAACTTAGCATATCCCACCCTCCCCAACCCTTCTCCATAGCCCTATAAATGTTCTTTCTTCAGGCGCTTATCCAATTCTCTTTTGAAAGTCATGCTTGAATCTGCCTCCAGCACATTCTCAGGCAGTACATTCCAGATCCTGACCACTCATTGCATTGAAAAAATTTTCCTCACGTTGTTGTTGGTTCTTATGCCAATCACGTTAAATCCGTCTCCTCTTGTTCATGACCTTTCTGTGAATACAACAACAACTTATATTTATATAGCACCTTTAACACACCAAAACATCAAGGTGCTTCACAGGAGCATTTTAAAACAAAATGATATTAAGTCACATAAGGAGGTATTAAATCAAATCACCAAAAGCTTGGTCAAAGAGGTAGGTTTTAAAGAGCATCTTAAAAGGAGGAAAATAAGGTAGGGAGGCAGAGAGGTGTAAGGACAGAATTTCAGAGTTTAAGGCCAAGGCAACTGAATGCGCAGCCACCAAGGTTGGGGTGATTCTTGCTCAACAGGCCAGATTTAGAGGAGCATAGATTTCACGGGATGGGTAGAGGGGCTGGAGGAGTTTACAGATATAGGGAGAGGTGTGGTCATGGAGGAATTTGAAAACAAGAATGAAAATTTTAAGATCAATTACTTGACAGGAAGCCAATGTAGTTCAGCAGAGGTGAAAGGTGAACAGGACTTGGTATAAATTAAGATATAGACAGCAGAGTTTTGGATGACAAGTTTACAGAGGGTAGAATGTAGGGGGCACCAGAAGTGTGTTGGAATAGTCAAGTGTAGAGGTAATGAAGGCATGAATGAGTGTTTCAGCAGCAGAGGAGCTGAGATGGGGTGAAGTCGGGTGATGTTATAGAGGTGTAAATAGGCAGTCTTAGTGATGGCACTACTATGAGGCTAGAAGCTCACCACGGGATCAAATGTAACACCAAGGTTGCGAATGGATTGGATTAATCTCAGATTGTTGCATGGAGAGGGATGGAGTAGCTAGTTAGGGAACAGTGTTTGGAGTGGAGACTGAAAACAGTCTTCCAAATATTTAACTGGAGGAAATTTCTGCCCAATCACTGGATACTGCACAAGCAGTCTGACAATTTTTCTCTATTTACTCTGTTAATATCAGGTGTTGGTAACCTTAATAACAAGAAGAGCCTTTTTTAAAAAAAAAATTAGGTCTTAAGAGTTACTAATGCTGTTACTCAAAAGCCAATAATAATGAAAAACAAAATTGGGACACGTTTATGGGTTTCTATGCAACACCTTTTCTTAAATTATTGATTTTCATCTTCCATTTTTCTCTTCTTTGTAGCCACTTCAACCCTTCCATTTATGCCAATTTTTAAACACATTAAATTCAAACCTTAATCAATTTTTAAAAAATGCCTGTTGACATAAATATTCTGCATAGTCATACTGATAAACATCAAATTATTTTTGTAGTAAAACAGCATCAAAACAAGGCCCACAGTTAGTCCCTTTATTGATGCATACATCTATGCCTGTGAACACGTGTGATAGGCTAGGAAGCAATGCATTATTCATTAACACTATGGCATTTTACATCATTTTGCTTGGCAAAATGGTGCAACTGTAATTTATTATGACTTTTGATCCAAGCAAATTCGGTAGAATTTCAAATTTTTGCGATCAAACATTTCACAAGTTCTAGCTGTTACCTGCTAAAATATCCATCACTAGGGAAATTTTTTAGGCATCTGACATTCTTTTTAAATTAGAAACACCCATTGAAATAAAAATTGAGATAGCAAAAAAATAGATTCAATCAATTTAGGTCAGAAGCCACATAGGTCCTTAAGGGGTCGCATGTGACTCCGGAGCTGCAGGTTGCTGACCCCTGATCTATAACCCTTGTGATTTTGACAAAAACATTTCCACTACTGACATCAAGCTCTTAAATGGTTTTGCTGTTTCTTCTTCACTATACAAACAAAACTCCTTCCCAGCCATCTGTCACATATCCAATTTAACACTTGCATTCCAGCCTGCAGAGAAACCAACTACGCATATTATATTCATTACACATCATTTTCAGTATTTTATACACATTGTACAAAGTTTCTACAAAATTTTATAAACATGCATACAATATATTAGATATGAATACGTTATAATGCATCTTGTATATTTCAGATGAATTTTAAAGTCCATTTTCTGTAGCCTTTATATAAAACCTTTAAATATACAATTTTATTGTAACTTCCAATTACTTTCACTTATTTATTACAATTTCTGTATAGCACACGACTATAACCATTCTCTATTATACTATTCAATGTATCGGTCCTTATCAATATAAAATGGAGGATGATATTTAATTAAAAGGGTACTGGAATCAGGCAGTAGCTCATGTGAAAGGAAAATGAGGAACACATAGGCCAGGATTTCACTGCCCCTCCCGCCCGGTAGGATATTACAGTCCTGCCACACCGAATGGGGGTTTAAATGGCTTGCCGCATCCGCCGGTGGGGAGACACGCTGCGGCTGGGCCATAAAATCCTGGCCATATAATTCATGAATGGTTTCCAAATAAAGTTAAAAGAGACATAGGAGTCTGAATAGACTTGACATACATAATGCAGGGCAGTGGCCTACAAAGCCAATAGAATACTGAACTATATAACCAGAGTAGTGCCAGAACTTCTTGTAACCAAATGGTTTCATGCTCTGGTGAGAGGTCCAGTACTGGTCACCAAACACAAGGGAAACATTCAAGAGTTGGGAAAAGATGCAAGAGCAGCCCAGACTTGATTACTCTGACGATCTGAGTGTTCTCTATTCTCCATATTGTGTGGAACTGTTTTAAAAATAAAGCCACATCACAATTTTAAAGAAAAATGTTGAAAAAATTTTTACCTTTTAAGTGTTTTTGTGTAACATGTTACAGTGCTTCTCTGTAGGGAATTATGCATCAGTTCTTCAATAGGTCTTGTACCTACACATTATCACCAATTTGCCAGAAGCGAAGGTCTCTCTCATGCTTGAAAAGCAGCATGCACTGATAGAGAATGCGAGAAGGGCTTAATGTAGGTTGGATTTTCCTCTTCACTGTTCCTAGAGAATGTGCGCTCTCCTGAATTATCTGAAATATTCAGAATCCTCTGGCTTCTGCACTTGCATTCCTCCCCAATTTGTATGCACATGGGGACAGGCCTAGTCCTGGAATATAACTGGGCCATAAGAATGGTTTAGAAAAACAATCACAAGCAGCTGCTTTCTTACAGTTTCAGTGCACCAAACTGTGCTATTTGCTTCAATGCATCCTTTAGATGGGACACACTGCAGTCAATCACAGAATTAAACAGTGCAGAAGAGGCCCTTCGGCCCATTGAGTCTGCACCGACACGTGAGAAACACCTGACCTACCTACCTAATCCCATTTACCAGCACTTGGCCCATAGCCTTCAATGTTATGACGTGCCAAGTGCTCATCCAGGTACTTTTTAAAGGATGTGAGGCAACCCGCCTCCACTACCTCCCAGGCAGTGCATTCCAGACCGTCACCACCCTCTGGGTAAAAAAGTTTTCCCACACATCCTCCCTAAACCTCCTGCCCCTCACCTTGAACTTGTGTCCCCTCGTGACTGACTCTTCAACTAAGGGGAACAGCTGCTCCCTATTCACCCTGTCCACGCCCCTCAATCTTGTACACCTCGATCAGGTCGCCCCTCAGGCTTCTCTGCTCCAACGAAAACAACCCAAGTCTATCCAACTTCTTCATAAATGTTTCATCCCAGGCAGCATCCTGGTGAATCTCCTCTGCACCCCCTCCAGTGCAATCACATACATTTAATTCTATGAGCTTCAACTTTACTGGCAGGAGTATTATGTGGCACTTTATCAAATGCTTTTTGGAAACCCATATATACCACATCAACCACATTACTCTCATCAACCCTTTTTGTTAGTTCATCAAAATACTCAATCAAATTAGTTTGCCCTTAATTAATCCACACTTGTCCTGGTGACTATTCATTTTGTCCTTGATTAACGTTTCTATAAGTTTTCCCGATACGGAGGTTAAACTATCTGCCCAGAAACGCTTAGTTTATCCTTACACCCTTTTTTGAACAAGTGTGTAACATTTGCAATTCTCCAGTCCTCTGGAACCACCGCTGTACCTAAGGAGGATTGGATGATTATGACCAATGCCTCCACAATTCCCACATTTAATTCCCTCAGTATTCTCAGATGCATCCCACTCAGTCCTGATTACTTCTCAACTTTAATTAAAGGCAGCCTTTCTAATACCACCTCTTTATTAATCTTTCGTCTCTCCAGTATCTCAATCTCCTCCTCTTTCACTATGACTTTGGCTGCATCTTCTTCCTTGGTAAAGACAGATGGAGAGGACTCATCTAGTATCTCAGCTATGCCCTCTGCTTCGATGAATTTGTTTGGTCCCTAATTGGCCCTAAACCTCCTCTCACTGCCTTTTTACATGTCTATAGAAAACTTTTCGATTCTCTTTATGTAAGCTGCCAATTACTTCTCATACTCTCTCTTTGCCTCAAATTTCCTTTCTCACTTCCCCTGCAAGCTGTCTATATTCAGCCTGCTTCTCACTTGTATTATCAATCTGATACCTGTCATACACATCTCTTTTCAGCTTCATCTTACTCTCTATCTCTTTCATCATCCAAGGAGGTCTGGCAATTAAGGATGGGAAATAAATGCTGGCCTAGCCAGCAACACCCATATCCCATGAACGAATAAAAAAATAATTTTGGCCCAGCAACAATGAAGGAAAGGTGATATAGTTTCAAGTCAAAATGGTCCATGGCTTGGAGGGGAACTTGCAGGGGTCGTGTTCCCATGCATCTGCTGCCCTTGTCCTTCTAGATGGCAGATATTGCAGACGTGGAAGGAGTGGGTGTTTAAGCCAATGAATGAGAAGACAATCATGTGGACTGCTTTGTCTTGGGTGGCGTTGAGATTCAAGTGTTTCTGGAACTGCACCCCTCAAAATGAGTGCAGAGTATTCCATAACACTCATGACTTGCGCCTTGTAGGAGGTAGAGGGGTTCTGGGAAGTTAAGGGGTGAGTCACTCACCACAGAACACCAAGTCATGGCATTCAAGTGGCTGATCTGGTACAGTTTCAGGTCAATATTAACTCCCAGCATGTTGATGGTGAAGGATATGCTCGCTCTCTTGTTGGAGATAATCAATGTCTGATACTTGTATGACATGTAAGTTACCATTAATCAGCCAAAGTTGGATGAAGTCTAAACCTTGCTGCATGAGAGCATGGACTGCTTCATTATCTAAGGAATTGTGAATGAAATTGAACACTGCAATCATCAGTAAACATCCCCACTTCTAACCTTATGTCGGAGGGAATTTCATTAATGAAGCAGCTAAAGATGTTTAGACCTAGTATACTGCTCTGAGAAACTCCTGTGGCTATGATCTGGGCTTTGACATTGGTCTGAAATGACCACAATCAACTTTTCGATGTGCTAGATATGACTCCAGGCACTGAAGAGTTTTCTGATGCCCACTGACTTCAATTTTACTTGGGCTCCTTAATGCCTCAGTTAAATGCTGCCTTGGTGGCAAGGAAAATCACTATCATCTCTGGAATTCAGCTCTTTTATCCATGTTTGAACCATGGTTGTAATGAGGTAAGGAGCCAGGTGGTCTGGCAGAACCCAATCTGAGCATCAGTAAGCAGCTTTTAGTATGTGCCATTCGATAACACTATTGATGACTTCTATGACTTTGTGAATGATTTGGAGTATGTTGATGCAGTAGTAATTGGCTGGGTTGGATTTGTCCTGTGTGTGAATAGGATTTGATTTCCACATTATCAGGTAGATGCTGATATTCTGGCTGTACTGGAACAGTTTTGCTAAGGGCAAAGCAATGGTCATCATTTTACAGCTGGGATGTTGGGGTCCATTGTCTGTCCTGTGTTCAGTGTGCTTAGTCATTTCTTTGTGTCACTCGGACTGATTCGAGTTAGCTGAAAACAGGCATCTATGATAGCAGGAGCCTCCAGAGCAAACAAAGAAGGATCAACCAATTAGCACTTCTGACTTGAAGGTCGTCGTGCAATATTTCAGCAGTTTTTTGAACTTGCATATTGGGGCCTTCTCCATTAATTGCTTAATTGTCTGCCACCATTCACAATTGGATGTAATAGAACTACAGACTTTGACCTGGGCTGTCAGTTGAGAGATTTTTCAGCTCTGTCTATATCAGGCTGCTTTTGCTGTTTAGCATATGCATGTTTTCCTGTGTTACAGCTTCACTTTCCAGATGTGATTGATGCTGTCCCAGTCACGGTCTTCCAAACTCCTCACTGAACTAATCTTGGGTCATCTGGCTTGATGGTGATGAAGGAGTGACAGATATGATAAGCCATAAGATTCGAGTGGTTTGATACGACTTAATAGCTTGCTAGGACACTTCAGAGAGCTGTCACACATAGGCCAGATCAGATAAGGACAGCAGCTTTCATTCTCAAAAGGACATTAGACGATCCAACAGCTTCATAGCCACTTTTAACGATAACCTTTTACTTCCATTAAATTCAAATTCTCAAACTACTGCAATAAAAAAACAAAATGCTGGGAATAATCAGCAGGTCTGGCATCATCATTGGAGAGAAACAGAATTAACACTTCAGGTCTGCGACCTTTCATCAGAGCTGGGAAAAGTTAGAAATATAATAAGTTTTGGGCAAGTGAAAAATTCATTATATTTCTAACTTTTCCCAGTTTTGAAGGGTCACAGACCTGAAATGTTAACTGTTTCTCTTTCCATATATAATGCCAGGCCTAAGTATTTTCTTCATTTTATTTTTATTTCAGATAACCAATATCTGCAGTACTTTTTGTCTCAAACTGCCATGTTGGGTTTTGAATTTATTCGACAGATTATTAGTCCAGCATTATAACTGCTAGCTATGCTGCTGTAATTTTCAAAATGTACATAATGCTATGAAAGGTGACAGCACAATTGAGAAAATAAACGCCTTACCCGAATTCCTAGCAATGTGGGAACTTTAATTTTCTATATCTGCTATTCAACAGGTATAGTTTAATTCAAAACAATGACACGTCTCAATGTTGGAAAATTCATTAATACGTCAATCTTGGCCCTTATGATTTGAGTGAATTTAATTGGCCCATTTTACATAGCTGCCTTACAGCAAGGTAAACAGCAAAATAAACAGTAAGTACAGCTGTATGTACAGTGAGACCATATGATACAGGAACACTTGGCTGAAGAGCACATAATTCAATAACAGGTCTCTTACCACGTCCAACTGTCTGCAATGACACTCGGATGGCCTCATTAAACATTTCCTAAAAATGCCATGAAACCAGATCTACATTTTGGATTTCATATCTAATAGAGGATTCAAGACGTTTTATGGATACAGCACGTCTCAAGGCTGAGCTCATATAATTATGTTCCTGATGCCTCCGGTCCTTTATGACAATTAGCCCTCTGGCACGTTAGGATGGGAATAAACCCTAAAGTATGACTCGGCCACATTTTAATTGGAATAATCCCCTGAAGGACGTTTCCAGCACGTTCGTCAATCGTTAGCCGGTTGCGGGCTTGTGTACTATTCCTGCCTACAGGCTCCTCACTCACCGTTATCCCTATACACCATACCGATAGTTCCTCCAGTATTTATCACCAGCACTTGGACCTCATTTGGGCTGTCCGTCGACTCCACACTATAGCTGCTTGACCGCCGACGGCGTCGGCGCCTCTGCACCTGAATACTGGCGGCTGGTCGGGGCACATGAGATCCATTGCGGGCAGCAGAGCTCTCCGAGTCCAGCAGGTCCAGCCTGGTGTTGGACAGCGCGCTGGAGAGCGACGAAATGCTGCAACTGGAGCCGGAACTCGGCACAGTAAACTTCTCCGCCATCAGAGCAAGGGCAGACTGAGGAACCGGGAGAAGCAAAAGGAGGCGGTGTAGGCAGAGCCAATCAGACACACAATCTGACGTCAATATACATTCGATAACACCCCTTCTCGAGTATACACCGTGCCTTCAATTATACACACTGCACCCATTGCACCTTGCCTTCAATTCTCTATTATACACATCATCTCCAATTATACACCATGCATTCAATTCTCCAATCTACAACCTCTCTCGACTGCACACATTGTGCATTCAAATCTCTATTGCATAGACCCTCCCCCCACCCCCATGATAGTCATTTAATCCTCCATTATACCCCTCAGATTCACGTGGTCAATTATCCATTGGACACCACTCTCTAATTCTTCATTAAATACATCCCCTATGCTTCTGCACTTAAGAATCTGTTGTGCCTCTGAACCGCTGCTCAGTTGTTTAAATATCAACGTAAGTTTGTCTAGATAACAGCAACCCCCTCCCTCTGCTGCTATGGGTTTATCCTGTGATTGGCCTACCGGATTTTCAGCTTCAGACAGAGTCTGGTTTCCTGGCCAGAATTTAATTCTCCCTGGCCAAAAGTCCATTTCGTCACTGTCTCTGGATCTTGTGGTGATGTCCAACTTTGCTGTCTTTTTGCCCTGCGATTATTTGTAAACATCTGGCTCTTCAGTACCACAGCAATGCCTCCAGTAGTGCACCCTCCTTAGACCACCTTCCAAAATAGCTTCTGGCTCACTCGGCCTACCACCGGTCTCCAAACTTGGACATCAATTTGCTTACGCTTTATGACTGACTCCTTCATGCTTTTGAAAACCCATATCAAATCTCAACATTTTCTTTTCCAAGGAGAACACTTCAGCTTCTCCAATCTATCCACATAGCTAAAGTTCCTCACTGGAACCATTCTCATGAATCTTTTCTGCACCCTCTCTTATGCATTTAGTGTGGGCACCCCTGACTGGACACCATATTCCAGTTGAGGCCAAAACAGTGTTTTATCAGGGTTTATCACAATTTCCTTGCATTTATATCAATGCCCCTATTTACAAGGCTGAGGTAGCCATAAAAATTAACCAATTTCTCAACCTGCTTTGCCACCTTCAATGGTTTGTGCACATGTACCCTCAGATTCCTCTGCTCCTGCACCCCTTTAGGATTGTACTCTTTAGTTTATTTTGCCTCTCCTCATGCTTCAAACCAAAATGAATCGCTTCATACTTCTCCATGATATTTCATCTGCTACTTGTCCGCCCATTCCACCAGCCTACAACCTCAGGGTTTATCACTATCCTTCTTACGGTTCACAATACTTCTGAAATGTGTTATCTGCAAATCCAAAATTGTGCCCTGTGTGCCAAGACTGTGGTCATTAACATAGATCAAGAAAAGCACTGATCCCTAGCACAGCCCCATATATATTTTTTATATTCATCATGGAATGTGGGTGTCACTGGCTAGGCCAGCATTTATTGCCCATCCCTAATTGCCCTAGTTCAGACGGCAGTTAAGAGTCAACGACATTGCTGTGGGCCTGGAGTCACATGTAGGCCAGACCAGGTAAGGACAACAGATTTCCTTCCCTAAAGGACATTAGTGAACCAGATGGTTTTTACAACAATCGGCAATGGTTTCATGGTCATCAGACTTTTAATTCCAGATTTTTAGTGAATTCAAATTTCACCATCTGCCATGGTGGAATTCGAACCCAGTTCACCAGAGCAATACCCTGGGTCTCTGAAAAACTAGTCCAGTGACAATACCACTTTCTTGGCTCTAGCCAAATAAATTCTGTCCTTGACCCCTCGAGGACATCCTCCTTCTATACAATAACAATCTCAATTAATAACTCTTCATCCATTTTCTTTCCTTCCCTATGTTTTCTGAATAACTTGTATCCGGGAGTATTTAGTACCCAGTCATATCCTTTTTTGAGCCACCTGCAATCAATTTACATTTTATCAATTATGCCCAAATATTGTTATATACAGTAAATATGATAGTTTCTATTTACAATTACAAATTACACAGTATACAGTGTTTACATGAGTACCATTTTATAATCTTTGAAAAAACAAATGCCAATTGTATAACTACGATTAAAAATCTTCTTTGGTATATAATCATAGAGCATGATATAATGACCAACAGCCAGATTGTCTCTAATGAACTACCAGAATAAGTAATAAAAAAAGTAGTTGAAATTCTCTTTTGAGTCGTCTTGTTGATTTCACAGCAACTCCACAGTACTACACCATAAATATAATGAAAAACAAAAAAGCAATTCCCAAAACAAAATTCCAAATGGTATCCACAAAATTACCCATTTTCTGCTAATGCCTCCAATAATTTTCTTTTACATGAGGGTCCCTGATCTTGGGACCTGTGATACACTTCTGCATGGTGAGTCTACAAGCACTGCAGCTAATTGAACTCTCAACTGAACAGCTCTCTGGGTGGAATTTTGTCAGTGGCACACCTTTCCTGATGGAACCTGAAGGGGGCGTCACTTTTGCTTTCTTGATTCCCCCCACACTCCTCATTTCCCACTCGATTAGAATTAAAATTTGAAGTTCCAGTGGTGTGCACAAGAGACACATACGATTCCACACAGAGGAAGCTTTTCTGTAGCGAAACCTGTCGTCAGCTGACAATGCTGCAGCTATGGATAGCCTATAAACGAGCCTCTTGGTCAAACAGGGTGACTCTGCGTCACGGTCAAAACTTTCCTGCCCAACTCCGTTGCCAGTAATATAAAACTTGAGAACACAAAGGTGGCATGGGTGTTTTTCAAAATTAAATTTCACTTGTAAATATTTCACATTACTTGGGTTTCACTTTACTCATGTGCATATCATTATTTGTCAATGCCAGCTTAGTCACAGAACTGAAGGTACTGGCCCGCCTAATTTTTGACACGCGTTAAAGGTTACAGGGGAGTAGGGACATTTCCATTCTTGTGGAAGAAACAATGTGGGGGGTCTTTTGTTCAGTCTTTATTGAAGGTTCATGTTAGTGTCCAGTGTTGGACTCGCCATTCTGTGAGACATGGCTGAACTTGCAGCCTCAGCAGGCCCTCCATTCCATGCACTTTAAAAGCCATTGTCTGAGATCACTCAAAGGGAATAACTGAAATGTTGTAGGTGAACTCAAAGTCCTGTAAGGGCCCTATCAGCCATCACCCTGAGATAGACCCACATATAGAGAGAACTGACGCCACTCTTTCCGCCCCTCATTTTCTTAACTTGACTGACTGTTCCCACCATTCTCCTCACACCCCTCCCAACCCCCACCCCTAAACACATCCAGGATGTCAGGCTCTTCAGACTTCATTCCTCCCCGACCTCCCTTGGATTTCTCTTCCGTTCCTCCATGCCCCTGACCAACTCCATATAAGCCATGCGCACTCCTTCATCACTGACTCACAGGTCCCAAGCCTCCTTGCAAGCTGCCATTCTCCTGCTCCCCTTGTGCCACAGCATTAAACAAGGAAACTGCTGACCTTACACAGAACTGCAAAAAGCCGACAAGTGCACACCACCTTCAAGCAAACGTGAACTGGGTGCCATGAAATTGTGCATTGCTGACTATATTTTGAAGGTAGCATGTAATTTTTTAAAATGACGCTATAGTTTTCATGGCATGAAAATGTGTTACAAGCATGATTCCACCGCAAGTCAGTGCAAGGCTCAACATGCCATGAACATGCCACTGACTTTATCTCTGCATCTCAACCCATGAAATTTCACATCTCACCTAATCCCCCGCAAGCCATGTTTCCTGCTCGTGCATAAAATTCCCTTTATTTCTGCTGGCATAGCTGCTGAGGTACTGTAGTTTATAGTTCCTCGTTGTCTTCTGCCTTCATCAAATGCAACTATAAACTTGTAAAAGGTAGCAGAGTGGCGCAGCGGAAGCGTGCTGGGCCCATAACCCAGAGGTCGATGGATCGACACCTATAAATTAGTAAAGTCTAACATTGATGTTGATATCCAGCTGATCTGCTTCAGAATATACTGGCTCCCTCATCCCAGAGTTGTTAGGCTCCCAACTCAAAGGGATTACTCTCCTCCATGAGTCACCAACTGTTGTGTATGAGGGGGTTGGAGGGTTGCTGGTGACCAATTGAGTGGGACAGGTGGAGCTAGTGACCATAACAGCAGGAAGGGTCGTGTTTGTGAGAGCGAGGGGTTTTCTGGTAACATAAGAGCAGGGGAGGGGGTGCTTTAAAGCAACCAAAACGTACAACTTAACTTGTGGTGTCACAACATTATCATGAGCTCTCTGCGAGCTGACTCACAGTCTTACAGTCACCCTCAAATCACTCAACTGAGACTCCCAGGCTCAGTCTACCAGAGGCTGTCCTAGAAATACAGGACAAAAGGAGTGTCTTAAGGGATGTGGGGCAACAGTCAAATCAGGGTCAATCCCTTAAAATGTGGGACAGTTGGTCATCCTATCCTTGAGTAATGCCACAAATCTACAATAAAACTCCTATATTTTACTCGTGGTCCTGTGTGTGCACATGGGGAGCCCTTCTACTCCAGGGTAGTAGACATAACCCAGGGATATTGTGCTATATAACCAGAAAACATTTTTCTTCCTTCTTGTGCGAATTATCTACAAGACAGTAGTTGTGGTGTATTTATACTTCAGTTATATAATGAAAGAAATTGGAACAGTTCCAACATTTGTTTCAGATTTCTATCACTTCAAATTGCCCCTGCTAATCCCTCCATGTGTTCAGGCCTACCAGTTTACCTTATTCCTTCAAAAATTTAAAAACCAACATTTTAGCAAAGAATTCCAATCATTCTGTGCTATGATTCGATATGAGCACAATGCTTCAGTATCTTATTTATTAATGCTAAGATCTGACTTTGAATTATCATATCTAAAATATCACCCAGGCCTGTTGCAATCAACAGATTTTATACTGTATAGCAACCAAATAATAGAATAAGATGGCACTTTAATCTTAAGCAACCACTAGGGAATCATCCTCTCCTAGTTTCCGACTACTTTAGCCTTCTTTGTCCCAGCCCAAGTGCTGCCACTTATGCAGAGTGATCAACCGTTGTTTATTTTACGAGATTGTCCTGTATTTGAGGCAACTGTCCTACATCCTGGGTCGAAAGCTGCCAGTATGATGTTTTTCTTGTAATTTGGTCCTTAAAATCTTGTGTATGTGCAGTACCCACTCTTCTCCTGTCCGCACACTCTCAAGGCTCGTGCAGCCTCCCCCAGCCCTCCCATTTCCCCCAACCTGGTCCGGCCGAGTCCTAACAGACCCCCATGCCAGAGTGTCCCCTAACCTTTTCCATTAGAGTTGGTCACCTTGCTCCTATGGGCCAAGTATTTCTGCATTACAGATCATCACACACACATAGGTATATCCACAGATATAAGAAAGATGAACATTTTTTTAAAAAAACAATATGAAGAATGGACAATCTGCATTGTAACAAGATGGAGTCAAGGGGGTCAGGTGACCTTCCTCCTTGTCTGCAAATACACATGAAACTGCCCAAGGATGGAAGTAGTCCGATGGGCTGGTCAGGACATTAAAATGTAAACAACCTTTTGGAACATTCCTTTGATAGGACATTAAAAATGCAACAGATCTCTCCTGTGGATTTTAGGATACTATTGTCTAAATGCCTACTGAAACGGATGCACAATGACCACACAGACTTTGTGGCTGTGGAATGAAAGAATGGATGTGAAGAAAAAACATTCTATTACAAGGAGATTCAAATGGTTCAAACACCATTGTGTGTCAAATGCTAGCCTCATCAGGGACCATCCATCCGTGTGGACAATGGGAACACCAATGCTATGGTCACCTGACAGAAAGCAGCTTGTGATAAGAAACATTTATTAACACACATCTTGAGAGCAGCCTCAGATGTCAGTCTGGGAGACAAAGAACCCACAGAGGAAAGCAATCCCACCAGCAAAGCAAGAGACCTGCCTAGAATCCACAGAGGTGTGGGGCTAGCCCTTTACCTACTGATTTGCAATAGCAAGCCAGATCTTTGCTACAGGGGCTTGATTACAATTTCAACTGGAGCAAAGCCAGGAACCCACTGTTGCAAGGAGTAAACCACTGTGAATTCATCACCAGAAACTTCCAACCTCCATTTTCTTCAGTGAACCATCTCAAAAGACAAGAGCAATAGTGAAATAAAAACAGGAAATGCTGGAAAATCTCAGCAGGTCCGGCAGCATTTGTGGAGAGAGATCAACAGAGTTAGCTTTTCAAGTCCATATTACTTCAGAGCTGTTTTAATTTCAAGTTTCCAGCATTTGAGGTGGTTTGCTTTTATACAAGAGCAACAGTGACTTTTTGGACTCTTTAAAACTCATGTGGATGCTACCTCTTCTGTAACTACCTTTTCTTATGTGTGTGATATGTGTGCGTGAGTGAGTGGGTGTTGTTGCGGTTACATTTGAACGTTGAGAAATAAACATTTAATTTTTTAGGAAAAACTTAGGAGAAAACCTGTCTTGCCTCTGTTTTTGAGAGTCACAGTATTCACGGGGTTAAAATAATAATTTAAAACACATCTTGTTGCAGTTGCTGAGGGGGTGGAAAAAAAGGGGGCACCATCTTACCATCTCCCCCCTGTCTGTAAAAAGATTCAATAATCAGAATAGAGGCAAGGTAATTTAGAAAGTTATCAAAAGCTTCAAGCCACGAAACTGGTTTCAGGTGAGAAGGAATGTGTTAGCATCAGAGACAGGGAAAAAGAGACAGAGAGAAAGAAAGAAAGCAAAAGACATGCAGAAACATACAATACAGAAAAAGAGAAAGCAAAGGAAACTTATATTTACAGAAGGGGAAGAGGAAAAGCGAGTCATATGACAACAAAAATGAGAAAGTAAAAGAGGCAAAAGTAATTAGATTGAAGGCCAACTAGAGTTAAAAGACGAGACACAAAACAAATGTGTTTAAGCAGCTCATTGAAAGTGAAAAGTGCAAAATAATCATGAGGTGAGGTAAGGTAAGGCCTGACAAGGGAGAAATTTACTTTTTTTCCCTTTGGTGTGGTGAACACTGGCAAGACAGCTTTTATTGACCTTCCCTAATTTCCCCTACAACAGACTGGGGAAACCCACAGCCTGCAGGCCACATCCAGCCAGCACGAGCTTCCAACCCGACCCATGGCTCCAGCAGGGAAAGCAGGCAAGGTGTGCCAGCAAACATTGTGCATGCCAAGTGCGCATGCGCAACTGCGCCTGATGCCTAGCTAATTAGGGTCAGAAGCTGTGAAAATAAATTGCAAGTCCCAACAGCTTTTGTAAATTGGAGTTGGCCAATGATTGGAAACTGGAGTGGGCTTTTCTTAGAGCGTGCTCGTGGCTTCCATGTAAAGGGGGGAAACGCACGTGGGGTAGCAGGGAGCACAAGTATACATTTGAGTGTTTTTAGATTATTACAGTTTTGATTTCCATTTTAGTTTTGTCTGTATATAAATTGTAATTTCAAAATTTC
Source organism: Cetorhinus maximus (assembly GCF_964194155.1). Taxonomy (NCBI): domain Eukaryota; kingdom Metazoa; phylum Chordata; class Chondrichthyes; order Lamniformes; family Cetorhinidae; genus Cetorhinus; species Cetorhinus maximus. The sequence goes on along the minus strand of NC_135896.1, from coordinate 39,981,237 downwards.
ATCTTATTTTACACTTAAGTTTAATACTGTATGAAAAGCCAAGACAACTCTTATTATCTCCACCCACTGCAGGAGGGTGGAAGTAATGTTTTTCACTCCTGTTTGTTAGTCTGTTTGTCTGTAAATAATATCTCAAAGGCAAATGAATGGATTTCAATGAAAGTTGATACGCAGAGAGGGCTTGGCCCAAGGAAGAACTGATTCGTTTTTGGTAAAGATGTGGATCAGGATCCTGGAATTTTTTTTAAAGGATCCATTAACATTTTTTTTTTTAAAAAGAGTTTTAGAGTGTTGTGGATTGTCTCAACTGCCCCGATGGAATTTGTCACAGCTGTCAAAACATGAGCAGAGCTTTCAGAGCAGGTTGTTAGATGTGGATTGGCCTGAAGCTTCATCAGTGAGATGAAAACTCTTAAAAAGATTTCTTTTTTCAGCTTTGTAGTTACAGAGCAGCAACCAGACAGGGAAAAGCATCAAGGAGGAGCTCTATAATTGTAATAACATTGAGTTAACACAGCATGGCAATGATATGCACTCTATTGAGTTCCCTCTTTACTCGTATAGTTTTGTTTCCTCATTCCCTTACTGAAGGGGCTGATTCTGGCTGGGGTTTGGTGGATGCTGACAATCCGGGATTTGAACCTAGGACCTTTAGGTCCACACTGGCATAGTAATACATCGAAGAGTGCCCTCACTCACGAGAAATCTTACATCTGTATGTCCTATCAATTTTTTACATTATAAATTCCTATAGCCACATTTATAATGGTACCTAGGATGTGGAATTTCAGCTTTGTGGGAGATGAGAAAAGCTGGAGTTGTTCTCCTTAGAACAGAGAATGTCAAGGGTAGAAATGTTCAGAATCATGACGGGTATTGATTAATTAAATAAGGAGAGATTGTTTCTGTAGTAGCAGGGTCGGTAACCAGAGGACAAAGATTTAAGGTAATTGGCAAATGAGCCAGAAGGTAGCAAGACTTGTAGACCAAGTGAGAACTTGACCTACAATTCTACCCGGCAACCTTTCCCCCTCTGATGAACAATCTGTCCTTAGCAAAGGACTTAACTTTATCCCTTTACGCCCACACCTTAATGATTTTTGGGCTTAGCACAATGTTGAGCTCTTCTTCCGTCACCTTCACCTCTGCAGCCATTTCTTTGGCCAGGAATTCTCTCCTCATTCAGCACTCCCTCTCGCCCATCTCCAGTGTTCTTCCTCTACCTGGACCCCTCCCCCTCCGGCCTCTTACCTTCTCTTGATCTTTCCATTGAGAACTTACAAAGTGACATTAGCCATCTCACTCACTCACTCTAACCTGTCTCCCTCTGAACTTGCTGCACTCCATTCTCTCAGTTCCAACGTTAACATTGTTGTGAAACTTGCTACCAAGGGTAGTGCTATTATTGTCTGATGTACCGACCTCTATCTTGAGGTAGATAGGAGAAGGCCAACCCTCTGACACTTCCTCTACCTCCGCATGGACCTTGACCCCACCACTTAGCATCAAACCATTGTATCCAAGACTGGCACTGCTCTCATCTCCACCGGAGATCTTCCCCATGGCTTCCCACCTCAGTCCTCTAATCTTGAACAGCCCGCTTCTACCTCCTTCCCAAGTTCCACAAAGAGGACTGCTCTGGCAGACCTATCTCAGCCTGTTCCTGCCCCAATGAACTATGTCTTCCGATCTTGGCTATTTTTTCCTCCCCTTCTTCAGCCTCTCCACACTTACATCTGACACTCTTCTGATATCCTCTGTCACTTTAATAGTTTCCACTTTCTGGCCCGAACTCTATCTTATCACCAGGGGTGTCCAATCTGTCTCCATCTCCATTCCCCACCAGGATGACTAGCAGGCTCTCCAATTGTTCCTTGAATGAAGGTTCAACCAGTTTTCATCCAACAGCACTCTCCTCCACCTGGCTGAACTGTTCTCTCATTGAACAACTTCTCTTCTAACTCATCTCACTCCAAATGAAAGGTGTTGCTATTTGGTACCCCACATGGGTCCTAGCTATGCCCATCTTTTTGTGGGGTAAATGGAACACTTTTTGTCCCTGTCCTACTTGGGCTCAAACGTTTTTTCTGGTACACTGATGACTGTATCGACACTTCAAAACATTTTAAATTCATGCACATGATTTACTGGCTCAAAAACATGCTTTCTTTATTAACAACTTGAAACAAAACAATGCTACAATGAGCAAGATATTTCTCGTGTGCTTCATGCAGCAATGTTATAGCTGATGGAATGGCCCACTCTTTGGACAACTCAACATAGAAATCAAATAAAAGATAGAAGCACTTAGCTATAAAGCCAACAATTTTTTCACATTTTTGCCAGTGTGATCATTTTTAGCCTTAATTAGTATGAAACTGTTTTCAATACCCACTTAACACTAACAAATCATCATGCATTAGTTTACAACAAAAACGAAAGCTAAAACCAAGCTAGCTGCTACATAAAAATATGCTTGCACTTGGTCCACATTGCTAGTTTTAAAGAAATAATTGTCTTTTAAGTATCTTCCAACCCAGAATTCATGTAATTGCAGTATCTTGTTTTTAAATGAGCACTTAAGTTCCATCAGCTATAATAGCATCTTCCAAAACAGGATATATTCAGCTGAAAATCAACAACAAACATTATTCATTTTTTGGGGTTTAATTGGTCCCATGACTTAGTAACACTGAGCACTGCCACATCTTTAACATGATGGCCTATGGATTCAGCAGCACCAATGAATGCAGTTGGTACAGGACTATTTTGTTTACTTCCCTGGACTGGTTCAAGAGAAGCCCTGGATCGACCTATAGAAACAAAAACACGTAAGCTGCATATTTATTGAACAGTCTTGACTCTTCTTCTCCCATCCCACACTCCTCTTGGTCAATTCTGATAGTTTTTTCAATTGTAATTAATGCACAATGTTGTTTAAGGTGTTTATGCTACCTTGAAAAAATTCAAACATTTTGAAAGTCAACTGCAGTGTCATTTTACATCAGTTTCTTCAATTGTCATCTCTGTACACCTTTCAGAGTAACCTAATTTGAGTTAAAAGAACTCGAGGTAAAAGACTGCATGGAGAAATAGGACATTTCTGTAAAATTAACTTATGTAATTTCATAGAATCCATAATTTTCCAAGTTGAAACACACCATTTTTAAATTTCCTCATTAAAGGGGGCACCTGCAATGTAAAGATTCTCCAATCTGATAAAGCAGCCCTGTCACTCCAATAGCCAGGAGAATCACAACTTTATATTGAACTTTGCATTGAACTTTATATTAATTGCTTGCCCACATGAGGAATGCCCCATGTGCGATATGTGCAAAATGGGCAAAAATCGGGTATTATGGATCATCAAACCTACTTCCTCTGTCCACTACTCAGAAACAGGCACACACACACAGTATAAGGAAAATCAGTATCAACAATTCACTGCATTCCAAAAAGTAGTTCACCAAGTAAATGTCTTGAGAGATGTTCATAATGCAATGTGGTACTCTCATTTGGGAAAGAGGACACATTTAAACTATAATAAAATGCATCCCCTCAAAAATAACAGAAGTATCTTCGGCAACCTATTCTTAACCCATTTAAACTTACCTATATCAGCTACCAAATTATATAATTTGAGTGGAACATTTTCAAAGGTAGCACCCAGGTTGTTTCGCATTCCTATCCTTTTGATAAAGGAGTCTAGTATAGTATAAATGAAGTACAACACAAGAACTTCAAACTATGAAATAAAACTTTTCCAACAGTTCAATAGGTAAATGCCTTGCCCAATGTGAGTCTGCAGCATTGTGGGCAGGAGGCTCGAGGTATGCTGAAGCAGAGGCTGAGAATTGGGATAAGAAGATTAGCTGGCTTTCTTCTTGGTTTTGGTAGTGTGGTTTAAGTTATCTTCCCTTTGCTCTCCTGAAGACAGTATGGCATAGTAAAAGAAAGGCAAAGGGGTTATAATAACTTCTGCTCTCAGTACAATTGGAGATCTCCCTGAACAGCAAATAGGATCTGTTTTGGCACAAAAAAAAAATCTTCTCCTCACCAACCCCCATCCTTCCCTACACAACCAATGGAAGGGAATCCTGCATTTCTTAGCGTTATCCCAGGCAGCTCAGCTAAGATCTGAAACTAGGGATCTAGAAAGGCAATACAATTATCAGTTTCGGTGAAGTTTAAATTAGAATATCAATACAACTGCAATATGAAAAATTTTAATAAGCATCTGTAGGTTGTGATGCAGCAGCATTTTAGGATTACGCAAGCATGCAAATGCATATCCACCTGATTCCACTGGTATGGTCTTTCACAGTATTGTGGCGTAATACTTTCTCTTGGTTTCTTTCCAGTAAATATTCTATAAACAGATCAAAATAAAGAGCTTATCAGGATTTAACCCTCCATTCCATTGGTACAGCACCAGTAGGTGATGCTGCAAATACAACATTAGTGATAGTGGGACGTTGCCTAAACTTACAAGCTGCCTCATGGCAAGCCTTCTGGAGTGCAGAACCATTTATTGCCAAATTCATAGTACTGGCCCCACATCAGCCCCTGTAAAGAATGCCATCTTTGGCAAGGGAACACAGCACCAACTTTAAACGCTGACCAGCGGATAGTAGAATTGTACAAAATACTCTTCCCACATCCACTGGAGCCAAAATGATCAGAAATCAAATAGCCGCTTGGTAGTACAGAACTTGTGTTGCTGAAAAAGGAGACGTTGTCTAAACAGGTAATAGATTCAGTCACTTTTATAACTAATTTCTGATACAACTTACAAAATCTTGCAGTTAGCTGGCTTTTTTGTAGTACATCACTGGTTCTTTGTTTAAAGTGACAATTTTATTTGCGTGGCATCATTGATTGGATTTGCTGCTTTCCAGGGAAACTTTTTTTTAACTTCAGTACTTGATTTCTGATCATTGGTGAAGAAAGAGACATGCTGTTGAAGCTTTTCATTTTTCACTTATCAGGAAGGATGCAAGAATACCAAATTTCAAAGAGAACAACAGTTTATACTGCATGTGAAAAAGGGTACTAATTGGTTGGCAAGTGAGCCCTGATTGGTCGAGGCATTGTCCTGGAGAAAAATATTGGTGTATTCCCCATGGTAACACATCGAGCAGAGTCAAATGGTCTTTTCTGAATTTAAAAAAATGCTTGGGCAATAATTGTTCCATGGTGCATTCTAGACCAGAGTCCACTTGCCAACCAATTAGCAACCTTTTTCTCATGCATTATAAATTGTTGTTCCCTTTGAAATTTGGTATTCTTGCATCTATCCTGACGAGTGCAAGATGGAAAGCTTCAACAGCATGTCTCTTTCTTCAGTAATAATCAGAAATTAAGTACTGAAGTTAAAAAAAAGTTACCCCGGAAAGCACCAAACCCAACCAATGATGCCACACAAAGAAAAGTGCCACTTTAAACAAAGAATCAGGAATGTATTACAAAAAAGCCAGCTAACTGCAAGATTTTGTAGATTGTATCAGAACAAGGTTATGAAAGTGACTAAATCTATTACCTGTTTGAAAGAAAGAATTCTAGTCCACCAACCCTGGCTGGAAAGCCAAAACACGTGCCACTTCCTTTCCTGCCAAAAGACAAATTGCACACCAAACAACCCCTCCCCACCGACCCCGCTCACAGCAAGTATCAATCACCCTCACTGGCAATAATCCACCTCCCCTTTTTCCCTCCGTTTGGTCCTTCCTCGCACTCAATAGTCCCTTCTACCACTCCTCCTCTTCCCAATCCTAAAATTTTTTCTGTTCTGCCTGTCATCTCACAGTCCCACCATCTCTTCCCCATCCACCTTCTCTTATATCTCTATTTGACCCGTTTCTCTCCAAACCTCATTCCAGACTTGCTCTCCTTTCTTCCCCTATTCCCCCTTTCCTCACCTTCTCTTGCCTTACTCCTTCCCTTGACTATTTGCAAGCTGTGCAATTGAGTTGATGTACTGAGAAAGCATAAAATGTATGTTTATTAGCTTTCAAATGCATCTCTAATCTTGGATGTTACTTTTAGACTGAGTATTTTGTTAAGAACTTGGTTACATGTTGTAGACTGCTTTCAAAGTACTCCACTTGTGATACAACAGTTCAGTCTTTTGAATTTGGTTATAATGTACAGTTGTTAAACTTACATTCCCTTAACAAGATGACTCAAACATTTTATCCAGTTTGCAAATGCTAAGCACTAAAGCAGATCATCATCTTGTCTTCTGATTGCATATGCAATATACTCTCTGGGTATTACCAGCACATGAAATAATAGCATCCCAGCGGCCTTACTCTATCAATCTCTGCCGAGCTTCATTTTGCAGTTTACGTATTTTCTCATGGCTTCCCGAACGCAGTAGTCCATCACAAACTAACTTGTTTATAGTGCTCCGGAGCAGGTTGATCTAAAGGGCACAAGAGTCTTATCATCACTTCTCAGCATTTTCAAGATTAAAAATATTTTACTGAACACTATCAAAGATAAGGCTAAGTTGGCAAAATTTCATTCTATTCTACCAAAACACAAACTCGAATAGAATGCCCGAGAAGACTGACTGATCTTTAACTCTTATAAATTTTATTATGGAGTAGCTGCCAGCTTCTTGGAGAACAGAAACTCATTCTAAAGCATTTACTGCAAAAACATTTAATAATTCAACAGCTGTGCCACATGTCAAGATGTTTGTGCTTATCTGAATCATACCAAACTGGCTCTGCAACCAAAGAGTTCACCTGTAATTTTAGTGTGGAGTTCAGTTCTCATGGCAATCTTTATATCTTTTTAAATGAGATCAGATCGCAATGTAGCAAATTAATTAAATTTGAAAACACCTGCTTTTAAAAATTGTCTTCCTACATCATGAAGAAATTATTTGCACAGCTGTAAATTCTATTTCCTTTATAACATATGTAAAAAATCAATACAAATTAGCAGATCTGTAATGCAATGAACCATTATTCACGACAGAACAGAATTAATGAAAGACGCACCTCAAGGCACTAATTACATGGCATTGCTTAAATGCATTAAAATTAAATTCTACCTGTTCCAAGTCCAGCATTATTTTATGAAACTGTACATGAGCCCATTGCCAAAAGATATTACAATTTACACCTTTAGATCATCTATCAACAGCATCTGTAAATTTTCACCTAATCATACTATGCCCCCCTAGTATTTGTGAAAAATATTTCAGTTTTACTTTTTTTAATTAGAAGATGACTAAATATGAAATACTATGGCATGAATTAAACACGCTCAAACTTTTGGGGTCTACTGGTGTCTACAAAAGTGCCACTAATAAACTCTCTGGCATCCTTCCCAACTAGCTTTTGCATCATCACTAAATTAAAATTACCCTCAACAGCTGCAGCAGCAATTTAATTTTTAAATGTTTATCAAGATCCTAAAAAATATTTGAATATGCATTCATATTCAAATGCAAGTCATCTACAGTTTAACTGCACCAATGACTACAAATATAATGTAAATTGGAGGGTGTATCCAGTAGGCATGGATCTGTCCTTCAATTAACCAAAGTTAAAAACGTTCTAATTGGAGTTCAGGTGGAGAACAGAATTAAGTTTCTCAGCAGACCAGACAGTAATGTTACACTACCTCCAAAATATCATTTACATCAAGATGCACATCAAATGCGACTTCCAGATCATGTTCTTCCAACAGTGGGGCACTGGTTATTGGATTCCACCCCAAGCCACAAAGAGCACCAATGTAACATTTTCTCAGCCTATCAGTCCTGCAGAAACATAACACTTTCAACGGTCAACAGGGGCAAGGACAATTAAAGAGGTTTATTTCCAAAACACCACAGCCATAACCACTTCAGCTCTCAAAATTGTAATCCGTTATGCTAATCTCACATACTTCATTATGGCTGAGAAGAGAAGTGCCAACAATAATCTTCGAACAGTTCTCTCACCTCATCCCATGCGTTCTGATGTAAAGACAGGCAATTCTAAAAGGAAGAATATGTGCCCACCGTAGTGAAATTTTAATTTCAATACTTATCATGTTAAAAAAAAACTGCATCTTCACATAGCCAGTTATCAAACATTACTGGTAGCTGTATTAGAGAAGTGGCTCAGTTCACCATTCTGGTTCAAGGAAAAATGTATGAGGTCAGGTGACAGAAAAGAAACTCAAAAAAGGAGAAAAGTATAGATATTTCATACAGCTATCCTCTTTCACATATACCTTAGTTCCACAACTGGAGCAAATATCATACAGATGAGAGCTGGAAGTCCATGGATATTTGGCATCAAAGTAGTTTCCCTCACAATTATAGTTGAACCTGCAAGATCAGATTTTGATAAAACAGTGTGTTAATGTGTTAAATGTTAACATGATGAAATTGTTTTGAAATATTTCATTACCATGACCCTAAATATGTAAATAGACCCATTTTCTTCATAAAACATAACAAAAAAAGACAGCTATTAGCAATACAAATTCAAGGGTGACTTTAGAAGGTACATAATAGTGCAGTATACTTTTTTTAAAAAACTTTACGACTCCAGTTCCAATGATTGAAACAATCCAATTCTTTCCTCTGATTGCTATAAAAAAAGCAAGACAGAAATCAGCATCAGCCTAGGGTTTGGACAGCTCATCCATTTGGATAATTGAGAGGTGGAGCTATTACTCTGATAATACTAAGCGGTGTGGTGGATGCACTTTTCACATGACCTCAAATTTAACTTGGTGGAAAAACTGGATTTAAGTAAATTACATTAGTAATCAGGCAAAAACAGTTAATAATGAAGGCAGTCTATTAGTTTAATAGTGTGGTGGCTGGAATTGTAGTCAATGCTGCAGACCAACAGGCAATGAGTGGTAGGAGCAATCCTGGGTGGGTCAGGGAATCAGCAAAAAGCCATAGGCTAACTCAAAAATCATGACATGGAAAGCAATGTTACATGGACAGTGATTTCATGTCATGTGCAAGACAAAAACTATGTAATTTGATTCATGTCACTTAACAATATCTTTGAGTTAGTCACGTTATCTTGCCCTGCTCCAGTAAAATCAATAGGTAATGTTGTCACAATATTGCCTGTTATCTTTACTTGTTCTAAAGGCGACATTCTAACACCTCAGCTTGTTTAATCAGACATTCCTCCTTTGCCACCTGCCTAATTCTTCAGCCATTCCTAGGCCAGGACTTTCTGGCCTCTTTGCAGACATGACCCACCACGGGCAAGGCAGCACCCCAGCCAGAAGTCCATTGACTTGCGATGAGACCAGAAGATCACGGCAACAGGTGGGTGTGGAAAATTCCGCCGCTAGTCTCTCCTACATTCCATTGCTGCTACTTGCCCTGTTCCCTGGCCTCTCCTCCACCCAACTAACCACAGGGAGCACCATATAGATTTAAACAGGCTTGTCCAGTCAGTAGCCCGCGGGCCACAATGTGACCGGCGAAAGCCCTTTGTGTAGTCCCCAGAATCAATGTTCAAAATGCAAGTAAGACAAGTAAGTAGACTTCAAGATTTTGCAATTGACTGCTCCTCCAATCACAGGCTGTTCCTTTCCCACATTTGCTGCTGGTAGGCTCACTCAGAAGTAAAGAGAGAGAGAAACGCAGTCTCTAATTGAAGAAGTAGCGAAGACTGGCAGCAATGAGTGTGCTGAAGGTGCCTGAGCAGCGAAGGTGCGGCAGGGCGAGAGCCCAGGGAGCGAAGGTGCAGCGGGGCCGGAGCAAACGGGCTGGGGGAAAATGCAGCAGACCCAGAGGGAGAAAGAGTGCATGCAAGTGTGAAAAAGGGGGAGAGTGTGTGTGAAAGGGTGAGATTGAGAAGTGAGTGTGTGTGTGTCTCTCTGTGTGAAAGGGCGAGTGAATGCAAGAGAGCGTGAGTGTGTGGGGGAGAGGGTGTGGAGGAGAGGGTATGGGGAGAGGGGGGGTGTGTGTTTGAGAGAGGGAGTGAGTGTGTGTGAGAGAGCGAGGGAGAGAGTGTGAGAGAGGGAGAGGGTATGTGTTTGAGAGAGAGGATGTGTCCGCGTGTGAGAGGGGGGAGAGTGTGAGTGCGAGAGAGTGTGAATGTGAGAGGGGGAGAGTGTGGGGGGGGGAGGGGGAGAGTGTGGGGGGGGGGAGGGGAAGAGGGTGGGTGCATATGTGGGTGGATGGAGAGGGTGTGCATGCATGTGGGAGACAGTGGGCTGAATTTTGCCGTCGGCGAGCAGGGGGCAGGGCCCACTCGCCAACACATAAAATGAATTTTCAGGAAGGCGGGGGCACAGCCAAGTCAGCTGTGCGCCCGCCGAACTGTCAATGGCCAATTGAGGCCATTGACAGGATCACTGAAACAATTAAAAGGACCTGCCCGTCCAACCTTAAGGTTGGTAGGCAGGCCAGGAGCCCCGGCAGGCAATAGAAAAAACATGAAACCTCATCCACCGGCGAAATGAGGTTTCATGTAGGGATTTACAGTTTAATAAAGTTTTAGTGTAATTTATGAACATGTCCCATCTCATGCGGCATTGTCACATGAGGGGGACATGTTAAGGATGTTTTTTTTCTATTTTTAATGTTTTTAAAAGTGTCAGTGATCTCCCTGAGGCAGCACTCAGCCTCAGGGAGATGTGCGCTCTTTCGTGCACATGCGCGAAAGAGCGCACTCTCGCTTTTGGGGAATCCCCCCCCACCCCGCCCGCACAGGAAGCGCATAGCGCTTCCCGCCTGACTTCACACTGGGCGGCCCTTAATTGGCCTGCCCACGTAAAATGGCGGTGGGGCCCGCTTCTCCAGCAGGGATCGGCTCCCCGCCTGCCGAAGATTGGGTCAGGCCCACCCACCCAGCAGGCAGAAAATTCTGCCCAGTGAGTGAGTGAGAAAGTGAGTGTGTGGGGGGCTACGACAAGAGAGAGAGAGAGAGAGCCTGTGTGTGTGTGTGTGTGTGCGCATGCCAGTCTCAGGATTCTCAGTCACCCTCACCACCACACACCAACACATATTCTCATTCTGTAGATGGGAGTGAGCAAGTAAACACCCTGAGACTGGGAATGAGCCAGACACACACACACACACACACCCTCTTACACTCTCATGGTCATTTTTATTAATTATTTATTTTTAAAAATATGAATTTATTGCTTTGACAATGCTTTAATTTTGCTCTTTTCTTCATACTCAACATTTTTTTAAATTAATGTATCTTTCTGAAATCTGCTCATCAGCCCTCTGAGTGAGAAAAATATGGAAATGTGGGCCCCCATGCAAGAAGTTTGGACAAGCCTGGAATTAAACTCACCAATTCTGCCAAACCACTTTTAAATGGTTACAAATAATGCAAAGCGTATGTGAAATGAACACAATGCAAAAGGCAATTTAAAAGTAAACTTACAAGACAAATCTTTACACTAGTGGATCAAAAGGGAAATTTGTGGTAAATCATTAAGATATAAAAATGGATACCAATAAAGTGTTTCCTTATTGTGGGCTTTTACCTTATGTTTGACTTCCATTCACGTCATTAGAAGGAGTAATATTTCAGTTACAGAGTAAATCTAAAAAATATCTATATCTAATAGCATTATAAGGTTTAGGTTAGCCATAGAAAAGGACAAGGAGCAATCTAAAGTAAAAATACTAAATTGAAGGAGGGAGAATTTCAGTGGGGTGAGAATAGATCTGCCCCATGTAAAACGGAATCAAAGGCTGGTAGGCAAAACTGTAACGAACAATGGACTGCATTTAAAGAGAGGATATTTCAGGTACAGTTGATGTGCATTCCCATGAGGGAGAAGATAGGACAACAAAACCCAGGGCTCCCAAAATGACAAGTGTTACAGCCACGTGATGAGGGATATAACATATCATTCCAAGTCTGACCATAACAGGTTTTTTCATAAATTTAGAAGGTATTTCCTCACTGTGCTTAACCCTTTAAATGTTGATAGCAAAGAAATGAGTCTGGCAAGTTTTCCCAAGTTTCAAACAAAAAGGGGTTAGTTTTTATAGGGTTAAAACCAAAACCCATCCAGGTAAAGATATAAAAATTATTTAAAAAGGTAACCCCACACCTCGACCTTTGTAACCCACATTCACATGTACACACAAACATACAAAATTTACAAGTTCTACTGTTGGTAATTACTTTCTTAACCAAATTAAAGTTCAACGCTGAAAGGTGGAAAAATTGAGAGTTCACTGTTTATGAGTCCTTTGCCGGTATTCGTGGCTGCAACAGAAATTTTTCTCCACAGTGATCCTGGGATTTCAGGAGTTGAGTTGAAGCGCATGTTAAACTACAATTGCAGAGACAATTTATTTTCAAAAACGTAATCCATCTTTTCCAAGACAGCTAACTAAACCTTATAATGTTATTAGATATAGATATTTTTTAGGTTTACTCTGTAACTGGAATATTACTCATTCTAACAGCATGAATGGAAGTCAGATACAATGTAAAAGCCCAGAAGTAATTGATATTTGCACCTGAGGTTCCTTACAATGGAAATTCAATATCTCTGTGCTGGATTTTTAAAAGTGTAAAGAGATAGGGTTTTAGCTTTGGAGAGAAAGGAGTTCCTTACTGCTTCATTGGCAGCTTTTCCAGACTACCGACTACTTCTTAGCAGCTTACGTGTATTTAAAAAATTCAAAAATGGTTACTTCAACCATATGACCTCGTTCACCTCCCTCCCCCTCGCCCCATAATGATTTCAGAAGGCATTTGTTTAGATGATGTCTGAACCTTTTGTTTCATGGCTGTGATATTTGATTATGTAATGTCCCAGCCATTAACCTGAATCAGTCATTATCCATCTTGATGAGATAGGAAAACACCTTCCCATATAACCAACGTCTGTCTCCACTTGAAAGATAGCCTTATAGAAATGCAAGCGAGGGGCCCATGCAGTTTCTTCAGTAAAACCTTTTGAAGTAGTTCTCAACATCAAGTCTGAAATTTCAAAGAAGGATATCATGGCATGTCTGAATTGTAATTCACATAGGAACTTTCCAGAAAACTGGTCAACCTATAATATCAGACATCAGGTGACTCGTGGTAGTCATTTTATATCGGTGCCCTTTCTTAATTTTAAAAATTTCTTTTTAAACAGATCAATATATGTTTGATCAGCTGATGAAATCACAGATTGACATCACTCATGCACCAATCGCATCACTGACACAAGATAGAGAATAAGATGAAGCAGATAGTGCCTGTGACAGATGTCAAGGTTGATAGTGCAAGTGAGAATGAGATTGAATATAGAAAGTTCAGAGAAGTGAAAAAAAATAGGAGAGGCAAAGAGAAAGTATGAGAAAAGACTGGCATGAAAGGGAATCCTTCTTCTATAGGCATCCGTCTTCTATAGGCATATTGATAGTACTAAGAGGAGGGCTGGATGGGCTAAAAATTGTTCAAAAGGAGATATCAGAAAGGTTGGCTTTACGTCAACGGGACGGAATGATGCTGATGGAAGTAAGGGTGGAAACTAAAGAGCTAGTATATCTTCCAATCTTCCTTAGATACAGGGTTGGCGCGAGAGAAATGGAGAATGGGCAAGGATAAACCTAGCAACTACAGGCCAGTCAGTTCAACCTCAGTGGTGGGGAAGCTTTTAGAAATGATAATCCGGGACATAAACTGCAGATTAATTAGGGAAAGCCAGCATAGATCTGTTAAAGGCAAATCATGTTTAACTGAACTGATTTGAGTTTTTTGATGAGATAACAGATGGTTGAGGAGGGTAACGTAGTTGTTGAGGCTTCTTTTTTTTAATTCATTAGGCTGCGGAAGCAGTTATAGTTCAATGGCTAACAATCCATTCAATGGTTTCAGCTGATGCAGTGTGAATGGTTGTGATGGCACCAGGAATGGATTTCTCAGGACAGAAGTTCAGTGTATGGGTAATGGTTTGACTTGGATGGCTACAGTCACAATTTGAGCTGTTCCTCATGTGTTCCATTAGGGGATGCATAATTTCAGACAAGTGCGTGGATTTTATGGGGACCTATGTCGATGGAAGTGCTTTGTTATCTGTCAACTGGTGGTGTTGAAGTGGTGTTTTTCTTAGGAACATCAGGAGGTTCAATGTGTGTTAGCATAGTAAGCCACTCAAACTTTGTTGGTCTCAACGTCCCAGAAATAATTCTCACGGCTTCCGGGAGGTGAATCTTTACCACATTTGTGAGGCGGCTCCTGGACCAAGTTGAACAGCAGTACTCTGCAGCTGGGTAGACCAGGACATGTGAAGCAGTGCACAGTGTGTTGGTTCTGATGTCCCAGGTGGTACCTGCCAGCTTCCATATGAGATTCATTCTCATCTTGACCTTGGCTCCAGTATTCTGGAGGTATTGCCTATATGTCAACATCAAGAATGATGCCAAGGTATTTTGGCGTTGGGTCGTAAATGAATGTTCAGCCACACAGAACTGGATATTAAATTCTTCCCTGGCCTTCAAGTTGTTCAGATGGAAGGCTGGAACAACAACAATTATCCCACACATTTTGAAATAGTGCCCTGCACACCCAAGTCAAAGACATAAATATAGATCAAGAAAGTCGTCTTAGAACTATCCCCTGAAGAACTCTGCTGCAAACCTTTTTCCAGTCTGAAAGCTACCATTCACCACTACACTCCATTTCCTGTCCCTCAGCCAACTTTGCATCCCTGCTGCCACTTTCCCTTTTATTCTATGGGCTTCAACGTTGCTGGCAAGTCTTTTGTGTGGCACTTAATCAAACACAATTTATAAGTTGCTACACATCACATAAACTTCGCAGATGCTGACGATTGGCCCTGGTTTTCCAAGCTAAAGAACTTCAGGACATTACTCACTGAAGATCTATATTCTCTGGAAAAACACGATTTAATTAATGTACAGCAAGACTCAACCAGGTACTTTAATATAGCTTTAATACCAAACTTTAATATAGTGATATACCATTGGCAATAGCAGCCTAGGCCATAGACACTGGGATACTTCGATTTCCAAAAGGCATTTGATGAGGTGGCACATCGAAAGTTACTGCACAAGATTCTGTAGGATCAACATATTAGCATAGATAAGGGATTTGTTAGCTAACAGGAAGCATAGAGTAGAGATAAATGGATATTTTTCAGGTTGGCAAGCATTAACTAGTTGAGCTCTAAAGGGATCAGTGCTAGGGCCCCAACTATTTACAATCTATATCAATGACTTGGATTAAGCAACCGAATGTATGGTAGCTAAATTTGCTGATGACACCAAGATAGGTAGGAAAGTAAGAGGAAGTAGGGAGTCCACAAAGGGATATAGGTAGGTTAAGTGAGAGAGCAAAAATTTGGCAGAATATTATGTGGGAAAATGTGAGCTTGTCCACTTTTGCGGGAACAGAAAAGCAGTATACATTTAAGTGGAAAGAGATTGCAGAACTTGGTGGTACAGAGGGGGATCTGGGTGTCCTGGTACATGAGTCACAAAAAGTTAGTATACAGCTATAGAAAGTGATTAGGAAGGCAAATGGAATGTTGGCATTTATTGCAAAGGAAGTGGAATATAAAGGCAGGGAAATTTTACTGCAGCTGCACAGGACATTGGTGAGACCACAACTGAAATGCTGCGTATACTTTTGGTCTCCGTGTTTTAAAGAAGATACAATTGCATTAGCAGTACACAGAAGGTTCACTTGACTCATTCCTGGGATGAAAGGCAAATCCTACGAAGCCAAGTTGAACAGTTTGGGCCTATATCCATTGGAGTTTAGCAGGATAAAAGATACTCTTATTAATACATTTAAGATCCTGAGGGACTTGACAGGATAGATACTAGTAGGATTTTTCCACTCATGGGGTAGAAAGACATGAGGAAAACCATTTTATGTAGAAAGTGGATAGGATCTGGAATGCACTGCCTGAGTGTGGTGGATGCAGATTCAATCTGTTGTATGTGCCTTTAAGTGGTAGTGGCATGCCATTGTAATATAAAGGTGTTTGGCTGACAAGGGTTAATGTGGAACTGGAGAACAGTACTGCCCACAGTATGATGTATAGAGGCACATGATAGTAGAGAAGTCTTGAAAGAGCCAGCGTGTGGGCCGCACCCATGCATGGCATTATCTGGAATATGTACATTGTTACAGGTTAACAATAAATGGGTTTATGTTTAAACATACAAGTCTCAAAGACTTCTTAGTGAGACACCAAACAAACCTTTACAATAGAATCATGGCTTTCAAAAGGGAATTGGATAAGCACCTTAAAAGGAAACAGTTGTAAAGGCAGGGGTGTTGGACTGCTGAGTTGCTCTTGCAGAGAGCCATGTTGATTGTGACAGACCAAATTGTCTCCTTCTTTGTTGTAACCATTCTATGATTCTGCACTGCCACATCAAACATCCCAGATCTGGTTCAGCATAGGTTACACAAACAATAAAACTCCCCATATATTCTCCAATGTAAGGCAGAAGAGTAAAATGGACATCTCTTATTGTAGAGTTAACATCAG
Source organism: Cetorhinus maximus (assembly GCF_964194155.1). NCBI lineage: Eukaryota > Metazoa > Chordata > Chondrichthyes > Lamniformes > Cetorhinidae > Cetorhinus > Cetorhinus maximus. The sequence continues at coordinate 39,964,764 of NC_135896.1, read as the reverse complement.
AAGCACCTGATGCTGATGGAATTATGATGTAATGACACATGGCTAAATAACAGATCTGGAGAGAGATGAACAACCTCGTGCAGAGTTCCTAAGATATACATAGAGCTGTAAATAAATAATAATGGTTTTAACAAATTACAGTCTTGAGTAGATTATTCATGGAAAATAAAAAGCCCCGAAGAACCAAAGGAATAATTAATTGGGGGAAAGACAACTTCGATGGGATGAGATTGCATCTGAGTCGAGTGAGTTGGAATCAAATGTTGGCAGAAAAGACGGTGGCTGAACAATAGGACACCTTCAAAGTAAAAGTATTGCAGGCAATGTCGAGGTATATTCCCTTGAAGGTGAAAGGTAGGACAAATAAATCCAGAGCGCCCTGGATGACAAGTGAAATAGAGGTAAGGATGAAAAGGAAGAAGCGCATACGACAGATGTCAGGTAGAAAATATAATGGAGAATCAGGCTGAATATAAAACGACCAGAGGGTAAGTGAAGGAACTAAGTGGAAAAACAAGGAGATAGCATGGAAGGAGGCTGACAGAGAACATAAAAATGGAATCCCATGGTCTTCTATAAGCATGTAAATAATAAATAGGGTGGTAAAAGAAACAGTAGGGCCAGTTAGGGACAAAAAAGGGGACTTGCATGTGGAGGCTGGAAAAATAGTGGAGGTGTTGGACGAATACATTGCATCTGTTTTTACAAAGGAAGAAGATGCTACCCACGCCGAGGTGAGAGAGGAGGTAACTGGTAGACAATAAGAACTTACAAGGGAGAGGAAGGAGGTGTTGGAAAGGTTATCTTTACTTGAAATAGATAAGATACCAGGATCGGATGAGATGCATCAAAGGTTACTGAGGGAGGTGAGAGTGGAAATTGCAGAGGCACTAGTGATAATCTTCCAGTCTTCCTTAGGCACAGGGGAGGAGCCAGAGGACTGGAGAATTGCGAATGTTACACCCTTGTTCAAAAAGGGGTGCAAGGATAATGCCAGCAACTACAGGCCAGTCAGTTTGACGTCAGTGGTAGGCAAACTTCTGGAAACTATAGTATAGGATAAAATCAATAGTCACTTAGACGAGTGCAGGATCATTATTGAAAGCCAGCATGGATTTATCAAGGGGAATCATGTTTAGCTAACTTGGGAGTTTTTTGAGGAGATGAGAGAACGTTGATAAGGGAAACACTATTGATGTGGTGTATATCGATTTTCAAAAGGCATTTGATACAGTATCTCACAACAGACTTGTGAGCAAAATTATAGATCACAGAATGAAAGGGAAAGTAGGCACTTGGATAAGAAATTGGCTGAGTGATAGGGCACAGAGAGTAGTGATAAATGGTTGTTTTTCAAATTATAGCAAGGTTTGTAATGGAGTTCCTCAGGGGTCATTGTTGGGACCCTTGCTCTTCCTGATATATATTAATGACCTAGACTGTGGTGTGCAGGGCACGATTTCAAAATTTGCAGACGATGTGAAGATTGGAAATGTTGTCAACCGTGAAGGGGATAGTCTTGAACTTCAAAAGGGCTTAGACATGTTGGTGGATCGGGCAGATGAAATCCAATGCAGAAAAGTGTGAGGTGATTCGTTTTGGCAGAAAAAATATGGTTGAGACAGTATAAAATAAAGGGGGAGCCTCTAAAAGAGATGCAGCAACAGAGGGACCTTGGTGTATACAAACATAGGTCATTGAACATGGCAGGACATGTTGAGAGAGCAGTTAATAAAGCATGTAGTATCTTAGTTTTTATTAATAGGAGCATTGTGTACAACAGTAAGGCGGTCAATGTTGAGCTTGCATAAGACACTGATTAGGCCTCATCTGGAGTACTGCATCCAGTTCTGGGCGCCATACTTGAGGAAGGATGTGAAGGCATTGGAGAGAGTACAGCAGAAATTCACAAGAATGATTCCAGGGATAAAGAACTGTAGCTATGAGGATAGATTGGAAAGATTGGGACTCTTTTCCTTGAAGAAAAGATGGCTGAGGAGATTTGGAGGTATTCAGGATCTTGGGAGGTTAGACAAGGTAAAGAGTGAGAAACTGTTCCCAGTCAAGAGAACATCAAGGACTAGAGGGCACAGATTCAAAGTAATTGGCAAAGGGAGTAAATGTAATGTGAGGAAATATTTTTTCACCCAGAGGGTAGTTGGAGTATGGAACAAGCTTCCTGAAAGGGTGGTGGAAGCAGGTTCAATCGAGGTATTTAAAAGGGAACTGGTTTGCTACCTGAAAAGAAATAATATGCAAGATTATAGGGGTAAGGCAGGGAAGTGGGACCAGGTGGAATGATCTTTCAGAGAGCCAGTGCAGACTCAATGAGCTGAATGGCCTCCTTTTGCACTGTAAATATACTGTGGCTATAATACTAGATCTAGGGTACACAGTTTAAGAGTAAAAGGTCTCCCTCTTAAGACAGAGATGAGGAGAATTTGTTCTCTCAAAGGGTTGTTAGTATGTTGAATTCTCTTCGCTACAGAGCAGTGGAGGCTGTGTCATTGAATTTATTCGGGCAGAGCTAAACAGATTTTTGATAGACAAGGTAGTCAAGGGTTATGGGGGGGCAGCAGGAAACTGGAGTTGAGACCACAGCCAGATCAGCCATGATCTTATTGAATGGTAGAGCAGGCATAAAGAGCCAAATGGCCTATCCCTGCTCCTAAGTCCAATGTTCCCATGATTCCATCCTTAAGCCTCTCTACCTTCCTTTCCTCATTTAAGATGCTCCTTAAACATGCCTCTTTGACCCAGCTTTTGCTCTTGTATCTCAACATCTCCTTACATGGTTCAGTTAAAATTTTGTTTAATAACATTCCTATGAAGGACTTCGAAAGTTTTACTATATTAAAAGGAGCTTTGGTAAGTACAAGTTGTTATTGTAGAGTTTTAAGTACTATTGCTATAAGCAGAAGGGACCCAAGATCGTCCTTTATGAAATTAACAGTGACACAATGGATGAATGGAAGAAAAATACTTGCAAAGAGCATATAAAATAAATCATTGCCAAAGGCAACTAAAAAGGAAAAAAGTTTTTGCAAGTCGAATCAATGTGCTATTAGATGAAGGGAGTAATCGGAGTAAATCTAAAAATACCTGATTCATCTACAGCAAGCTTCAACTGTGATATCTGATAAAACTCAATTCTTTTAAAATTAAAAGTAAAGGATTTTATTCAAAAAGTTGAAATCACAAATTTAACCAGAGGGCCCATTATCAGCTGAGCTTACTGACATTTTAGCCAAAATATTGATAACATAGAAAATTTAGGACACAGGAGGCAATTCAGTCATCATGTCTGTGCCAACTGAAAAAGATCTATCCAACCAAATTCCACCTTCCAGTTCTTGATCTGTAGCCCTGTAAGTTGCAGCATATCCAAGCATTTTTTTTTAATGCAATGTAGGTTTCTGCCTCTAACCAACCTTGCAGGCAGCAAGTTCCAGATCCCACCACCCTCCGGGTGAAAACATTTCTCAACTCTCCTCTAATCCTTCTGTCAATTACTTTACATCCAAACCTCTTAAATATTGACCTCTCTGCTAAGGAAGACAGATGCCTCCTATCTACTAATTTTTGCCCCCTCATTATTTTATACAATTCAACTAAAATTCATCTCGACCCCAGCCAACCAGTCTTTCCTCATGGCTAATATTCTTAATTCCTAGCAACATCATTGTAAATCTTCTTGCTAACCCTTCAAGTGAGATCACATCCTTCCTGTGGTGCAATGGCTAGAATTGTACACAGTACTTTCGCTGCAGCCTAATAAGTGGTTAATACAGTTCTAGCATAACCTTCCTGCTCTTATATTCTATTCCTCAGCTAATATAGGCAAGTATCCCATATGCCTTCTTAACAACTTTATCGAGTTATCCTGCTACCCTCAAAAGATCTGTGGACATGCATTCTAAGGCATCTCTGTTCCCTTATACTTCTCAGTATCCTACCGTTTATTGTGCATCGCTTGCCTTGTTTGTCCTCCCCAAATGCATTATCTCACACTTCTCTGCACTGAATTCTGTTTGTCACTTCTCTGCCCAACTGACCAGTCTATTGATATCTTTCTGTAGCCTTCAGGTTTCTTCCTCACCATCAACCACAAACCATTTAAGCATGCCCCCTACATTTAAGTCTAAATCGCTAATATATATATAGATATAGATATGCCACAAAAAGCAAGGGACCCTGCACTCTGTGGACCCCAATGGAAGCAGCCTTCCAGTCACAAAAATCACCATCGACTATTAACTTTATTTTCTGCTACTGAACCAATTTTGGATGCAGTTTTTCTTGGATTCCATAGGCTTTTAATTTTCTAAACAGCCTGCCATGTTGAACCTTGTCAAAAGCCTTGCAAAGACTACATTAAATGCCCTACCCTCATTGACTCTCCTCGTTACATCTTCAAAAGTTCAAGCAAATTAGTCAGACATGACCTTACCTTAACAAATCCATGTTGACTGTCCTTAACCTTTATTTTCCTTCTTAAATGATCGTTTTTACTATCCATTGGAATTTTTTCCAAAAATGTACCCATCACCAAGGTCAGGCTGACTGTCCTGTAATTATTCTGTCTACCCTTTCCTTCCTTATAGAACAATGGTACAATGATAACATGCCTGAAGCTACGCTATTTCCTGCCTTATTGCTACTCTTAGCAGCCTGGGATAAATTTAATCCAATTTGGTGATTTATCTACTTTCAAAGATGCTGAACCCCTTAATAGTTCTTCTCTCACTACAGTTACCCCATCCAATATTTCAAACTTCTCATTTACTTCAGTTCTCCTCAACTACAATGTCCTGCGCCGTTCCTCCTTTGTGTGAAGACAAAGTATTCATTAAGAACCATGTCCATGTCTTCTGCCTCCACAGAAAAGATCTTTGCTAAGTCTCCAATAGGCCCTACTCTTACCTTTTCTCGCTTATTTACGTATTTATGAAACAACTTTAGGTTTTACTTGCCAATATTTTTGAATGCTCTCTTTGCTTTCTAAGTTTCCTTTTTAATTTCACCCCTGCCAGTTTATATAATCTATCCCATAGTACTGAGTTCTTAGTATCTGACATAACCTCTTTTTTTTGCCTTATCCTAACCTGTATGCTCTTTTGACAAGCAGGGAGGTCTAGATTTGAGAGTCCCATTCTTAACTTTTTGGGAAGGGGTTCATTCTGAAACATCTCCATCCGCTCCTTGAATGCCTGCCACTGCTTGAACACTGATTTATCTTTAAGTAGCTATTTTTACTTTTGTCAAATCACATATCAACGTAGTCGAATTGACCTTTCCAAAAATTAAACATTTACTCTTGGTTTATCATTGTCCTTTTCCATAACTACACTAAAACAAACTGAGTTAAGATCAATACCATCAAAAATGCTCTCCTACTGATACCTCTTCCATTTTCCCAGCTTCTTTTCCTACAACTAAATCCAGAACTGTCGCTTCTCATTGGATTTGTTATGAATTAGCTGAAAAAAAAATCTTGCGTGCATTTTAAGAATTCTGAGCCCTCCATACCTTGTACACTGATTTTACCTCAGTTAATATTAGGGTAATTGAAAGCCCCTATTATTTCTACACTTCTCAGTAATTTGCCTACACATTTGTTCAACCATCCCCTTCTGATTGCTTGGGGTTCAATAGTATACTCCCAGTAGTCTGTTTGGACTATATGGACTCTGGCTCTGGATCCCATGAAGTCTCATGGCATCAGGTCAAACATAGGCAAGGAGACCTACAGTCATAAAGTCAGAGTTTAACGGCACAGAAAGAGGCCCTTCAGCTGATCATGTCCGCACTGGTCATCAAATCCCTACCTACTCTAATTCCATTTTCCAGCACTTGGCCTGTGGCCTTGTATGCTATGGTGTTTCAAGTATTCATCTAAATACTACTTAAATGTTGTGAGGGTTCCTGCCTCTACCGCCTTTTCAGGCAGTGAGTTCCAGAAGCCCCCACACTTTGGGTGAAAAAAATTTTCCTCTAATCCCCACTAAACCTCCCGCCCCTTACCTCAAATCTATGCCCCCTAGTTATTGACACCTCCACCAAAGGGAAAAGTTTCTTTCTATCTACGCCCCTCATAATTTTGTACACCTCAATCAGGTCCCCCCTCAGCCTTCTCTGCTCTAAGAAAAACCCCAGCCTATCTAGTCTCTGTTCATAGCTAAAACACTCCAGCCCAGGCAACATCCTGATGGATCTCCTCTGCACCCTGTCTAGTCCAATCACATCCTTCCTATAATGTGGCAACCAGATGTGGCATAACGTTTTATACAGCTCCATCATAACTTCCATCCTCTTGTATTCAATGCCTCGACTAATAAAGGCAAGTATTCCATATGCCTTCTTAACCATCTTATCTACCTGCTGCCTTCAAGGATCTATGGACATACACACCAAGGTCCCTCTGATCCTCTGTACTTCTTAAGGTCCTACCATTGATCATGTACTCCTTTGCCTTGTTAGTCCTCCCAAAATACATCACCTCTCACTTTTCAGGATTAAATTCCAATTTCCACTGTTCTGCTCAGCTGACCAGCCCGTCTCTATCGTCCTGTAGTCTAGGGCTTTCTTTCTCTCTATTTACCAAACCACCAATTTTCATGTCATCTGCGAACTTACTAATCATACCTCCTATATTCATGTCTAGATCATTAACGTACACTACAAACAGCAAGGGACTCAGCACTGAACCCTGCAGTACGCCACTGGACACAGGCTTCCAGTCACAAAAACAACCTGCGACCATCACCCTCTGCCTCCTGCCACTGAGCCAATTCTGGATCCAATTTGCCAAATTGCCCTGGATCCCCAAGGGCTCTTACCTTCTTGACCAGTCTCTCATACGAGACCTTGTCAAAAGCCTCACTGAAGTCCATGTAGACTACATCAACTGCACTAGCCTCATCTACACAGTTAGTCACCTCCTCAAAAAATTTGTTAGATATGATCTCTCCCTGCCAAAGCCATGCTGACTATCCTTGATTATTCCTTGCCTCTCCAAGTGGACATTAATTCTGTCCCTCAGAATTTTTTCCAGAAGTTTCACTACCACTGATGTTAGACTCACTGGCCTATAGTTCCCTGGTTTATCCCTACCACTCTTCTTGAATAATAGTACCACATTAGCCGTCCTCCAATCCTCTGGAACCTCTCTGCCTGAGAGGATTTGAAAATTCATGTCAGGGCCCCTGCAATCTCCTCCCTTGCTTCCCACAGCAGCCTGGGATACATCTCATCTGGGCGTGGGGATTTATCCACTTTTAAGCCTGCTAAAACTGCTAATACTTCCTACCGCTCAATGCTAATTTGTTCAAGTATATCACAGTCCCCCACTCCCTGATTTTTATACCTGCATCGTTCTTCCCTATAGTGAATACAGATGCAAAGTACTCATTTAAAACCTCACCTACATCTTCCGGCTCCTCACAGATTGCCACTTTGGTCCCTAATGGGCCCTACTCTTTCCTTGGTTATCCTCGTGCCCCTAACATACTTATAAAATGCCTTTGGATTTTCCTTTATTTTACCTGCCAATGTTTTTTCATACCCCCTCTTCGCTGTCCTAATTTCTTTTCTAAGTAACCCCTTGCACTTTCTATACTTCTCTAGGGCTTCTGCTGTTTTGAGTCCTTGGTATCTACCATAAGCTTCCCTTTGTTTCCTTATCCAATCCTGTACATTCCTTGACATCCAGGGTTCTATGGACTTGTTGGTCCCACCTTTCACCTTTAAGGGAAAATGTTGGCCCTGCACTCTCACTATTTTCTTTTTGAATGACTCCCACTGCTGATGTAGATTTTCCTACAAAGTAGCTGTTCCCAGTCCACTTTGGCCAGATCCTGTCTTAGCATATTAAAATCGGCCTTCCCCCATTTCAGAACTTTTATTTCAAGTCCATCTTTGTCCTTCTCCATAACTACCATAAATCTTACTGAGTTACGGTCAACATCACCGAAATGCTTCCCCCACTGACACTTCTGCCACTTTCCCGGCTTTGTTCCCTAAAATTAGTTCTAGCACCACCCCCTCTCATGTAGGGCTTTCTATGTGCTGGCTCAAAAAGCTCTCCTGGATATATTTTAAGAATTCTGCCCCCTCTAAGCCTTTGACAATTTGTTTATCCCAGTTAATATTGGGGAAGCTGAAATCTCCTATGATTACCCTATTATTTTTACACTTCCCCGAGATTTGCCTACATATCTTCACTTCTATCTCACCCTGACTGTTTGGGGGTCTTTAGTACACTCCTTGATAATATTGCGACTCCACCTCCTCTTATACAGCCCTCCCCCCGCCATCCCCGTCTCGCCTGTAGATTCTAGACCCCAGAATATTGAGCTGCCAATTCTGCCCCTCCCTCAATCATGTCTCCGCGATAACAATGATGTCATGTTAATCAACACCAACTCATCTGCCTTACTCGCAAGACTCCTTGCATTATAATAAATGCCATCCAGCCTTGCTCCCTTGTGCCTTAATTTGACTATATATGCTCTGCCTTCCAGACTGACTTGGTTTTACTTCTATTCTTGCCTGTACATCACCCCCAACTATACCTCCACTCCGTATCCCATCCCCTTGACAAATTGGTTTAAACCTCCACCAACAGCAGTAGCAAACCTTCCCACAAGGATGTTGGTCCCATTCCGGTTCAGGTGCAACCCGTTGGACTTTTACAGATCCCACCTTCCCCAGAAAATGACCCAGTGATCCAGGAATCTAAGGCCCTCCTTCCTGCAACAACTCTTCAGCCACGCATTCATCTGCTCTATCCGCCCATTCCTATACTCACTAGCACGTGGCACCGGGGGTAATCCAGAGATTATATCCTTTGAGGTCCTGCTTTTCAATCTGCTACCTAGCTCCTTAAATTCTCATTGCAGGACCTCAACCCTCTTTCTACCTTTGCTGTTGGAACCAATGTGAGTCACAATCTCTGACTGCTCGCCCACTTCAGAATGCCCTGCAGCCGTTAAATAACATCCTTGACCCTGGCCCCGACACACCATCCTGGAATCACGTCTGTGGCCACAGAAACGCCTGTCTGTACCCCTCCCCCATTGTGCAGCTGGGCTCTGGATGCACTCCCCAGAAGAACTGTCACTTTCACCGTTTTCCAACACAGAAAAACTGTTTTGAGTGAGTTGCACTCTGGGGCTTTCCTGACTACCTGTCTGCCTCCCTTCGTCTGACTGTTGGTCACCCATTCCTTCTCTGACTGCACTTCCTTAAGCTGCAGGGTGACCACATCTAAAAATGTGCTATCCACGTAACTCCCAGCCTCGCGGATGCACTGCTGTGCCACCAGCCAACGCTCAAGCTGGCCAAACCAGCGGCACTTCCTGCAGATGTGGTCATCCAGACTGCCAGGAGCATCTAAGACTTCCTACATGCTGCAGGCCGTGCGACAAACAGGTCTGAGCTCCCCTGCCATACCTTTAGTTAAAATACTCTTACCCTAAAGTTAAGCCAAATAGAAAATTATTTAAGTTTCTTTCTTTTTAAAAAAATACTAGAACTCTTACTTCTCCTTAATGTAGCTTTAAAGTGGAGAAAAGCAACTTACCCACTACCTACCAATCAGCTCTCTGCTTTGCGCTAACTTCACTTTCATCAGCCTTTTCGAATTCTGGCAGGGTGCCTGTTGGGGTTAGCTGCTGCTCCGGCTGGCTCGATCTGGGCCTCGACTCGGCTTTTATTGAGAAGCTCAACTGATGCCATTCACCCCCAGGTTCGCTCCACTTTGGCTGCTGCTCTGACTGGCTGGTTACCACCTAACGCCACACCCACCTCACAACCCCACTCCAGACCATTCCTCAGACGATGCATCTGTACTCCTCCATGTTGAATACCACTTGAAAGAAGCACTGGGGGTGGCAAGGGCACAGAATATACTCTGGGTGGGGAAGTTCAATGTCCATCACCGAGTGTGGCTCGGTTGCACCACTACTGACTGAGCTAGCAAAGTCCTAAAGGACATAGCTGCTAGACTGGGTCTGCGGCAGGTAGTGGGAGACCAACAAGAGGGAAAAACCTACCTGAACTCATCCTCACCAATCTACCTGTTGCAGGTGCATCTGGCCATGACAGTATTGGTAGGAGTGACCACCTTGTGGAGACGAAGTGCTGCCTTCATATTGAGGATACTTTCCATCATGTGTGTCACTACTACGGTGCTAAATGGGATAGATTTCAAACAGATCTAGCCTCTCAAATCTGGACATCCATGAGGCATTGTGGGCCATTAGCAGCAGCAGAATTATATACAATCACAATCTGTAACATCATGGCACAGCATATCCCCCATTCTACCATTACCATTAAGTCAGGGAATCAATCCTGGTTCAATGAAGAGTCCAGGAGGGCATAAAAGGGGCACCACCAGGCATATCTAAAAATGAGATGTCAACCTGGTAAAGCTATAACACAGCACTACTTGCATGGCAAACAGTGGAAGCAGCATGCGATAGACACTAGCTAAGCAATCCCACAACTAACGGATCAGATCTAAGCTCTGCAGTCCTGCCACATCGTCATGAATGGTGCTGGACATTTAAACAACTAACTGGAGGAGGAGACTCAGCAAATATTCCCCTCCTCAATGATGGGGGAGCCTGGCACATCAGAGCAGATGAAGCATTTACAACCATCTTCAGCCAGAAGTATCGAGTGGATGATGCATCTCGGCCTTCTCCTGAGGACCCCAGCATCACAGATGCCTGTCTTCAGGCAATTCGATTCACTCCACATGATATCAAGAAACAAATGAAAGCACTGGATACTGCAAAGGCTACGGGCCCTGACAACATTGCAGCAAAAGTACTGAAGCTTTGTGCTTCAGAACTAGCAGCACCCCGAGCCAAGTTCTTCCAGTGCTGGCATCTATCCGCAATACAGAAGTTGCCCAGGTATATCCTGTACACAAAAAGCAGGGCAAAATCTAACTGGGCCAATTATCGCCCCATCAGTCTACTCTCAATCATCAGCAAAGTGATGGAAAGTGTTGTCGACAGTGCTATCAAGCGGCACTTACTCAGCAATGGCCTGCTCACTGACACTCGGTTTGGTTTCCAGCTGGGCTATTCTGCTCCCGACCTCATTACAACCTTGGTTTAAACATGGACAAAAGGGCTGAACTCCAGAGGTGAGTGACTGCCCTTAACATCAAGGCAGCCTTTGACCAAGTATGGTACCAAGGAGCCCTAGCAAAACTGGACTGACTGGGAATAAGGGAGAAAACTCTCCACTGGTTGGAGTCATACCGAGCACAAAGGAAGATGATTGGGTGGTGGAAGGTCAATCATCTCAGTCCCAGGACGTCACTGCAAGAGTTCCCCTGGGTAGTGTCCTAGGCACAACCATCTTCAGCTGCTGCATCAATGACGTTCCATCCATCATAATATCAGAAGTGGGGTTGTTCGCTCATGATTGCACAATGTTCAACACCATTCGTGACTCCTCAGATACTGAAGCAGTCCTATGTGTCCAAATGCAGCAAAACCTGGACAACATTCGGCTTGTGCTGACAAGTGGCAAGTAACATTCGTGCCACCTAAGTGCCAGGCAGTGACCATCTCCAATAAGAGAGAATCTAACCATCTTCCCTTTATGGTCAGTGACATTACCATTGCTGAATACCCCACTAACAACATCCTGGACCATTGACCAGCCATATAAACACTGCGGCTACAAGAGCAGGTTAGGGGCTGGGAATTCTGTGGCAAGTCACCCACCTCCTGACTCCCGAAAGCATGACCACCATCAACATGGCACAAGTCAGGAGTGTGATGGAATACTCTCCACTTGCCTGGATGAGTGCAGCTCAACAACACTCAAGAAGTTCCACACTGTCCAGGTCAAAGCAGCCCACTTGATCAGCACCTCATCCACAACTTTAAACATTCGCACTTTCCACCAACAACGCACAGTGGCAGCAGTGTATACCATTTACAAGATGCAGTCCAGCAACATACCAAAGCTCCTTCGACAGCACCTTCCAAACTTACAACCTCTACCACCTAGAAAGACATGGGCAGCTGATGCTTGGGAACACCACCACCTGCATGCTCCCCTCCAAGCCACACAACATCCTGACTTGGGACTATACTGCCATTCCTTCCTGGTCACTGGATCAAAATCCTGGAACTCCCTTCCTAACAGCACTCAAGGTGCACCTACACCACATGGACTACAGCAGTTCAAGAAAGCAGCTATCACCTTCTCAAGGACAATTAGGGATAGGCAATAAATGCTGGCCTCGCCAGCAACGCCTAAATCCTGTGAGAAAAAAAAAATGGCCTCATTGATGATCCTTCTAGCATAGGATAACAGGGTCATTTGACACCTCAGGGGATGGTCGTCCCTGCCCTTTGAGAGTCACCCCAGGCAAGGGTTAAGGAGCCATGGCCAACTGCAGAACCAGCAAATCTTTTGGTGGTGTTGGGAGAAGTGCTAGAACCTCGAAGGACAACAGTTGCTTACAGGCAGAGAATTCTTCAGGAAGAGGACTTGTGCTTCCTCTAAGCACACATGAGGAAAGCGATGGGAAACCACCTCATGTATACTTTTCTCTAGTCATATCGATCAATAAAATTGAAAATGGGAGGCTCCCACAAACAACTGAACAAGAAAGTACAAGTCTGCCAGGTGTGGAGAAATGAGCAAAGACCTGCCTTAGGCAGATCATTACTGCATCCTGTTAACTGTATATTAATTGTAATAAAGTTAAGGATACACAAATGGAATGAAGTGAATGGAAAAATAGATAGGGGCCATAATCGGAGCACTGGCTAAATTTCTGACTGACAATGGAGGGGGAATTTGCTAATGATGAGTTTAGAAACTTATTTGTGGTCATGAACACCACAGCTGAAAATCCTTACAACAGTGGACTCTCTGAAAGAAATCACATGATGAACAATGAGATGCTCCATAAGATCATAACTGATCAGCCAAACTAGAAGTTAACAACTGTTGGCATTTGTGGTTCATGGAAAGAATTTGCTTGAGATGATAGGTGGTATAGTCCTTATCAGTTGGTCTGTGGAAGAAATCCCAAACTACCTCTGTGCTGTGTGATAGTTCCCTGCCCTAGAAAGGGCTACAATTAGTTCAACTTCTTCTGCACACTTGAATGCTTTACATGCATGGAGAAGGGCATTCAACAACACTGAATTCTCTGAGAAAATTCGGACAGCACTAAGGCATCATATAAATCTGAGATAAACTTTTAATCCTAGGCATTTAGTATATATAAAAGAGAGGGTCATAAAGAGAGGAAAGGTCCAGGTAACATGATAGGGTTTGATGGTAAGACAGTGGTTCTCTAACATGGTCGTCAAACTATTTGGGTTCATTCATTGTAATTAATTGGGATTTATTACAAACTTTCAAAATCTGAGCAATTAATAGAAAGCAATGAGATATCCTGTATCTCTCATACTCATGTGTTTGACAGTTATGAGGAACAGAATGTGGTAAATCAAAGGCCGGATGGCAAGAGCCAGAATAATACTGACGCACAGGACAGGGCTATCATATCCAAAGGATAACTGCCTTGATTGAATACTCAGGTGATATCCAGAGCAGAGGGTCCAGTGAATGGAGGGGTATGACTATTGTAGGGAGAGCAGGGAAAGCACAGGTTTAAATATTGGCTAAATATCCAATGTGCTGGACAAGATGATCTATGGACTGGCAGGACGGGTGAAAAGAGTGGAAAGCAGAAATATCTTGTACGAATACTCATTGTGGATCTGGGAGTGACTCTTGTGCTCAAAAACATGTACCAGCGACATACCCTCTGAATGTGGAAAGGAGATATACTGTAGCAATAGTCCAGAAAGACATTGAAGAGCAAGTAGAGGCCATAGCTTGGTTAGATTACACAATAAAACAAGGACTACAGAACAATCTAGAAACACTAGTAAAAGTAGAAGCCTATATGACCAGAAAGTTTTGATGGCTGGCAATAAATCAGAAGATAAATTAATATGAGGTGAAACAAAAACAGTTGGATGGAATTTGGTGTCGAGTACCAGATAAGGGGGCAGCCAGCCTTATTACATGGATGGACATGTACAGAAAAAGTTCTCCCAGATGAGATTTATAAGGCTAAAGCGAGACTCGTGCCTTAGGGTTTCGATGAGCAACTTAGAGATCAAGATATTACAGTGGACTTCTCCACAGCAGGAGAAGTAATCCTGAAAATTTTCTTAGCTCTGTCAGCCACATATTCATGGCAATGTAGGTCGATCAATATAAAAGCCACATTTTTGCAGGGAGAAAAACAGACGAAAGTGTTTTTAAAACTGTTTAAAGGGGCAAGCTATGTAGAAGGAAAGCTGTGGAAATTAAACAAATGCATTTACGGATTAAATGATGCATCAAGGGTATGGTAATTCTCCGTTAAATCTGTTATTCTGAAAGTAGGCTACACTGAACTGAAAGCAGATCTAGCAATGTTCTACTGGTAACACAAAGGGAAACTCTCAACTTTATACAGTGGGGTTCTGTGGAATTTAAGCAATTTGTTCTAAAAAAGATTAAAGGGCAATTTAACTTTGGAAATCAGGCTTCAGGAACTTTAAATTTATAGGTTGAGACATTAAGCAGAATAGGTCTCAAATAGCCTCAAATCAACCACTTTATTTAGAATGCATTACTTATATCCCAATGAATTGTGCAAGGTCATCACAGAAAGATGATATATTTAACGAAGAAACAGGGCAGTTAAGAAGCTTAAATGGACACAAACTGGCTATGCACTCAGACAAGACCAGATGCTAGGTTCGACGTATTGGAGCTAAGCACTATGATAAAACACTATAATTGAGGACATTTTAAGGGCAAACAATACATTTAAAAATTAAATACGGAAAATGCATACTCAAGTTTCCAGTCTTTGGGACCCAAAGGGCATACCAGTAGTCATTTTAAGTGATGCTTTTCATGACCACCTTCTAGATGGGTATTTCACTTTAGCTGGTTTTATAATATTCTTGGTGGGTGAGAATTGAAAACATTGCACTGGAAAGCTAAGAAAATAAAAAGGGTGGTTAAAAATACTTTGCTGAAACACTAGCTCTTGTAGAAGCAACAGATATGGGCTTTTACTTGTCAAACATTTTAGGGGCAATTCTACACAAGGGGAATTCTGAGAATAGTTTGCCCATTGAACATGATAATCGTTCCCTGTGGGATAAAACACATTCGACAAAAAGTATGAGTGAGAAAAGGTTAAGGGTTGATTTTGCTCATGTAAAAGAGATACTAGAAAGAAAAGAAATCTCCAAGATCAAATGGGTCATCAATTGTTAGATTGCTTTACACAAAAAATGCTTGCACAAAGAGGCTACTGGAGGTCATGGAAGAGGAACCTCTTGTATTATGATATGATGAATAGAATATGGAAAACCATTTTTTTCTCTCTTTTCTTTGATTTGTTTTGAAATATTGTGTTATGAAATTTTGATTTAAAGAGGGGAATCTGTTAATGGTATCTTAATTGTATTATTAAGGTTAAGGAGGGCTTTAAGGTTGATGATGTAATACCTTGAGCACATGTAAAGAGAGACCTCTGGGACACTGGGTGTTGATTAGGGAGGAGGCAGACATTTGTAATGTTTATTTTTGGAAATAAATTTAGTATTAAATAAAAGATTGGCATTTGGTTTCCTACTTCGTCACCTGGCTATCAAATTTAATACACCCTGGTATATCATCTCTGTATTTGTTACTTTAAACAATTTTTCAAAACTTCTCCCATCCCTGTAATATTGAGCTGCATTCCTGCTCTTCTTTAAGTCATGTTTCATTAAGAGCTACAATATCATGCTTCCAAGTGTCCATTTTGTCCTTCAGATCAGCTGTCTTATTGACTAGACTCCTTGCAATGAAGCTCAGGTGCTTCATGCAATTTCACAGAACACTGCGTTTGATATTAATTTTAGTCAACAATGAAAATATATAGCAATAGATGAACAATTAAATAAGTTTCTGCAGAGCGTTATATATGAATATACTAATTATGAGGGCTAGGCCCCTCGAGCTTGCTTCATCATTCAATATGATGGCTGATCTGATTGTAATCTCTACTCCACATTCCCGCCTACCCCAATAACCTTTCACCCCCTTATCAAGAATTGATCTAGTTTTGCCTTAAAAATATTCAAAGACTGCTTCCACTGCTTTTTGAGGAAGAGAGTTCCAAAGGTTCATCACCCTCAGAGCAAAAGATGTGGTTGGCTGCCCAGTGATTAAAAAAGATAAATACATTTTTTTCCTTAAATACCGATTTCATTTAGAATATCTCAGGAGAGATTAAGGAACCATGCCAAAGCAACTCTTTTTGCTCCCCCTGGTGGCTGGCTTCAAAGCAGCTCTTTAAACAGCTTGCTGTCGAAGGGAAAGGAAGAAAAATACGTTGAAAAAGGATTAAGTGTTCTACTATACTAAAAATGCTAATACACTGGCGTAACTTTCAATACTGACCACATCAGCATTAAACCAACATGACAACAAAGTTAAACTTTTAGCTTAATATACACTCATCTAACTTCAATAAAACAGCATTGAATCTTGCTCTAAAATGAATGCAGCTACATCAACATGCAATTTCGTGCTTCTCTTGCAAATGCCAGAAAATTGCATCAGGAATATGATAAAATTCCAATCTACATTTTAAAAAGTTCCATTACTATCTGGTCAAGGTAAAAAACTGTCACTATTGGCCGTCTACTCTAATATGCAAGCCTCTCAAAACTCAAATCACCTGTGCACATTGATTTAATAGATATGCTGTTTAGCCTGGTTACAGACTTGTACACT
The DNA here is from genome assembly GCF_964194155.1 of Cetorhinus maximus. Classification (NCBI taxonomy): domain Eukaryota; kingdom Metazoa; phylum Chordata; class Chondrichthyes; order Lamniformes; family Cetorhinidae; genus Cetorhinus; species Cetorhinus maximus. The sequence continues at coordinate 39,947,919 of NC_135896.1, read as the reverse complement.
GGACACACCATAATAATTCCATTCCATGATTATAACATTCTGGTTCAGGATAGAAGCTGCCAATTAGCCTTTACGGGCATGGGTGGCTTATCCCGATTACCGAAAAGGCTGTGTGTCCCAGGATCCGAGATGGGGTCAGCAGCATGGATTTGAGAAGATGGGGTTCTGCTCTGCCATTCCTGCGCTAGCTTTGAGAATTTTAGGTCCAAAGAAAATAAAGAATGTTAATGGGAGTGTAAGAAAATGGGATTAAAGTAGATAGCTCTGACATGCAGTTAGCAGCAGCACAGGTTTGATGTCAAAAGTGGTCTTCTCTGCTGAAATTTCTGCTAGCTTTGTTTTACATCAATTGTAATTTGGGCCATTTAGTCATTTTTGAACAAACATCCTCACTCTGGTAGGAGAGGGTTCCATCTGCAGGAAGTAGTTTTCCAATCAATTTATACAGGAAGTGATTTGATATATGGAGCAGAAATTGTGGCACAATAACATCACATATAGCTTGAATTAGGTAAGATTTTCAGCAATCCTACAACTATACAAACATGTCAACATGTTAGCATATGAGCAACCTTCATCTTTTAAAATATGCCATCTTGAGTATTGCTGGAAAAAAGTTATTGGCAAAGCTTTTCATCTTGCATTCATTAGGAAATGCCAAGAAAATGCCAACGTCAGGGGAAACAAATTTATATTGTATGAGAAGAGAGTGCTGATTAGTTGGCAAGGGGACTCTAATTGGTATAGGCGTTGCCATGAAGAATACACCAGTTGATGATGACCGACAGTTAATTGCCAAGTATTGCTCAAAATTTAAATCAGGCAGCTCGACTCTAATTGGTCAAGGCACTGCCTTGGGGAATTGGCCAGTGAATGGCCATCACTTATTTTGTTTAGCTGAAACAGGCGCAACATGTTCTGTCTGCGAAGAACAGGACCCTGTGTTTTAATACATGTAGTTTCCAGTACACGTAAACACATCACATTATGAGCCTAGCTAGCAATCTTAAATTGGTTGTCAGCATAATTCTCAGCACACTGCGGATTATTTAGCAAATGTTGTCCAATCGCAGGATCACATCAAATGTTGGACAAACGCTTGCTGGACTTGTGAAAGAGTTTTGAGTGTTGTGCTGCCACGTGATATATATGACAGGGCTTGTCCTCACAGCTTGCTGCATCCACACAAAAACAATGTCCCTTATGCCCCATCTTATCTGTGACCGATTCTGCACAGCATGAATTGGCCAAATGGTTGGGCGAATTGTTACAGCCAGTTTTGCGCAAGTTTTCCAGATACAGAGTGAGGGATTCTTCCACATTTGCGAAGACCATAGAGGATTTGCATATCAATAGCAATGCTGTGTCCATGTGCTGACATTGCTAGCCTATTCACCAATGTTGCACTTAAGGAAGCCATAGATATTTGCGTGCAGCACTATATCATGGCAATCTAGACCTGCCACCATAGTGTGAATCAGTATTCATTGAGCTTATGAACTCGGCAACTCACACAGTTGAGTTCAGCTTTAATGACATCATGTGTGCCTAAATAGATAGTGTTGCCATGGGATCCCCTCTAGGCCCAGCTCTGACAAACATCTTTGTTGGGTTCTATAAGAAACGTGTTTTCGATGGAATGACACCTAACCACCTACCCCCTGCATATTTCCGATATGTGGATGATACATTTTATATATTTAAATCCGCAGCTGCATGTAATAATTTACTTGCATGTCTTAATGGGCTCCATCCTGCGCTCAAATTCACCTTTGAAATGGAGCAGTCAAATCAACTCCCCTTCCTTGATGTACTAGTTGAGAAATCTGCCAGTGAGTTCTCTACCATGGTGTAATGCAAGCCTACCTTCACAGGTCAATACACGTGTTGGGACTCTTACAATTCCATGTGCTATAAGATTGGCCATATCGACAACCTCATCAATAGGGCCCGAGCCATTTGCTCACCATGCAAGCTTGATGCTGAAATACGGCGCATTATCCGGCAGGATAATGGCTATCTTGATCAGATCCTTTCACACTGTATATCATGCAAACGCATGAATGAGCCCAAGGCCATCACTTTCGGCTCTGAAAAGTGCCCAGTCTACCTCAGGTTACTGTGGAAGGGCAAGGTATCTCAAGAATTTGAATAACAGGTGAAGTTAGCTATTTCACACTGCTACTATGCAGTGGCAACACGAGTGATGTTTGCCACTATCAGGATGCTGCTGTCAAGCCAAAAAGACATTCTGCCTAATACATAAATGAGTAACATGATGTATGAATTTCAGTGCCAGTGTGATGCTAGGTATGTAGGCCAAACGTCCTAAAGACTTGCCGATCGTATCAAACAGCTTGTCCCTTCCACTGTTCACAACAGGCAAGATACAGACCATACCCAACCAGCCGGTGCTTGCAAAACTCAAAATACAGTGTCCAACATTAAATGTGACTCTGTGATTGGACAATATTTGCTAAATAATCCTGTGTGCTAAGAATTATGCTGACAACCAATTTAAGATCGTTAGCAGGGCTCGCAGTGTGGTGCTGTGGCTCAGTTCATAGCACCCTCGCCTTTGAATCAGAGGGTTGTAGGTTCATGTCCCACTCCCGGAAACCAAGAACTGTGAATGTACTCGAAAGTGTTACAATCTGTGACTGTTGATAACTCGAAAGAGTTACATGTACTGTACTGGAAGCTACATATATTAATTCACAGGGCCCTGTTCTTTGCAGGCAGAAAGAGCATGTACACACATTGCACCTGTTTCAGCTAAACAAAATAAGTGATAGCCATTTGCTGGTTCATTCCCCAGGGCAATGCCTTGAACATTCAGTGTCAAGAGGCCTGGTTTAAATTTCAAACAATGCTTGGCAGTTAACTGTTAGTCACCATCAACTTGTGCATTCTCCATTACAATGCCTCTACCAATCAGAGTCCACATGCCAACCAATCAGCACTGTCTTCTCAGATTGTATAAACATGTTGTTCCCCCGGACATGGGTATTTTCTTGCGAATTGTCCTGATGAGTGTAAGGTGAAAAGCTTTAAATAAAAACGTCTTTTTTTTCAGCAATACTCAAGTTCTGTACCACCAAACGACTTAATACACCATCTCTAAAATATATACGTATTTTTTAAAATAGTTTAATCTCAAGAGAAAAGCATATTGCAACACCACCTGAAAAAGCAGTCATCCAAAATTGGTTCAATGTACAATCTATCTAGGAACACTATAACGTCCTTATACAAAAGTACATGATGAAATATACATGACCAGCAATCTACAAACTGAATATTAAGTTTACTATAATTGACCAAACACAGCAGAAACTGGAATACATTCACAACCACAACATGACTACCTTGTCTGAAGTAGCTTTATTAATACCTGATGTATTTACTGACACTGATGCGCCAACCAGCATCCTCTGGTGAATATCTTCAGGAGCATTATTCAGAGCTACTGAATTTATACTCTCTCTCTCAATCCAAACATTCCTATGGCAAAATTAAAATAGAAGTAATGTTTGTAAGAATAAAGTCAGTAGGTAAATAATAGTTTCTTGTTTTATCTCTCCCAAAATGTATATACATCTTTCCCAAACACCACTCAACTGAGTTCCAATCAACACACCTAGCGCACTTTCATTTAGCTTTCCTTTAAAATAGATGGAATAAATGGATCTTTGAGAAGCATCTGAATATTTTGAAATGCAGTCACTGTTTTAACATAAGATACAAGACAGTTAATTTGCACATAGCAAGGTCCAACAAACAGGAATGAGATAATGACCAGATAATCAGTTCTAGTGATGCTGAGCGAAGGATAAATGTTGTCCAGGGCACCAGAGAGAACTTCCATGCTCTTCTTCGATCTAGTGCCATGGAATCTTTTGCGTCATTTGAGAGGGCAGACAATACTTCGGTTTAATGCATCATCCAAAAGATGGCACCTCTGATAGTCCAATGCAATGCTGAAGGAGTGCTGCACAGTCAGCTTAGATTTTGCGCTCAAGTCTTTGGAGTGGGGCTTGAGCACACAATCTTCTGACTTGGAAGCAAGCACACTGAGCCACGGCTGGTACCCATGCATAAAGATATGTACCACCAGTAGGCGGTACAAAAGGATCAAAAGCAGAAAATGCTGGAAAAACTCAGCAGGTCTGGCAGCATCTGTGGAGAGGGAAACAGAATTGACGCTGAGTCTGTATGACTCTTCTTGAAGAAGTCATACAGGCTCAAAAGGTCAACTGTGTTTCTCTCTCCATAGATCCTGTCAGGCCCGCTGAATTTTTCCAGCATTTTCTGTTTTTGTTTCAGATTTCCAGCATCTGCAGTATTTTGCTTTTATCTTAGTGGCAAAAAAAGGAACATTGGCAAACTTCATGATTGAAGAAAGTTTCTTTGGTGTCTTCTCTCATGGTACACATGTGGAAGATTATTCTAATCCATACTGATGTCCCCTCAGAGACATTTCCAGCCAGGTTCCTAAGCAGACTATGTCCTCAACAGAGGGAGCAATCCCCCTTAACAACACTTCAAAGAGTAGCATTTCCAGTGCTGTATCTTCAAAAGAAACACGCCTGATTCTCCCCATTTTGCTTCTTCATACAAGTGTTTTCAGGAAAGGCGTTGGAAAAAAATACAGCTAGTTTCGCTTGCAGGCAACAGCCTTTTTTGCTGACTCTAAGACATTCTGCCCTGCAACCCTTAAAATAAGCATATTTTGTAAAATGGCACACCAATTATGCAAAATAAATAGTGGCCTTGCTATTGCTGTGATGGGACTACATTGTTAATACTGGTTTCCTTGAGATTAATTTACAAAATGAGTAATAAGTAAAATTCTTCAGAAGGTAAATAGATGAAAATATCCACACGAAAAACCCTGAATACGAAAAATAATACCTCAGTTCCATACCAGCAATAAACATTGTACCCTGGAATTATTATTTTTCCCATACCTGAACCTGGACATTGTAGTCATGGAATGAAACTTGGTCTCATAGGGATTGAAGGGACCATGCAAATGGACCTGGTAGGCATTAGAAGATAACCGAGTCAGTAACTAGACCTTCCTGTAAAATACCTCAATTTTAAAAAGCCATTCAGATTTCTTAATGTAAAATGATTGTCATTTTATTGGAAACAATTATTTTACCTTAGAATTTGGAAAACCCAATTTAGAAGAGGAAAACTTCTTTACTAATGTTTGAATTAGCTTCCAGTCTTCTTCCTTCTGGGTCCACATGGTTTGTTGATTTAAGCCCAACCTATCCTGGAGAGGAGATTGCAACATGGTCTTCAGCTGCTCATGACTTATCTGGATGCAAAACATATTCATGTTGCAATGTCAACAAAGCGTTACATTATTTCATTAAGTACAAGAAAGAACATAAGAAATAGAAGCAGGAATAGGTCATTTGATCCCTTAAGTCTGCTCTGCCATTCAATAAGATCTTGGCTCATCTGTCTGCAGCCTTAACTCCACTTTCCTGCATACTCCCTCTTGCTCCTGATGTCCTTATACACAGCAAGCAAAAAATAAAGGCAGTTCTTATCTTAAAAGATTTGAATAAGGAATATCCCAAGCTTGATCCCATATTCAGCTCATCTCAGCCAAGAAGATGGTTGCGCAATGCCAACTGGCCTCACTGATATTAAGGGAGTGAAAATTGGCTGCTGATTACTAACTCCACAACTCCAGCTAGGAGCACTTGAGTGTAAATAAGATGGGGTTTTGCTGATCAGTTGCTCCCCTGCATTCTTACTCCTAACCCCCCTTTCCAGGACATAAAGCTCACACAAAGTTTCAAGCAAGCTACCAGAGGATGTCCAATGTCATGGAATTGGACTTCACTAAGGGACCACTGCCTTTATGGAAGAGAATTTGCAGCAAAAATTATGTGCAGGGGCATAAATTATTAATTTAGTCAATTTCTTAACTGACTGCAATGAAATCATTACATAGTTTGAGACTTCAAAAGGGACACCAATAATGTTATGACAGAAGAATAATGGATTACTTCAACAAATTGGAGCTTTGTCCCTTTGAAGCCAGAAAAGCTAATTGCTGTTAAAGGAAATAGCAGATCTGCTCTGACACTGTTGATGAAAAGTTGGAGGTTACAGATGTAATGTGGTGGTGATGATGGTAAATGAATGGATATAGTGTTTCAGAGGAGTTTTGCCAGGTTTGGAAAAATGGTATGGGAGTAGTCTAACGACTGGAATCATTATGGAGCATTGTGTAGTTAGGAAAGAAAAATAGAGAAGATTTGTGTGGTAAGTGGTGTTAGGGGTGAGTGGCATAGAGTGGTAAAAGTAAATGATTGTGGCGGGAGTAGAGGATATAGGGATTGTGTATAGTTGAGCACAATAGATGATTGAGGGTAGAGCATGAACTATGCATACTGAAGAGTGGCTGGGTAGAGTAAGGAAGCTAAGAGGATTAAATTATGAAGACAGGTTGCATGAACGTATCCTGATATGCCCTTGAGTGTAAGAAATTGAAGAGTGATCTGATCAGTGTTTAAAAGTTAAATAGGTTTCTGAGGGCTTTAAATGAAGAAGCTTTTTTTTGATGAGGGAAAGAATAACTAAGAGACAACATATTAAATTAGGGCTAAGCCATTCAGGAGCAAAAACAAGGAGCACTTTTTCAAACTAAGGGTAAGGAAATGTAAATATGAAATTCTTTCGCACAGATGACTGTGTTTGTTGGGTCAATTTAAATCTCTAAAACTGAGACTGATGATGCATCTTTGTTAGCTAAGAGAATTAGGGAAGATAGTACTGTAAAAGACCGTTAAACGGAGTTGAGGTGCAGGTCACCCTCGATCTAATTGAATGGTGAAGCAGGTTTAGGAACTGAATGGCTTACTCCTGCTCTTATGGACCTTTCAAATTTAGCAGAAAATTAATAATTGTTGAAATATAAATAAATAACAGGTACTTAGTTTTTGTTAATATGATAATTTACTTAACACCCCTTCCTCCTCTGCACCTAATTCTCAGTCTCACCAAATTTAAAGACACAATCTGGTTTCAACAACATATGCACAAACAAATTAGGAGCCATTTAGTAGGCCATTAGTAGGCCATTTGGCCCCTCAAGTCTGCTCCTTCACGCAATAAGATCAGGACTGATTGGATGGTGGCTTCAGCTCCACATTCCTGCCTACCCCCAAAATCCTTTCAAGCCCTTGTTAGTCAAGAATCTATCTACCTCTGCCTTGAATACATTCAATGACCTGCCTCCACAATCATTTACTTTTACCACTCTATGCCACTCACCCCTATCACCACCTACCACACAAATCCTCCCTACTTTTCTTTCCTAACTACACAATGCTCCATAATGATTCCAGTCGCTAGACTACTCCCATACCATTTTTCCAAACCTGGCAAAACTCCTCTGAAACACTATATCCATTCATTTGCCATCATCACCACCACATTACATCTCTGGGGAAGTGTTTCAAAGACTCACGACCCTCAGAAAAAGTTTCTCCTCATCTCCATCTTAAATGAGAGACCCCTTATTTTTAAGCTGCCTAAGCAAGTCAGACAGCGCTCAGCTGTATGGCAATTAACGCCTCAAAGAAAAACAAAAAAATGCTGGAAACACCAAGCAGGTCTGGCAGCATCTGTGGGCGGAGAAACAAAGCTAACACTTTAGGTCTGTGTGATCTTTCATCGGGGTACTGGTAATTAACACCTGGCCAATGGCCCACTTGCAAGAGGAATGCAAAAAAGAAGAGCCTAAGGACACAGAGAGCTTGGAGGGAACAAATAGGAGAGAAAATGGAACCAGAACAGAATATGGGTAACTTTGCTGATAAAATGAGGGGCAACTGAAATATGTATGAAATAATAGAAAGAAACAAGATGCGATAGTTCCGATGAACAGATGGGGGTGAGCGCATTGCACAGCATCAACAATATAGAGGCCAAAAGTGGCCCAAATACAAAACATTACTCTCACAACATTCCCCATATAAAATTCTTAGTCTGCTCCCATCAACACTGTGCACACAACTCCCTTGAAGCTCCGTACTGCTCCGAGGCGCTCCATTCTGCTCCCCAACACACACCTCTGCCTAACCGACACACTCAGAAGTTCCTCTCTTTCGTCCCAACTCACTCAGCAGCCCTTCTCCCCAACCGTCCCTACCCCACTCACTCAGAAGCCCCTCTCCCCAATCCAACTTCCACTTGTTCACTCACTCAGCAACCCCTCTTCTCCTCACTCTGGGTTTGCTGGACCAACTCCCCACCGCCCCCAACTCCCCAACTCAGACCTGCAGCCAGATGGATCACACTGCCAACTCGGGCAAGGGCCTGTGCCTGCCGTAGGACCCCTCCCCCAACCATCCCCCTGCCTCCCCAACCAGCTTCAGCCTATTGGCTGGCCCCTCATCCACACCAACTTGAGCCTGCTGCTGGCCACCACCAGCACCTCCATCACCTCCACCCATACACCACCCCCCACCCCACACCTTTTGGACAGTAAAAGTCTAAATGGTAGCTAGTTCCCCTGCTCCTCCTGGCTGAGTGGAGGTGCTACACATGCGCAGCATCACGGTACGCATGCACAGATACCAAAGATGCTCAGGAAGTGGTATGAAGACACTCTGATCTATCTCTCAGTTGCTGCCTGGCAAAATGGCATCTCCAGGAGCCAACGTACGGGAAAAAAATTGGAAGATTATGGGACAATCCTGTAAAATACGGGACAGTTGGTCACCCTGCTAAAGAAGGGTTGTTGTCCTGAAATGTTAGCTGTTCCCCTCGCCAAAAATGCAGCCTGACCTGAGTATTTCTAGCATCTTCTACTTTTATTTCAGATTTCTAGCTTCCACAGTATTTTGCTTTTGCAAAAGGCAATAACTGCATGTTGATGCTTGCAAATTAAGCTAATGAAATAAAACGACATTTACCTAGACTAAGAATTGATTTGCAAAGAATTGACTGTACAGAAGCAATGTTAAGTATGACAAAATATGATGCATCAAATGCACAGTAAACAAACTGGGAGCAATTTTCACCTTGGTGGGGTGGAAAGCTGACAGTGGGAAAGAAGTAGGAAAGTGTGTAAAACAGGGTGCCGATCTATTATGCCAGTTTTCTGTTCTGCCAATTAACATCACTGTTATATTATACAAGTGGTGTTATACTACCTTTCACACACCATCAAGAACTCTCAAAACCAGCAGGCCATTCTTCAGTTAAATGTATACCATATGCATTTGAACAAATAAATAGGAAGTTAATGATAGTAACACTATACTGAGATTCAAACAGCTTATCTGCATCGAATATCCACATACAGCAAATACTAACACACAGGCATAGTATTTTTTGTTCTTCTACATGTTTAATTACCTTCTCTTTAAAAAACACTATAATTTGCAAAGTTAACTGCATTCTCTGTGCTAGTCTCCCACACTCTCCATTTTAGTTCTGTATTCGCGTAATGCTTTGGCCCTGCTTTCTTTTCACTTCTCCTGGCTCTCAGTTTGTTTAGACCATGCTCTTTTTTTCCAACTCTTCACTGGGCTTAATTTCACCAAGTCGATTTGAAAGGCCATCGACCTAAAATGCTAACTGTGCTTCTCTTTTCACAGATCCTTTCTAACCTTGTTATTTCCAGCATTTCCTTCATTTTTAAGTTTTTTCAACTGCAACCCTCTCTGACCATCTTCTTATATTCTGCCCACCAGCTCCTGCACCATTCTAAACATCTTCCCCCCAGTAGCCATGGCCAATTTCCAAACTAATCATATTTAGAGTAAAGGGTGCCTCTATTTTCCCCAACAATGTAACTCAGTGTCCCTACCATATCAATTACATATGCTCCTCATTCCACATCAAAGAATGCAATTTCACACAGGCCCTTTATAGTCAATAGATAGGGGAGGCTTTCAGCCAAGTGACCTGGATTTAAACCCAAATTCAAGCCCACCTATTTTTAAATTGGAATTGTGTCACTTTGTACATTAAATTAATAACTAAACAGTATTAACTTGCAATCATCAAACCTTTGATTCATATGTCTCTTCAGCCGGTTCAGCAAAACCTTCACTGATGAGGATTTCCCGCACGTTACAGTCAATTTTTGAAGACTGTATGCTGAGGTCTACACGTAGCACATTGTGCACAATGGAGAAAACTTTCACAAGGAGTACACAGTTTTTCACCAAGGAGCTGAATCTTCCCCTGGCCTTGGCACTCCACTGATCACCATGTATCAGAGAATATGCAGAAGGACGCATGTTGCAAATTTGACACTGAAGAGCCTGAATGAGAAAATCAGTCTATTAATATTGGAATACAAGGTCCGACCACTACTGTATATAATTGTAACAACCTACCAACATTATTTTACAGGTGATGTGACAGAACAAGTTTGAAACTTGCTCAGTTATATCACTACATGAAATACATGAAAGCTTGCTCTAATTTTAAGAAAATGTTAGGCTAACACCATTTTTGTCATAAAATTCTCCTTTAAAAGACAATAAAACCATTACAAGATGGTAAACTTAAAAAAATAATCAGGATTGAATAGAGAGATACATAGCCTGGAAACATCAAGGAGCTGAAATTTCTGAGAGAATGAGGCTGGAAATGGCTACTCTAACCAGAAGCAATAATCATTGGGAAACTTTCAATTCGAGAATTTATTTCTTTTTTAAATTAGTCACATTTGTTGTAGGGCTCCATACTCAAGTATCCTTTAGTTGCTCTGGTAGTTTTTTTAACATTATTCTGTTTAATTTTAATTACAAGCAAAAATAACCACTGAACTAAAACCACAAAACAAGTTACCTTAAACCAATATACATAAGATGAAACAAGGAAAAACTGACACAAATGCTCCTTTAACTTCTTCCACCCCTCCCCTAACCCCATCACTCAACAATTTCTTCCAAAAAATTCAAGAAATGCTGAAAATGAGATGGGAATCCTGACCTACTCTCCCAACCCAAAATGTTATTGCCAATTTTAACATCCACCAAATCAGCACAGATTGGGTACTGAATTTGGTAGGTAATGGTCAGCTGCTCACTGGATAAACTGACTGAACCATTGGAGATCAGTCAGCTTTTTAAAGAAGTCAATGTTGCAACTTAATTGCAACATTGTCAAATTAACATTGCAGATAAACATTCTCATTTTGTTTTGGTTCCGCATTAGCAGATCATGCCTTCCCAAAGCATTTGCCCAGAATAATGCTGAGTGTTTTATCTTTGCATTTATCATGTGAAGTGAAATTAAGCATTTCTTTGATTCATAGGGTTTATTTTTGAAAAGGAATTCCCCATTTAGCACTAGTCCATGATCACATGAAACAAAAAGTGCTCGATAATTAAGGGGATTTTCCAAACATGTAAATGCCTGAAAAATTTGACATTTAACTAATGGGCTGTGAATAAGTTTTAGTACTGAAATGAAACTTGGCATCCTCTTCATCTTTTGGTTATACCCTTCCAGACTCAACTGTTCAAATGTTTTCCAGGTCGACCTCCCACCTTGCATCCTCTATAAGCTTGAGCATCCAAAACTCTGGTGCCTGTATCCTACAGCTCACTAGTTCCTTTCACCCATCATCCCTGTGCTCAGTGACCTACACTGACCCAGTCCAGTAAGCCTTGGTTTTAGAATTCTCATCCTTATTCTCAAATCCACCCCCCTGCCTTGCCCCTCCCTATCTCCATTACATCCTCCAATTTTACAATCCTGTAAAGTCACTGTACTCCTCTAATTCTGGCCTTCTGCGCATCCCTGATTTTCTTTGCTCCACAAATGGCAAACTAACTGCATAAGCCCCATAAGCTCTGGAATTCTCCCCTTAAATCTCTCCTCTTAACGTGCTCTTAAAATCCACCTCCTTGGCAGCTCGGTGTCAAATTTTGTTCGATAATCATTTCTGTAGTGCCTTGGGACCTTTTACTATGTTACAGATGCTGTATAAATGCACGTGGTTGTTGTTGTTCATCATTGGATCCTCATTTTGGAAATCTGCACTTTTCTGTTATGCACTTCGGATGAAATGCAAAACCTTGTTCAAAATAACAACTGTCTCAGTTAACTATGAGCATCTTATTCAGGTGACACAAATTCATATAAAGAAACAGTGGATGGCTTAGTTTTAACCTTTGCTTTCAGTTACTTGCTGAACTAAATACATTAAATTAATCTGCTGTGGCACCTATACCTGAAAAGGCAGCTCCAATAGATTATGTGGGATATTCCGTAAGAGATCTGTAGCAACTTTTGCAGTATTTCCATAATCCACAAAGAATACCTGTAAAATATTTCCATAAACATGAGTCACACTGTATTGCAAAAATAAAATCGGCAACACTGCTTAACTCAGAAAATGGTTCAAACAGTGACAGCAGCAACAATTCAAGAGCAGCCAAAACCCAAGAGCAGCAACCCAAGAACAGAGCAGGAATAAAAAAGCAACAATGATCTAATAGCAGTGGGGATAAATCACAGAGTGACATCACACCTCAAAGAGTCATGGTGAGTATATTGGTAACCTTCTAATTTACTTTAAATCAATCAACTATAAAGTAAGACTAGATCAATTAATTTGTATAAAACCTAAAGCCAATTTGATAATTTATCATTTAATTAATTGAACACTGATTGCAATTAGATCTAGGTGATGAATTTTAATTTAAATAAGGAATAGTAATACAAAAGGGTTCAGAATTTTTCAGTTAATTAAAATCTTGAGGTATATAGGTAATGGGAAATTAGCAAAACCACATAAAAGTTAGCTTTCCTATAAAGTGACATCAGCACAAGGGAAACAGCTGATACCATTGCATCCTTTTTTACTTCAGTCTTAAGTTCAATTCTGTTAAGTCAGTTAATAGTCTAATAGAGGTATGACAAAGCACCTCAGTCTGGTGGAGTGTCTTGTGCCATGTGGGAACTTCAGGCACACAACCTCATGTGCAGAAGTGTCATCAGCTGGAGGAGCTTGGGCTCCAGGTTTCAGAGCTTGTACAGCAGCTGCCATTACTCCATGCATCCGTGAGGCCGAGCACTTTCTGGAAGTGGTCACAAAGCAGCTTAAGGTTGTGCAGTGAGGGAATGGGTGACCACCAGTTAAGGAAAACCAGGCAGGAGTCCAGAGTTCATCTTTCTACAACCGGTATTCAACTAGTGTGAATGATAGAGGAAGTAATGTCAGGGGGTTCAATAATCAGGGGAATAGTCATGAATCCAGAGTGGTACGTTGCCTTCCTGATGCCAGGGTCAAAGATGTCCCAAAGTGGTTGCAGAGCATTCTGAGAGGGGACGGTTAAGAGCAAGTGGTCATGGCTCATTGGTGGTACTAATAACAGATAAAAAGAGGGATGAGGTACTGCAAGTTATGACATGGCAGATGATGTGTGCCAGGCAGACAAAATCCACAAGGGAAACTTGGTCGCAATATCACAACAGTTCTGCAATTTGTATTTATTACGAGATATGTGCACTGAATTCAGAAGTAATGAGTCCACCAAGACCTTAAGAGACTTTAAACATTAAATTATTTATGAATAAAATAAAAGGTTTCAAGCACATACATAAGACTACAATTACTTACTACTATAACAAATCCTAAAATTCCTAATTGAGCTGACTCCCAGTTACACACCCCCTTTAAGGCAACAGTCCAAAATAGATTTTAGATTTAAAACAAACTCAACAAGTAAGCACACTACCCACTTGACAGTGGAATTCCAAATGGCTTCCCAAACTTCAGTCACTTTACATAGCACACTTATGCACAAATGGCTGAAGGCATTCATGAAGGTTGTTTCACACACTCCTGTTGGATCTAACACAGCCTTCTCCTCACATAGCCTTTCATTCTCTTTTATATCTGTTTCTCTCTCTTTAATATGTAAATTCTATTGTTCCATGTCTTTGAAACTTTATCCTCCTCATAATATAAAACTATCATGGTGCCAATATTGTCAGTAACCTTTGGGAAAATGAACACATTCCTTAGCCTTGCTTATCTGGCTGGTTGTAAACAGACTAACATCCCTTTGAAATCAAAACAATCCCTTCATTTAATGCAAATTTCCTTCACACCTTATACGCTGAGCCAGCATCCATGTTTGCTCATTACCGTGTCAAGCACATTTCTACGCTCAACTTCTTTTGATGATTTCAAGCCTGCAATCTACTTGACTCCAAATGTAATTAAATCACACAGACAGAACCACCTACACTTGTACCCATAAGCCTACTTCACAATAAACCATAAAAATATTATGAAATTATACATACTTTCGCAACAAGGTCGACTTTAGGGACCGAGGAAGGAGATCATCAAGCAGGGCCTCAAGGGTTGTAATCTCCAGATTGCTCTTGGTGCCACGTGTTAGTGAGTATAGGAGAATAGCGCAGGTGAATGTGTGGCTGCAGAGATGGTGCAGTAGGAAGGACTTTAGATTCCTCAGGCACTGGGGCTCATTCTGGGAGAGGGGTTCCACCTGAACAGGGTCAGGGTTGGAGGGGTTGCACCTGCACAGGGTGGGGACCAATGTCTTTGCGGGGTGATTTGCTGGTGCTATTGGGGAGAGTTTAAGCTAACTTGGCAAGGGAGATGGAAACCAGGAGGTAACACTGGAAAGGGGAAAAAACAAGGTATGCAAAGGATTGGTAGAGACAGAGAGCACTAAAGCAAATTACAGTAAAGCATTATGTGGGGTCAGAGTAACAGGGTTTGCAATTAAGTCTACATTAAGTTTATAATGCAAGGAGTGTAGTAGAATCATAGTTACAGCAAAGTAGGACATTCGGCCCACTGAGCCTGTGCCAGCTCTCTGCAAGAACAACTCAACTAGTCCACCCCCTGCCTTTTCCTCAGAACCCTGCAATCATTTTTTTCAGATATTATCCAATTTGCTTTTGAAAACCAGGATCGAATATGCCTGCAACACACTCGCAGGCAGCCCATTCCAGATCCTAACCACTCACTGCATAAAAAAGCTTTTCCTCATGTTGCTTCTGTTTTTCTTTTGCCAATCATCTTAAATCGGTGACGGAAACAGAAAATGCTGGAAAAACTCAGCAGCGCCTGCTGAATTTTTCCAAATTCTTCTGTTTTTATTTCAGATTTCCAGCATCCGTAGTATGTCGTTTTGCTTTATATTGGTATCCTTTGGTTCTTGACTCTTCCACCAGTAGGAACAGTTTCTCCCTATCTAGTCCGACCAGACCCATCATGATTTTGAGTGCCTCAATTAAATCGCCTCTCACCCTTGTCTGCTCTAAGGAACAGACCCAGCTTCATTCTGTAAACATAAACTGAATATATCCACAGTACAAAAATAAACTCCACTCTAGAAACACAAGCAGAAAAATCCTGACAGACATTCTCAGTGGATTAAATAGGAGATGCTGTCTTTTAGATGAGAATTTAAACCAAGCCCCTGTCAGCCCTCTAGGTAGATATAAGAAAGTCCATGGCCACTATTTTGAAGAAGAGCAGAGGAAGTTATCCCTGGTATTCTGGACCAACAGTTATTCCTCAACCAATATAATTAAAACAGGTAATCTGAACATTATTGAAATGCTGTTTGTGGAACTTTGCTTGTGTAGATTGGTTGCCACATTTCCTACAGTACAGTGACTACATTTCAAAGAACATTTAATTGGCTGTAAAGGGCATTGGTATATCCTGAGGGTGTGAAAGGTGCTATAGAAATCCAAGTCTTTTGTTCGAAGTTGGTGAGCAGCGGACACAGATACCCAGATTGGAATATGGCCTTGTGGCAATAATGGAGACCTGGCTCAGAAAAGGATGGAGTGGATACCAAATGTTCCTGGGTAGAAAGTGTTCAGGAAAAGTAATGAAAGAAAGAAAGGAGAAGGGCACCATGTTGGTCAGGGAGAATATTACAGTTGTTAGGAAAGAGAGATGGTTTAAATAAGTTATACATGTATTTGTGCGTATTAGGAATGAGTTTTAGCTTTAAAGTTTAATTTTGATTTGTATTTCTGTATGTGTTAAGAAAAGGGTCAAGTTGAGTTTTACTTTCACTTTAAAAGGTGCCTGCATTTCTAATGAGAGTTTTGCAACAGTTGGAACTAAGTTAAACAATCAAGAGCAGAGTCCAGAGAGGCAGGTCCCTCCTTCAGACACACAGAAGAAACTAGAAACAGCAGTTTTGATTTGGAAGCTGTTGGAGTTCAGTTGGTTTTGAAGACAGCTTCCAGGAGAGACTGGAGCAAAGGGGGACAGATAGCCAGTCCCAAGCTAAAGAAAAGGCCTCAAAATCCAGGGGAGTGAAACAGGAGAAAGTCCCAAGCAGGCCCTCTAGTCAAAGGGAAGGACAGGAACCTGGAAAAGGTCATTAAGTGAAGTTAAGAGTAAGGGGCAGAGAGAAAGGCTCCAAGCTTCAAATTTAAAGAGACAAAAGCTGCAGAAAGCAGATTTAAAGCGAGAACAGTTTGCAAGAGGCCAGAAGGTCCAAACAGACAACTGAAGGTCTGTAACTCCTCATTATGGGCATGTGAAGCAGTGGTATACTGATGACAGCTGAGTCAGTGAGAGGGATTGTGTGAAAGAAAGCTTGAATGCATGTGCTGACCTAGGGGAAAGGAACATCGGAAGGAGTTTGAAAACCTGGAGGTGGACCCTTGCAGAAGGTTTCTGAGAGAAATGTCGGTTTGGGAGAAGATTCCAAAGCAAGTCCTTGGAGAGTGGAGATTGGAAACCCTTCTGTGAAAGACGGAGTTCAGTGAGACTGGTTGGCTCACGGTGTGACAAGCGTGTTGGGGGGTCGCAGAAGTTGAGGAGGGGTCCATTGTATTTGTTTAGAAGTAGCATCTGTCACTTGGTTTCATTGTGGTGCGTCTGACCACAGATTGCTAATTTATTTACATGAACTGTACTTACTATGAACATTAGAGTGCAATAGCTTTTGTAACTTGTGTTATCCTTACAAATCTGTATATATCTGTAAAGGTATAGTTGTGGGTGAAGGAGTATTATAATATAGTTCATCTGTTCTTGTTTAATAAATTTTTATACTTTTGTTTAAAAAATTCATTAGCTGACTCCAGTGACTCTGTTCAGTAGTGCCTCTCCACATTATCTAAACAAACAAATAAAGGTTAGGATCTATCAAGCTGGGTTCTACCCCGGGATCAGGCTTGTCATGGTAATCTCAGCTGGGTAATCTTAACACAGTACAGTAGAAAGGGGAGAGGGATCAAGGACAGAATCCATTTGGTTGGAACTAAGAAAGAATAGAGGTACTATTACACAGCATATTCTATAAGCCACCAACTGGTAGGAAAGGTATACAGAAACAAATTCACAGGGGAATTACAGAGAGGTGCAACAATTACAGGGTAATTATAATGGGAAAGTTTAATTATCCTAATATATAATGTGATAGTAATACTGTAAAGGGCAGAGAGAGGGAGAAGAGTTTCTGAAGTGTGTTCAGGAGAACTTCTTAGATCAGTATATTTCCGACTCAGTGAGGAAGTAAGCATTACTGGATCTGGTTCTGGGGAATGAGGTGGGTCAAGTGGATCAAGTGTCAGTAGCAGAACATTTAGGAGACAGTGATCATAGTATTATGAGGTTCAGGTTAACTATGGAAAAGGACAAGGAACAATCTAGAATTTAATTAATTAATGGAGGGCCAATTTCTGCAGGGTGAGAAAGGACTTGGTCCAGGTAAATTGTAACCAAAAATTGGCACCAAAGCTGTCATGGAACACGAGGCGTCCTTTAATGAGGAAATGGTTCAGGTACGGGCAAAGTATAAATCCACAGGGGGAAAAGGGAGGAGAAATAAAACCAAGCTTCATGGATGACAAAAGAGATAGAGGGTAAGATGAAACAGAAGAAGGGTGGGTATGACAGATGCCAGGTTGATAATACAATTGAGAACCAGGTTGAATTTTTTTTTCATTCGTTCAGGGGATGTGGGCGTCGCTGGCTAGGCCAGCATTTATTGCCTATCCCTAATTGCCTTGTTGAGAGGACCTTTAAGAGTCAACCACATTGCTGTGGGTCTGGAATCACAAGTAGGCAAGGCCAGGTAAGGACAACAGATTTCCTTCCCTAAAGGAAGGACGTTAATGAGCTAGATGGGTTTTTACAACAACCGGCAATGGTTTTATGGTCATCAGAATACTAATTCCAGATATTTATTGAATTCAAATTTCACCATCTGCCATGATAGGATTCCAACCCAGGTGCACAGAGCATTACCCTGGGTCTGTGGATTACCAGTCCAGCAACAATACCACTACGCCACCGCCTCCCCACATATAGTTAGAGGGGAAGTGAAAAAAAGAGGAAAAGAAAGAATTAAGAAAAGCAAAGAAGATTGGCAGCTAACATAGAAGGGAGTCCTAAAGTCTTCCATAGGCATATAAATAGCAAAAGGATAATAAAGGATAAAGGCATTTAGGAACCCAGAAATGGACTTAAGTATCAGGCAGAGGGCATGGCTAAGATACTACATTGAGTACTTTGCACCTGTCTTTCCCATGGAAGACACTACCCAAGTCTTAGTGAAGGAGGAAGAAGTTGAGCTGCTGGATTGGCTAAAAATTGACAAAGAGGAAGCATTTAAAATGCTGGTTATACTTAAAGTTGACAAGCCATCAGAACCACTCAGATGGGAAACATCTGAGGATACGAAGGGAAGTGAAATTGCAGAAGCATTTGACATAATTTTCCAATCCTCCTTAGATGCAGGGGCAGTGCAGGAGGACTGAAGAATTGTAAATGTTACATCCATTATTCAAAAAAGGGTGCAAGAATCAACTCAGCAACTTCAGGCCAGCTAGTTTAACCTCTGTGCTGGGAAAGCTTTGAGACACAAAATTAGCAATCTGGGGCAAAATTAACAGTCATTGAACAAATGTGAATTGAGAAAAGCCAGCATGAATTTATTAAAGGCAAATCCTGTTTTACTAATTTGATTTGAGTTTTTGAGGAGGTAACAGAGAAAGTTGATGAGGGTAATGCAGCTGATGTGGTGTATGTGTACTTCCAAAAGGGATTTGATAAAATGTGACGTAACAGGTTTGTAAGCAAAGTTGAGGTCCATGGAATAGAATACACAGTGGCAGAATGGATTCAAAATTAGCCGAGTCGTGGTGAATGGTTATTTTACTTATTGGAGGAGGCCGTATTTTGGGGTTCTCCAGTGATCAGTACTAGGACCACTGCTTTTTTGATCTGCATTAATGACCTAAACTCAGGTGTACAGGGCACAATTACAAAAATTGCAGACGACACAGAGTTTGGGAATATTTTGAACTGTGAGAAGAATAGTGATAGGCTTCAAGAGGACATTGACAGCCTGCAGGAATGGACGGCCAAGTAGCAGGTAAAAGTTAATGCAGAGAATTATGAAGTGATAGATTTGGTAGGAAGAATGAGGGAAGGCAGTATATATTAAAAAATCATAATTCTAGAGGGTTGCAGAAGCATATGTGCAAAAGTCGTTGAAGGTGCAGGGCAGGTTGAGAATGCAATTAATACTGGATCCTGTACTTTAAAAACAGAAGCATAGAGTACCAAAGCAAGGATGTTATGCTGAATTATTATAGAACAGTTCTGCATTAGCTGGAGTATTGAATCTAATTCTGGGCACCACAATTTAGGAAGGAAGTGAAGACATTAGAGAGTGTGCACAAAATATTCATGAGAATGTTTCCAGGAATAAAGGTCTTCAAGTTCATGAATAGATTAAGCTGGGTTTGTGCGTCTTAAAGAGAATTTTGAAAGGAGATTTGATAGACATGTCTTAATATCCTGGAGGGTCCAGACAAAGTAGCTATGGGGAAACTATCTCAATTGGCGATAGGGTCGAGAATCAGAGGACACTGATTTAAGGTGAATGACAAAAGAACCAAAGGCAGCTGAGATGCCAGTGAATGTGAGGTGGCCTTGTGAATGTGAGAGTTTAGATGATGAGATGGTTGCCTTATCCTGGCGGCACAGATAAGATCATTCATCCGTTTTCTATACTGGATGGCTGATCTCTTGCATGCAGCATTGGCACTGAACACTTCTGCCACCGCCTCCCAAGCTGGAGTGGTGAGACTGATGGGCCTCCACGGCATCCAGAGCGGGGATAAAGGGCATTGTGCTGGGCCTCCATGGCATCCAGAAGGCACCCAGGGATGAGTCACTGAATCAGAGGGCTGCACTCTTCTTGGCTTTTGAGACCATGTCTTCACCGGAGCAGTCCTGGGCTGCAAGCATTAAGTGTGCGTGCAGCTGCAATTTGAACATGGTGTCCTGCATGAGGAAGTGACGAGATAACGGTGTGGAAGGCAAATAGGAGGCCGCCCACCAGCGAGACAGCATGTTTCCTGCATAATTAATGAGGTGGGAATGGGACGATATGGCGCGAAATCCCGCCATTGCTACCGGTGGGTAAAATGACTTTTTCCTGCCCAATACCACATTTGTGCAAATCTGGGACAATTCCACCCTTAGTTGGACATCTAGCCAATAAGTTAGTCTAGATCCCCAGGCATTCTGTCATGCTATTCCAACAAGTGTGAATGAGTGAGTTTCATTAGTTGGCAATCTCATCAGCTCAACTAGCAACTGTGGATCTGTAAATTTTAACATAGCCTGAACTAAAACATTCTTAAAAGGTGAGAATTGCTCTTACCTACATGTACAAAAAAGGTACATTTCATTTTCTGTATTTATACAGAACGTGCTACAATATTTATCACTATTAAATTAAGATACAAAACCAATAGAAGCCTGTCACTTAACCCTGAATGCCCATCTAAAACAGGCTACCTTGCAGTGAAATGAAAAGACAAACTAATTATCGGGTGAGGGAAGAGAGAGAGATGAGTATGAACCACTCTGGAATCCAGAATTACTGCCCAAATTACTTTATTTTCAGAGTTGTCAGTATGCTGTCACCTTTAGATGCATGCTCTGAATTCAACGATTTTCTCACTGCAAATGCCAGAAGCCATTCTGCAACGTTAACAACATTAATGCTCCAATGCATGCAAAGTATCAAATGGCTAGTTTGTTTCTGGTGTTGTTGGTTGAGGAAGTAATGTTGACCAGGACACCAGAACTCACAGTTCTTCTTCAAATCACACCATAGGGTTTTCTTTTACGTTCATCTGAGCAGGTAGACGGGAACCTCTGTTTTAACATTTCAACCAAAGGACGATACTTCCAGCTATTCAGCATTTTTTCAATATTGCTCTGTAGTATCAGCCCAGATTGTGTTAAGTTCAGGACCAAAAGCCTTCCAAATTGGAAGGAAGCAAGCTACCGCCTAAGCCAAGCTAATAGCCACAAAACTGATGCTATTAAATTAACACTGCATGGGCAAGAGAGAAACACAAATTGATTACAAAAGTTAAACACTTACTTCAGCTGAATCACCAGAGACTTGCAAGACTTTAGCTCTGTAATAATGGGTTTCACTACAATCTGTGAATGGTGCAAGACAAAAGTCAGGACATGGCTCTACCATCAGTGATGTCAACTTCAGCTGATTGATTTCAGTCATCAATTTACTCAATGTGTGCAAGCTTTTCCCATCTGTTCTGTAACCCCAAAAGTGTCCAACTTCAACAACCTGAAGGCAAAAAATAAATAATTCATTAAAGCTAACAAATAGCATTATTAGACAACTGACATCAAGTCAAACATTGCAGATGCAATTATAATTGCTGCATTATTAGACAACTGACATCAAGTCAAACATTGCAGATGCAATTATAATTACTGGACATGATGAACGTATTATATTCAAGCCTAACCATTCCAAATTGCAACAGGATTTTAACTTTGCACTTGTTAGCAAAATGCTAGTCAAAATTAATTTTTCCAACAGCATTCCAACAATTGCATTATCAAGGTTTCTGCACTATTACAAGTAAAATCAGTACAGGTGAAGTATCCTTTATCTGAGACCCTCTAGGTCGATCGTTTCAGATAATTTTGGTTTCGACACTGCATATAGGCCTACTTACATTACAATGGCCAAAGCCCAGGCTAGCTATAGGGCAGAATTTTCCATGCCTGCGGCGTTAGGTGTGTTCGGTGGTGTGAGCGGACAATATGGCATGCTCTGTTTTATGATGCCGTGAAACCAGTTCGCGATCGTCTGCTCAGCCTGCTGATGGTGAGCTGCCTTTCCCGCCATCGGACGTCAGGAACCTCATTGTAATACATCAACATATCATTATTAATTCAGCCCGCCGGAATCGTCCGTCCACATCGGCAGGAAAACACGCTGACATGTTTCACAACACCACATAAGTGACGTGCACTTGGTGGGCTGCACTTTTGAGGGGAACTTGGAGGTTAGTACACGGTAACGTTGTGCAGTGCTCATCGGGGTCGCCTTTTGGACCAAGCTTGGGGGTGGGGGGGGATGGTTGGAGTTAAGGGCAGTCCTGCCGTTGTGGCAACTTGTGAGGCAGGGAGGGGCAAGCACAGCCCTGCTGCTGAGGAGACTTGGTGGGGGGGGGGGGGGGCAATGGGTGCCGTTGAATATAGCACATAAGCATTCGGGGTGGCAGGTAGGGTGGGCGAGGGAAATGGCCACACATTAGGGAAACCTAAATAAAGTGACCATTCCTCTGCAACTCAAGGCAGCTCAGTTCAGAGTCGGGCTTCTAGCTTATCTGCCCACTCAAGCAATGCAGAGGCATCAAAGTGCCACCAAATGCTCCAAAGCTTATCACCCCCCACCACCATGCACACCCCCGGGCCCGATGACAGACTGCAAAGTCATGAGCATTTTAGTAGACGGCAGAACAATTCTACGACTGTACATGTCGTTCAATCTCCTCGCTAAAAGCTGGCTATGAAGCAGTCACTGCTGGAGGCGCTCACAGCCCCTTGCAATATCAGCATCTTGGTTTGGACCAGTCTCCCCCATGGTTCAACCTAACAGCACAGCCTTGCAGCACGGATTAGGAGAATGCCTGCACCTGAGCTGAGAGCACAGCATGCAGTCCACTGGGCAAATCTGCCGCCAATCAGTCTGGAGCAGAGGTGGAGGAGTTTCGGGCAGCTATGCAGCACGCTAATCTCTGGCTATCCTAATGGTGGCCAACACTCTCCGGCAAGGAATAAGGGACCTTCACACGTAACCAGAACAGGTTCTTACGACGCACATGCTAACCACGTGTCTCTCTCATCTATCCTGCAGGAGGACTACATCAGGATCATGGAG
Organism: Cetorhinus maximus; assembly: GCF_964194155.1. Taxonomy (NCBI): domain Eukaryota; kingdom Metazoa; phylum Chordata; class Chondrichthyes; order Lamniformes; family Cetorhinidae; genus Cetorhinus; species Cetorhinus maximus. The sequence continues at coordinate 39,924,679 of NC_135896.1, read as the reverse complement.
CCTGGTGAACTAGGTGTATGCCCGATGGCCTACAGACAGCGAAGACGACGGAAGAAAGACCGAGGCTCCTGGCTGCGCAGAGGCAAAAACAGCAACCTCAGGAAGAAGCGGCAGCTGGGGCTCCCAAACACACCACTGAAGAGCCAGAGCGAGTCATTGCTGGTCGGTGCCTAATGACACCCAGGGTCTATAGACGCCACCTGTCATTCCTGCAGATGACAGAGAGCCAGTGTGACTGAAGACTGCGCATGTCTAAGGGACTGGTCGCTCACATCTGCCAGTTACATCAGCATTTGGCACCACAGGGACGTAGAGGGCATGCACTGCAGTGGCCCTGAAAGTGACCATGGCGCTCGATTTCTATGCCAGCGGCTCCTTTCAGGGCTCCACAGGTGACTTCTGTGGGATCTCACAAGCCTCCACCCACAAATGCATCCATGAGGTCACAGATGCCATCTTCAGGAGCGCACACAACTTTGTGCATTTTGCCCAGGACCAGGACAGTCAGGTTGTAAGAACAATTGGATTTGTCTAGATCTCAGGTTTCCCCAAAGGTTCAGGGTGCGATCGACTGCACTCACGTGGCTCAGATCTCCATCGCAACACAGCGTGAACTACATCAATCGCAAGGGATCCATTCACTGAATGTGCAGCTGGTGTCCGACCACCAGAAACGCATCCTGCAGATGTGCGCACCATTTACAGGGAATGTGCACGACTCCTACATCCGCAGTCGGTCACAGATTCCCGAAATCTTCCAGGGTCCACAGAAGCTGCAGGGATGGATCCTCGGGAAAAGGGCTACCCGCCGAAGCCTTGGCTGATGACACCCGTACAGTGGCCTCAAACTGCAGCAGAGTGACGGTATAATAAAGCTCATGCTGCAGCTCGCAACTTGGTGGAGCAGACAATCGGGACGCTGGAGATGGGGTTCCAGGGCCTGGACGGCAGGTCTGGTGGAGCCCTGCAATACAGTCCACAGTGGGTGTCATGCATCGTTGACATCTGCTACGACTTTTACAACCTGGCGCTGCAACGGAGTGTCGAGCTGGCTGAGGAGGAGCTGGAGGTCTCCTCCAATGAGGAGGACGCCGACAGGGATGAGGGTGAGGAGCTCCTCAAAAGGTGACAATGACGGGGATGAGGCTCTCACACTGGCTAGACGAGGCAGGCGCACTCAGGAGGCCCTCATAGCCGCTAGATTTGTGGAGGGTGATGGCGACATGCAGTGATGTGACTCCATAGATCTTCACGTAGCCTCAGAGAATGTCTGACTCCTCTCTAGCCGACAGCAGCTCGCTTGCACTCTGTGATCAGGGTCATTTCATAAAGACGCAGCCACGAAACTATAGAAGCATCTGATCCTTTGTCCGCCTTCAGCACCTGACCCCTTCCGGAGCACAGCATCAGTAGTCACAGATGCTGAAGAGATGGGGGCCAGCCCTACCTTAAAGGTGCTGAGAGCACACAGAGAGAATGAGAGAGCTCTGTGGCACCTGCCCACTGCATTCTGGCAGCAATGACCAGCACCGCCAGAGGTACAGGCATCAGTAATGTTTCCAAGGAGTGTGAGGCCGGACCATCACTTTGGTCCGGAGGCTGCACGGAGCACAAGGAAGACGCCTTGGACTGAGACACCTGCCTTTATCTTGTACAGAAAGGTTTCACAATTGCGTGACAAGAACACTGCTCATCAGAACAAGGAGCCACAGGCAGGGAGACATTCTTGGGAGTTTATTGACAATAGTGAACAGTACGTACAAGTGATTAACACCTGTGCCCAGGCTGTGCAACTAATTCTCTTAACTTTCCTAACCCTGCCGCTACATGTTGGTGCTCACCAGACATCCACAGCGGAGGTGGAAGCAGTCTGCTGACTGCAACGCCCTGTGATGACCTTGGCAGGCATCATCTGGAGGGCCGAGGCTTGGAGGGCCCCGGCCTGCTTTTGGGGTCCGGCTGCGTGGCAATGGCACCCTCCTCAGCCTGTGGAGCTGGAGCTGCTGAGGTCACAGGAAGAGGGGATTCAGATGGGCCGGACACTCAGAATCACTTGGGTGGATGGCACCGGAGTGGGCACCTGCTGATCCTCCTCCCTTTGGGTGCCCAAGAGTCCTAGGCTGACTTCTTGAGTAAAGGAGTAGCTGGAGTGAGATTGGGCTGCCCAGCACCCCTCTTGCATACACACCGCTGGAAGCCAACTATGGTCTCAGCAATGGAGTTCAGCCTGCGCAGCATTGCAGGAGCAATGTCCTGGACCAAGGTCTCCATGGCGGCCGCCATCCTACCAGTGTTGATCTCGGTGCATTGGCATGCCGGCGCTATCACCTCAATCTGAAGGTGGATGGACTCCTCCATTGTGCCTTGCAATCTGAGGGGTGCAGCAACATCCTTTCCTGATGTTCCCGAGCTTGCCTTTGCAGCTCCAAAAACTGTGACATGGCCGAGTCCAGAGGCTCATCATCTGACTCAGACTCAGCAAACTTCTGGCCTCCAGCAGTCCTCCAAGTGCCGGACACCTGGGATGTCCCTGCCGCCGCCTACTGTGGATCAGACAGTGCGATGTGCTCACTGGGCTGTGATCCCAAGGCTATTCTAAAGTTAGGTCCTGCCGAGGTGTGTCTTTGCGATAGTGGAGGGTGTGGGTGAGCGCTGTGACGGGACTTCAAGGAGGGTGCCTTCAGATTCCTCTTCCGAAGTTCGGGGCTTGACTGAAGGCCCTGGGTCATGGACTTTCTTGGCTGTTTCCCAGGTGTGCCTGCGAAAGCAAAGGGAGATAATCAGTGCATGGCAGTGGCCTGTGAAACAGGACACATTACTCATACCATGGTTGTCTGATGTATATCGCACTACCGGACCCTCACTTGGTAGAGGACAGCTAGCCTCACCATCAGCACAGGACTGGTCCAAATCGTCGCTGGCCAGCTGGATGGCTCTATTTTCAAAGTCCATGGGGACGTTGATTTCAGGCATTGCGCCAGTGTGGGACCTCTCCCTCTTGTTGTGTGCAAGCTTGTCGTGCATGAATAGCGATGGAAAGTGTAAGTAGGACACCTGCCAGGCCAATGATAAGTATGCCTGGCGTGGGTGGTGAGTGGTCCCATGAATGGGATGAGGACAATGAAGGTGTGTGAGAGAGTCAATGGTGATGTCCCTTGAACTGGCAGGGAGTGAGATCCCTGTGGATGTGTGATGCATTTATGATTGAGAGAGTTGAGATTGTGAAAAGAGTGACTTGCCCTGATGGAATGAAGGAGATCATTCATCCTCTTGCGGCACTGGGTGGCTGTCCTCTTTTGATGGGCATTGGCACTGACCACTGTTGCCACCACCTCCCAAGCCACAGCAGGGATATAGAACATCCCAGCGGTGCTCCATTGCGTCCAAGAGGCATTCCAGAGACACGTCGCTGAAGCAGGGGGCTGCAGTATTTTTGCCTTTCGGGGCCATCCTGTCTTCCATGTAGCAGTCATTGTCTGGAAGCACTGAGATGTGTGCTTATGGATGGACTTTAAATATGGCGCCTGGCATGATGAAGCAGCGACACGATGGTACGCGGTAGAATGAGAGCCCGTCCGCTGTTGAAACGGCATGTTTCCCAGGAATGCATAATGTGCTGGGTTTGGGACAAAATGGCATAAAAACCCGCCATCGCAGCCCATAGTCTAAAGTAAATAAAATGTCTCAAAAAGTAAGATGCACCACTGAATCATAAATACAGGGTACCTGTAGTAAGCTCCCACCTGTGGCGGTATCTGCAACTCTACTGGTAGGAGAGGGTTCACAAGGTAAACAGTGCAGACAAACAACCAGACTTCCCGCACTAAAAATCGGGTGCAGTCGGCGAGGTTCATGTTGGCTTGGGTCAGAGACTTCCTGCACTCAAGGTCAGGTGCGGCTGGCGAGATTCATGTTGGCTCGGGTCATGTCAGCTCCAGTTACAGATTTTGCACGCTAAAGGTCAATGAGGTTCAAAAAAATTGCAGTTTTTGGATGTGTTTGGTTTTCGGATTTACGGACAAAGGATACTTGACCTGTATATATATATCTAACTAATCATGCAATACTTTTATAAGCTAAAACTGTAAAAGTTTACAGTACAGGAGGCAATTCAGGCCATTGTAGCTAAGCTAGCTCCTTGCTAGAGCAATCAAAACTAATCCTACTGCCTCACACTCTCCCAATAGCCTTGCGTCTTTGTCTAATTCAAATATTTAGCCTTTAGTTTTTCCCTCGACAGAAGTAATGATCTTTGCCTCAAATGTTCATTTTGTTTTCATTACCTCTGTGACATTCATGATGAAAAAACGTGGAACAGGATTACAAGGCAATTCAAAAGGACCTCTTGACTTTTCCTCAGGCATCAGCTGAACAGTCCAATTTTGATAGCCTACAGAAAATCTGCATCAATGAGATAACCAGTTATACTGTGATTGGTTCTTAATCTTTTCAGAGGATCTAGGGTTTGACAATAAATACTGAAACACTCTTGGCACTCACCTACCAAAAAAATGATAAAGATGGTGCCGAAATATGCTAAAGTGGTCACTTACCCATTATTAAGTCATTGTCCTTACAACTTGGGCGATACTCCATATATACTAAAAAAGTAATCATGAAACTGTTGGGATTGTAATAAAACCCACCTGGTCCCTTAATGTTTTTTTAGAGAAGAAAACTTGCTTTCTTTCTCATCTGGTCTAAGTGCAATTTCAGTCTCGAAATAATTTGTTTCACTCTTCTGAAGTATCCTAGTAAGCCAGTCCATGTTGAAACCCACAACCAGCACTTCAAGAAGATGGTCCACCGCCACCACCTTTACAATGTCAAATATGGATGGACAACAAAAATCAGCCTTGCCAGTGGATGCCCACATCCCGACGAAGAATAAAAAAAAATTACATATACACTATATACATGCAAGGCACACCAAGTCAGAAGACTAGCCATGAGAATTTTCAGACAAAATTGATGTGTTCCCCAACTCTAAGATCACCCTGTTTTTGCAGAAAACAATAAAAAAAGTCTCCCAAATGGCAAATACCATCCACAAATTGCATTTTCTGCTATCACATGTCAGTATTTATAATGTAAACTGTCCATATAAACATTTAAAATGGGAATTTTCCTATGCCCATCATGGTTGTAGTCCCATTTTGTCCCATTGCGGTTCCTCCCCAATTTTCCTGGTTGCTGCATGCTGTCCTCTCCTGCCTTTTCAACTTTGAAGTTTTGTTTTGAAAAAAGGTTAGCATTCCCAGTGATCGTACTCATGGTCCTCCCATCACTATATACCTTGTTGTGCTACTGCATCTTCAAAACAAACAAATGTCTTTCACTCACTAGCTATAGTAGCCACAGCTCCAAGTAAAGTCTGCCCTGCTCTCTGTGCTACTACTATCTTGTTTCCCAGGCAACCATTTTAACATAATTGGCTGTCAAAATAATGCTACAAGCAGAAAGTACTCTGCAATTTTTCACACAGTTCTATGTCCTAATCTAACAAGAGAATAATGTTGCAATAACGTAAACAGCACAGGCACATCCTCTGATCAAGCAAGATGCCCAAATTTCCTGCAAATCTGCTGTCAACTCCATCTTATACTCCTTCCCCAATATTTCAATTTGCAAAGCTTGTGACAGAAATGTACACAATTACCATATCACCTAAATAAGATATTACCTTGGGCTTCGTAAGCTTGTACTAGGTTGTCCTTGAATCAATACTTCAATCTCCTCCATAGGATGAACTTTCAACTGTAAAGGAATACGTTGCTGGGCCATCTTCAGTGCCATATACACTGCAGGATGGATCTCTGTTCTTTTTATTGGATTTTGCACAAATTCAATAAAGCCCCTATTATTGATAAAAACAATAAGTTGTTAAGTTCCAGAGTAGGATTTGAAACTGACAAATTACAATTTCCAAAAAAAATTTCATTTCTCTGGCCCTTGTTTGAAAAGTCTTAACAGTTGAATCTAGTTCTGATATCATTCTTCCAACATAGGCCTCACTCAAATAGTTTGTCCACTGCCAGCAGTCCAAGGGAAAAACGTATTTACATTGGAATGCCACAGGCAATTATTTCCTGTCACATTATATATATTCTCAATACATGTGTCACATCTAAAAGTCAGCTGCAGTTATTCCAATGTTAAATGCTGCTTTATGACAAACTCCAATGCACTTCATAAATTTTGCAATCGCAGTCTATCTGTTGCTCCATATTTAAACACAATTTCACATGACCTGGCTAAATTGATTTCTCAATCAAATTTTCCGGGCTTTTCTATAACAGCTCTGGATTCCTGATTGCTAGCCTTCTCAATGGCACTGAAATCACAATATAAGCATTTTTCCGCTTGTAAAACAAACATCTAAGAATAATATGCATCAACTCTGGTGAATTCCAGGTTTTTAGCATACAGTGTTCGAAGGCAAATCAGAAAAATGCTGGAGGGGATCCAGAGTGTAAAATCAATCTCACTTTTCCTTCACAGTAAGAAAAAAAGATCAGAGAAGTACCATAAAAACATTCGAAGGCTACCAGAATGCCTATTCCTTTAGGTGCTTTGATATGTCACTATGGCCAGAAACTTACCTGTGTCGGGCGGGCTGGGCGAGAGCAGGCACAGAGCCAATCGCCACCCGCGATCGGCCGCATACCGCCATTTAACATGGGCAGGCCAATTAAGGCCCATCCAGCATGACGCACGGCCAGTAGTGCTCAGCACTATCTGTGTGGGCGGGGGGAGGAGGGAGAGTCTGGGCCTGCGCTCTTTCACTCATGCGCGCAAAAGAGTGCAGCAATCTCCCTTGGGACACGAAGCTGCCTCAGGAAGATTAAGTTCATATTAAAATAATTAAACCAAGCATTTAAGAAGTTATCTAAACATGTCCACTCATGTGACTATGTCACATGAGATGGGGCATGTTTTTATATTTCAGGAAAAGTTTTTATTTATTTAGTAAAACTTTCAGGAAACCTCTTCCCCGCCTTTGGATGAGGTTTCCTGAAAAACGAGAAGGCCACTTGGGCTCTTCGCCTGCCTGCCAACCTTAAGGTTGGACAGGCAGCGCTGTTAATCAGCTTTTTTAGTTTCCTAATGGCCTTAATAGGCCTTTGACAGTTCGGCAGGCACGCAGCCGCCTCTGACGCGCGCCTGCTGAACGAAAGGTCTAAATGACACATGATGACGTTGGGACACACACCCAACGTCATCTTGCGCGTCAGCATGTGGGGCCTGGCCTCGCACGCCGACGGCAATACTCTGGCCTATGTTCCAAGAGAACTGTACATGAAAATTATCAGGCAGCTGAAGAAAGTGTTGATAAATTGGGTCCTAAAACAAAAAGACTGAACTTTACATTCTTCTCTGGTCTTTGGAATTCCAATATGTTACAGATTGGTTGATCACACTTTGAAGATACCAAGTTGTCAGAAGAAATATCTCCTCAGAACAGTCTGTTTTCTTTAGAGCTATTTTCCCAATAAATTTGAGGATCTTAGTCTTCTCCTTAGAAAGGCATTTTCATGTAGTTTTGCATTACATTTGTAATAATCCCATAGGTATGAAGGCTGAAGTGCCCAGATCCAGGGAGGCCTCAGTATCAAGCTCATGAGGTGACCGAAGACTTTGAGCTCCTTTAAAAAGACAGCTCCATATTGCTGATTAGAGTGATTTATCCTTGGAGTGATTGTGAATGTTGTCTTAATGCTGGCATGTTTCTAGAGTAGCTCATTACAAGGGCATCCCTGCTGCCATTATCAACACTAATTCCAGTGTTTCTTGGCATCAGTTGGACAATTCTGGTTAAGGAACCTGAAAATATTTGGAGACATCAAACTGGGAGTAGCCAGGTGCACTGAGATTAGACGTAATCTAAATAACAATCTCATTAAGCTTTCATTCAGAATCTCAACAAACAACTCAATTCTTTCCTCTACTCAGCACGAGGTGGAGGAGGAAAAAATCTTTGCTGCTGATTTCATCTGGGAGGAAATGAGTGGCATTTACTTTAATGGCAGAGGAATTCCTTCATTGCCACAGCACCAATAGATAGAGCAAATATAGGTTATAATAATATTGAAGTCATATATTGAAATACAACAAACTTTTCTTCATGAAATTAATTGTGAAATTGTAAATTTATCTTGCATCTCATTAACCTTCTCTATTTATCCTTTATCTGCAACCCTTTTGTAATTGGAACTAATATTTTCTTGATGCAATGTAAATTTCCATACAAATTCAAAGGATTTTGGATAGACAAGGAAACAATCTAAACATTGTAATGATGCCAATGAAACTTAGAAACTACTCAAAAATGTTTGAGACAAAATGATATAAAACATACTCATGATGTTATTAGCAGGCCAAATGTAACTTACTTTGAACCATCAAATGAAATAGCACCGACTTGACCACACTGCCTGAACAGGGACTGCAGCTGTTGGTAGTACAGGAACCCATAAGGTGGAACATTTCTCACCTATAGCACAAAGACATCAGAATTTAGTTTCTCAAACAAAATTGACAGCATGGTGGCTGTGGTGCTCATTATAGAATGCAAGTGAAGACTTAATTCTTAATTGAGGCAAAGACTTTAAACAATTACCAATTTCTCTTTATATGAACAGAATTTGGAATGTTTTTGTATACCTGGCCCATTTCTAACAGACTGCAAGCTAACAATAAAGAACAGGCAGTCCAGACAACTTAACACTCCCTAACCCAGGTGCAACAGTCAATTGCAGCATCCAATCGTGGTCCTGGTTGAAATCAATTAACTCACAAAACTACGGGACAAACCTAATCTGACTTAACAAGCAGGCCAGGGGATCTCAAAATCATAGAAAGTTTATGGCACCGAAAGAGGCCACTTGGTCCATCATGTCTGCACCAGCTGCAAAACGGGCCATCCAGTCTAATCCCACTTTCCAGCATTTGGTTCGTAGCCCCGCAGGTTATGGCACTTCAGGTGCATGTCCAGACACCTTTAAAATGAGCTGAGGGTTTATGCCTCTACTATCCTTTCAGGTAGTGAGTTCCACACCCCTACAACCCTATGGGTGGAAAAAAAATCTTTGCTCATCTCCCCTCTAATTCTTCTACCTATCACTTCAAATCAATGCCCCCTAGTCACTGACCTCTCTGCTGAAGCAAATAGACCCTTCCCATTTTGCACATCTCAATTAAATCTCCCTTCAGCCTCCTCTGTTAAAGGGAGTACAATCCAAACCTATCCTCACATGTGCAATTTTCCAGTCCTGGCAACATCCTCATAAATCTCCTCTGTACCCTCTCTCATGTAATTACATCCTTTCTATAACGTGACCAGAACTGCACATAGTACTCAAGTTGTGGTCCAACTAAAGTGCTATATGGTTCCAGCATAACCTCACTGTTCTTGTCTTCTATGCCTCAGCTAATAAATAAAAGGATTCCATATGGCTTCTTAACCACCTTATCAACCTGTCCTGCTACTTTCAGGGATCTGTGGACATAGGAACATACTAATTATGTGCAGGCTACACTGCCCACAAACCACCCCCCCACCAACCCCCCGAGCCTGCTCCACCATTCAATAAGGTCATGGTTGATCTGATTGTAATTTCAACCCCTCATTCCTGCCCATCCCCAATAACCTTTCACCCCCTTGTTAATCAAGAATCTATCGAGCTCTGCCATAAAAATATTCGAAGACACTGCTTCCACCGCCTTTTGAGGGAGAGAATTCCAAAGGCTCACGACCCTCAGGGAAAAAAATTCTCATTTCTGTCTTAAATGATCAACCCATTTTTTTAAAACAATGACCCCTAGTTCTAGAGTCTCCCACAAGAGGAAGGATGCTCTCCACATCCACCCTGTCAACACCCCTCAGGATCTTAAAGGTTTCGATCAAGTCACCTCTTACTCTTCTAAACTCCACTGGACATAAGCCTAACCTGTCCAACCTTTCCTCATAGGACAACCCGCCCATTCCTGGTATTGGTCGAGTAAACATTCCCTGAACTGCTTCTAATGTATTTACATCTCTCTTTAAATAAGGAGACCAGTACTGTACACAATACTCCAGGTGTGGTCTTACCAGTGCCCTGTACAACTGAAGCATAACCTCACTACTTCTGCAATCAATTCTCCTCACAATAAACAATGACATTCTATAGGCTTTCCTAATTACTTGCTGTACCTGCATACCAGCCTTTTGTGATTCGTGCACTAGGACACCCAGATCCCTCCGAATTTCACAGCTCTGCAATCTCTCACCGTTTAGATAATAAGCTTTTTTATTCTTCCTGCCAAAATGAACAATTTTATATTTACCCACATTATAGTCAATTTGCAAGATCTTTGCCCACTCACTTAACCTATGTCCCTTCGTAGCCTCCTTATGTCCACTTCATAATTTACTTTCCTACCTATCTTTGTGTCGTCAGCAAATTTAGCAACTACTCCTTCGCTTCCTTCATCCAAGTCATTTATATAAATTTTAAAATGTTGAGGCCCCTGCTGATCCCTGTGGCACATCACTCATCACATCCTGTCAACCAGAAAAAGACCCATTTATGCCAACTCTGCTTCCTGTTAACTAGCCAATCTTCTATCCATTCCAATATGTTACTCCTATACCAAGAGCTTTTATTTTCTGCAATGACCTTTGATGTGACACTTTACCAAATACTTCCTGGAAATCCAAGTACAGCACACCCACTGGTTCCCCTGTATCAACAGCACATGACTCCTTCAAAGAAGTCCAATAAATTGGTTAAACGTGATTTCCCATTCACAAAACCATGTTGACTCTACCTGATTGCCTTGAATTTTTCTAAGTGCCCTGCGATAACATCTTTAATAGCAGCTTCTAACATTTTCCCTATTACAGAAGTTAGGCTAGGTTCCAGCTTTTTGTCTCCCTCGCTTTTTGAATAAAGGAGTTACATTTGCTATTTTACAACCTTCCCCAAATCTAGGGAACTTTGGGAAAGTTAAAACCAATGCATGTGTTATCTCACTAGCCACTTTTTTCAAAACCCTAGGGTGAAGTCCATCCGGACCTGGGGATTTGTCAGTCCGCAGCCTCAACAATTTGCTCAATAACACTTCCCTGGTGATAGTAATTTTCGCTGAGTTCCTCCCTTCCTTCCATTTCATGATTCACAGCTATTTCCAGGAGGTTACTTGTGTCCTCTATAGTGAAGGCCAAAGCAAAATACCTGTTTAATTCATCCGCCATCTCCCTACTTTCCATTACCAATTTCCCAGACGCACTTTGTGGGACCAATGCTCAATTTGTTAACTCTTTCCTTATTTAAATATCTATAGGAACTCTTATTATCCATCTTTATATTACTAGCTAGCTTTCTCTCATACTCTAACTTTTCCCTCTCTATTAATCTTTTTGTCATTCTTTGCTGTTCTTTATATTATTTCCAATCTTCGGACCTGCCACCCGTCTTTGCATAATTATATACTTTTTCTTTAAGTTTGATACTGTTTTTAACTTTTTTAGTTAACCATGGATGGTGGACCCTCTCCTTGGAATTTTCCTTTCTCATTAGAATGTATCTATTCTGAAATATCCCTTTAAATGGCTGCCACTGAACCTCTATTGACCTATCCCTTAACCACATTTGCCAGTTCACTTTAGCTAGCTCTGCTTTCATGCCCTCATAATTGTCCTTATTTAAGTTTAAAATACTAATCTTAGATGCATTCATTTCTCCCTCATAGAATGTAAAATTAACATATTATGATCACTGCCACCTAGGGGTGCCCTCACGATGAGATTATCAATGAATCCCATCTCGTTGCACAATACCAGGTCTAGTATAGCCTGCTCTCTGGTTGGCTCCAGAACATGCTGTTCTAAAAAACTATCCCAAAAACATTATGAAAACTCCTCATCTACACTACCTTTGCCCATCTGATTTTTCCAGTCTATATGTAGATTAAAATCCCCCATGATTATTGCTGTAATTTTTTGATAAGCTCCCATTATCTCTTCTTTTATACTCCGTCCTACCATATAGTTACAATTAGGGGACCTGTATACGACTCCCACAAGTGACTTCTTGCCTTTATCATTTCTCATCTGAGCCCAAACCACTTCTACATCCTGGCTTCCTCAACTTAGGTCCCTCTCTAATGTGCAAATACCATCATTAATTTACAGAGCCACCCCTCCACCTCTTCCTAACTTCCTGTCCTTCCAAAATGTCACGTACCCTTCAATATTCAGGTCCCAATCTCCTGTAGCCATGTCTCTGTAATGGCTATCAGATCGTACTTAATTGTTTCCATTTGCGCCATCAGTTCATCTGTTTTGTTTCGAATGCTACATGAGTTTAGATAGGGCCTTTAGTTTTGTTCTTCTATTATTTTTGCAGCATCTAGCCTTATCTGCTGATTTACTCTTAGATTTGTACTCTGTCCCTTCCTGTCACTGTCTGTTATCATTTCCCATATTAATATCTTTCTCTCTTGCCTTGTTTCCACTCTTTGTGGTTTACCACATCTTCCCAAATTTGATCCCTTGCCCCCACTATTCAATTTAAAACCCTCTCTACTTCCTTAGTTATGCGGCTTGCAAGGGCACCAGCCCCAGCACAGTTCAGGTGTAGACTGTCCCAAAAGTAGAGATCCCATTTTCCCCAATTTGGTGCCAGTGCCGCAAGACCTGGAACTCACTTCTCTCACACTAGTCTTTGAGCCATACGTTCATTTCTCTGATCTTATTTGTTCTATGCCAATTTGCACATGGCTCAGTTAATAATCCAGAAATTATTACCTTCTGCTTCTTAATTTGGTGCCTAACTCATCATATCAACTATGCAGAGCCTCCTTCCTCATCCTGCCTATGTCATCGGTACCTACATGGACCGTGACCACTGGACCCTCCCCCTCCCATTGCAATTTGCTCTCTAGCCCTGAGCAATGTCCCGTACCCTGGCACCGGGCAGGCAACATAGCCGCCTGGACTCTCACTCCTGGCTAGAGAACAGTGTCAATCCCTTCACGATACTGTCCCCTACTACCACTACATTTCTTTGTACTCCCCTCACTTGAATGGCTTCCTGTACCACAGTGCCATGATCAGTCAGCTCATCCACTCTGCAGCCCCCACTCTCATCCAAACAAGCTGAAAGAACCTCAAACCTGTTGGACAATTGCACAGGCTGACACTCCTGCCCTCTGGGGTCCCTTACCTGCTTCAGCTACAGTCACACCCTCCTGTCCCTGACCACCTTCCAAATCAGAAGATCGTATCCTAATGGATGTGACCGCCTCCTGGTACAAAGCATCCAGCTAAGTTTCCCGCTCCCTGGTGTGTTGCAGTGTCTGCAGCTCAGCCTCCAGCTCAATGACTCTGAACCGAAGCTCCTCAAGCCGCAGGCACTTACTGCAGGTGCTTGCCCTGGATAACACTGGTATCCAGGAGCTTCCACATGCTGCAGCCATGACACATCACCTGTCCCGCCATACTCATGTGCTTCAGTTAATTAACTATTTTATTCAATTTTTTTTAAAATCTACTCACATTCTTCTCTCTTTCTGGTCCACAACTATATGATCTTTCTCCCACGCGAGCAGAACCCCATTCGCACGTCTGAGATTTTTTACTGGGGTCATGACCACTTTCTGGTCCACTGTCAGAACGCATACTGCACTTTCTGGGTTTCCACAGCTTTACCTAGGTTTGACAATCCATTGGTCTTGCCTCCTGTCCTTCTTCCTACACATTTAGTCAATGTTTGTATTTACCGGTGGCCTTTCCTGCTCTTCCTATGATGGTGGCACCCTTCCACACATTGGTCCCTTTTGGCATTTACATTACTGTTATGTTTTACTATGGGGTCGCTTTGCTCGCGAACCTGTTGCGCGCTTATCAGTCGGTAGGCAAGTCGATTACGAACATATTGCAGATGCAGAGGCCAATATGAAGCACATACTATTTATTTGCACAAACAGAGCATTAGCATGTTGCATGCTTCTCCAGCCAGGCCCTTACTCTAGACTAACTTTAACATGGTAGCCTGTGCTATACAGTTATTGGGTCTTACGGTCACGTGGTCAAGTACATCTCTTAAACACCTCAGATTACCAAATCCCTCCCCTTTATTTGAAAGTACATTTTGCAATATATTAACTATTTACAAAAATGAACTGTTTACAAATTTAGTCTCTCAGGAGGCTTTTTCCAAACGTGTTGGCCAAACTTTGGATGGTTTATCTGAGGCCTCCCTCTCAGGAGTTCTGTCCACGAGGCTACCCAGTAAGAACCTGCAAGTTTGCCTCTTCGACTCTCTCAGGCTCAACGGGTTCTGCAGGTACTTACAAAGCAAGAGGAGCTCCTTCTACCTGCAGTGTAGACTCCAACAGAGACTTTGCCCGATAGCCATTTGGACACACTCCAAAGTTCTTTGCAAAAAAAGAAAAACTTCCCCTACAGTGAAGGACCACGACTGCGGTAATGGTATTCATTTTTCTGGGCCTCCTGACTTCTCTCTACCTTCTCCCCTAAATTTGGCCTTGAGGCTTAACTGTGTACTGAGACGTCTCTTCATTAATAACTCTGTGGGGGCAATACTGGTGGTCGTATGTGCTGTAGTCCTGTAGCTGAGCAGGAAGCATGATAACTTCGTTGCTATAGAGTCCCCCTCTAGTTTTTTCATTACAGCCTTGAAGGTCTGAACTACCCTCTCAGCCAACCCATTGGATGAAGGGTGATATGGCGAGGTCTTGACCTGTGTTATGCCATTGAGGGTTGTAAATCTTTGGAATTCCCCACTAGTGAATGCTGTTCCATTGTCAGGCATGATTATCTCTGGTAAACTGTGTATCACAAAACTCTGACACAATCTGTCTATGCTGGCAGCAGATGTGGGTGATCACACTTTGTATACACCCATCCATTTGGAGTGAGAGTCGATAAGCAAAAGGAAAATTCTGCCCAAAAAAGGCCCCACGTAGTCAATGTGGAGGTGGACCCATGGCCTTCCTGGCCATTCCCAAGTATGCAGTGGAGCAGGAGGTGGCAATTTCTACACCTGTTGGCACTGCATGCAGCTCTTGACCAAGTATTCAATTTCAGTGTTCATTCCCGGCTGCGCACCAACATTTTTATTCTGGAAATGCTGGGGTGAGTGCTATCCAATTCTATCAATAATGGCTGTGTTCCTTTGGGGGGCACGATGGCTCTTGCTCCCCACAGTAAGATGCCATCCTGGCAGATGAGCTTGTATCACCTGTTAAAATACAGCTTCATTTCGTCCGACTTTGGCTCATTAGACCATCCCTGACATGAGACAAAACTGGATCACGGTTTGTCTATTCTGTTTAGCATTCACTGGTGATGAATCCAGAAAGTTTTATAACAAGACAAGTTCTTGTGGGATGGGAACGTGCACATTGCTGTCCATTAGAGGTAATCGGCTCAGCACATCGGCATTGGTAATCTGGCTTCCCGGCTGGTGGATACAAGTACTTTCGTAAGCAGCTAGAATCAGTGCCCACCTTTGGATGTGTGTGAGGCGACTGGGGGTATTGCCTTATCTTCCCCAAACAAGCCTAGTAGTAGCTTTTCGTTGGGATACTATGGTGAAGTGACGACCTTGAATGTATTAGTGGAATTTCTTAACGCCAAATACAATGGATAAGCCTTCTTTCTCGATTTGTGAGTATCTTTGTCCTGCCACACAGTGCTCTTGAAACATAGCCAATTGGCCATTTGGAGCCATCTGACATGCGGTGGGACTGTACTGCCCCTACTTCATAAAGGGATGCATCACATGTTAAAATCAATTGTTTCTCTGGGTCGAAACATACCAACAGGACTGATGAATGTAGTAACTGCTTTACTGCCATAAAAGCCTGTTATTGTGGGGCTTGCCAAGTCCACCTGTGGTTTTTCTCGAGTAACCTGTATAATGGTGCCAGTACTGTCAACAAATTTGGGAGAAAACGATCGTAGTATTTAACCATTCCCAAAAAGGACTTGAGTTCTGTGGCATTTTTCGGGGCTGGCAGCTCATGAATAGCTCTTGTCTTCCACTGGATGAAGGCCCTGCTATGACTCAGGTAGATTACTTCTTTTGCTTGGAAGGTGCATTTTTCACCTTTTCAAGCATACTCTGGCCTGTGAGAAACGCTTCAATACCTCTTCCAAGTTAGCCAGGTGTTCTTCATCAATTAGTCCTGTTACTAGGCATCATTGAAATAAACCACCACATGGGATAGACCTTGGAACAAATTTTGGAAAACGGCACAAGCCGATGAGACTCCAAAGGGCAACTTGATATACCCCCGTGTGTATTGGTCACAAAATCCCGAGACCCCTCTTCTAGCTCAACTTGCTGATAAGCGTAGCTCATGTCAAGTTTCGTATATGCAATTCCCCCTGCCAGCTTGGAGTACAATTCATCAATTTTGGTATCAGGTGCCTGTCAAGTCTGGCTACTTTGTTAACGGTCAACTTGTAGTTCCCGCATGTTCGCGCACTCTTTAGTACGGCTTTAGTACTGGAACTATGGGCGCTGCCCGTTCGGAAAATTGTACAGGTTGTCAGACTCCCAATCTTTCCAGCCTGTCTAATTCAATATCCACCTTCAAATATCTGGGGGGCTGCTCTGGGATCCACATAGATTTTAGCTTGCAGTCCCTGAATCTTCCCGAGCTCTTCACTGAACACAGGGGCATATTTCTGTAATAATTCCTGCAGATCTTTTATTCCGAGTTGAAAAATCTCAGTCCACTCAATTTTATTTCCTTAAGCCAGTTCTGAATAAGTAGAAGGGGTTTTCTGTTAACTTCACTGTCACATAGATTGGTTCTGTTTTGCCCATTTTTAAATTGTGTAGCGAGTAAATATCTGTTTCTTCAGGCTCCTCCATTACATAATTTTCACAACTTCTGCCTTTTTGTTTGAACTTTGGCCTCAATTTCTCTTTACAATATCGCATAACGTGCACATTGCAATGGCAGAAGTACTTGGTTCTTTAAAATTGTCATTTGTTTGTAGGCTGTCTAGTTCCAATTCTGCTATTATGAATGTGGTTTTTATCCTTTGAGTAATTGCTTTTTGCTGGTCTTTTAATGGCTGCTGTTTCTCGCCTTTCCTGCACTTCCATGCCAATTCTAGCTGTTGCCTCCTTCCTGACGTGAAGAAAGGCGCCATATTGTGCTCCAATGATTTCTTGAGTCCCTGACTGCACTTTCCATTGCAAGCGCCAACTCCAGGGCTTTGCTGAAATCCGAATTTGTCTCTGACAGCAGCCTTTTTTTGAATGGCGTCTTCATTAATCCCACAGACTAATCGGTCTCTCAACATGTCATTAATAGACATCCCGAACTCACAGTGCTCTGTCAATTGTTTTAAGGCTGCTACATAACAAGCGACTGTCTCTCTAGGGGCGCGACACCTTGAATTGAATTTAAAATGCTGCGTTGTTACCAAGGGTTTTGGTTGGAAAGACCATTACTAAACGGGGTCTGAGCTACGGTATGCATAACTATGATGTTCGAATTTTCTCATGTCTCAAAATTCCTCATTGGCAAATTCTCCACCATTATCTATTAGGAACTTCATTGGTGTTCCTAATCCTGTCCCTACCCATTTCCTCATAACCTTTTCGACAATGGTCCTTTTGTCTTTACTATGTAATACAGTGAATAGGCTAAATCTGGTTGCCATATCTATGAAGTGTAGTAAAAAAAATACTCCTATCCTTGTCCCAAACTTTCAAGTCCATTGCCACTGCGTCGTTAAACTCCCAGGCTAGGGCAAGCTCACAACAGGACGTGGTGGTATTTTGCAACATTTAGACAAACTTCACAGAGCAATGATTTGCTCAATAAGGTCATCGTATCTTGTATCAACCACTCCCACATCTCGAAGTAGAGTCTTCAGGTTCTGTGCCGCCGTGTGTGCAAACTGTCTATATGTAGCTTCCAAATGATCATCTTTTTGTCCACCAAATTCTTATTCCCAGCAATTAACAATATTTCATGAACTTCTTGATGAGAAATCTCTGGTTTCCTTAGTGGCAGGCGGTAAAGGCTTGACTGAGTAAAATATAGATCCATGTTTTTTCCAAACACAAACGCCCTATCGTTCTTCAGGTCTAGCGTCACCTGAGCCTTTTTCATCACAGATCAACTTAACAATAGCGGCATCTCACTAGAAACCACATCAGTATTAATAAACAGATTGATCCCTGCTATCTTACAAGGGGCCACCCTTTTGGAAGATGTTAATGTGTTATCATCTCCGCACCTGAAGCAGGTACAGTTTCATACTCCTTGACCTTCTGCTGGTCTGCCTTATCGAGACCCCCCATCAGACAGTAGTTAAGCCAGTCCATGCCACACACAGTATAAGTGCAACCACTGTCCAGGTATGCACAGTTGAAGGAATCGACCATCAAGGTACTCATCAGTGGATTCAAACTTTCAATGACCAATACAATTCCATCATGGCAGTCACCATCATCATTTTCAGTCGCGTGGGTCACTTCAAAAATATGATTCTTTCACTGTGGGCAGCGTGTAATGATACCGGAATCACACCGAAACCACCGATTAACCATTCCCCGTGCGTTTTCTGGATTTAAACACCTATGGTCACCGTCCCAGACACACTTTTTATCCTGATTCTCAAACTGGCTAGGGTTGCAGCCGTTTTCAGACCTCTTGTCATTAACGCAGTCTTTGTATTGTAATCTTCATCTAATATTTGGCCCACCTTGAAATTCAGCCACTATAGAATCCTCCATCCTTTGTTTCACAGCATAGTTGTTCGCATTTGCTAAGGAACCGGCTGGGAACAACTGTTTCCCCAGGAATGTTTTTAGGGCAGCAGCCATTTCATCTAGGAGAGATTCTTTCCACCAGAATTGAACCCCTGTTAGTACTAAAAGACTGTCAACATGAGATATGCGAGCAGAGCTCAGTAACTTAAACGCCAATACTGGCTCCGGAATTTCAAGTTCAAATCTCTGTAGTCTCCTGTACCATTCATCAAAATCCATGATATATTCTTCCATGGACTGATCATCTGATTTCCTAAACCTATCAAAGATTGTCCAAGCTTCATACGCTTCCAATAACTCATCCTTTTTGTAAAACTTAGCCAAAAATTGTAACAGAAGATCCCTCTCCATGATCCAAATCATCCGCTTTCTACTCTGAAAATATCTTAGTCTGTATCTTACTTTTGGCTGGTAATAATAACACCAAAACCTTACTCTTTCGCAGTATGGAAGTAACCCTGGTCCACATCTCAACTTCAGCCTTCTATTGCTGATAACGTTCAGAGTCAGGAAAAGTTGGTAGATAATCAAAGCTTGCGATTTTGCACTGTCCTTCCGCAACTTAAATTGTCAGCAACAGTACACTTCTTTTCCCTCGGAGGATTGAGACAAAAAGCTTCACATACACCAATCAATCACCAAAGCTTAAAGTTCATCCTCTGCTACCATGTTACTCACAATAAGTGTTTCTGGTGGAAGAATGAATCCAAAGCTGTTTTTTTTTAACTTCAAGCTGGTTTATTCTCACTACAGCTCCTCAGTGCTACAGACTTCTGAGCAGCTTCCACACAGTGTTCCAGCTATATCTATTTATGCCGTTTAGATGGGAGAAGCAATGCCCACCATCTATTTTAATTAGCAATTGTCTTTAACAAGGTAATCCCCATGCAATGTGATTGCTGATACATTGACAGATGGAATAGCCATATTCTGCTTATAAGAAGTGGAAAACAAAGAAACTGGGGTAAAACTACATTAGTATTAAGGGGAACAAGGAAATTCAAGACAGAAACAATAAAATTCAAAACAGGAACAATAAAAGTCAAGACAGAAACAATAAAATTCAAGACAGAAACAATAAAATTCAAGACAGAAACAGTCCACCAGATGATGAGCACTTTTCTTATTTGTCCTGGAACATAAGAGGTATTAGAAAAGTTTCCAGATGTAGAAATAGAGTTCAAATTTTGGGGAGCAATTTTCCCTGGATACCTCAGGTACTAAACAGAGCTTCACCCGAAACACTGGTTTAGTGCTCATTTCATGCAAGATGTCATCTTAGTAACTGAGTTGAAGCTTGCACAAGGAATAGTCGCCTGGAGGGTTGGTAATGGCTAGTTAATCAATGTTTTAATTTAATCTTTAAAATCTCTAAAGATGGTGATGGGTTTATTGCTTCCGACTTCAGTGCACCAGCCTTCTCGTAATAAATACAAATTGCAAAATTGTTGTGATAGTATGGCCAAGTTTCCCTTGTAGATTTGGTCAGCCTGGCAAGTACCACCTGCCATATCATAACAATACATATAAAATTATGACAGGAAACAGGAAAATAATTGTTCAAATTTATTAGTGCAAAGATACAAGTTTATAATCAGAATTACTGGTCCACAAACTACAACATCCATCCATGAGAATAGTCAAGTGTTTTCACAACACTGACGCAAAAATGGAAGTGCATTGTTTCATGACAACACAACATAATTAGAGAAAAAAATCCAGGATTATGATGTTAAGTTCTACAACCTCATACCAATGTTTACAGTTGAGCATGAAGCTATTGAAAATTTCAATTTCATTAGCATTGGAGTGGAAGCAACGATTTTTAATTATTTCAAAATGAGCTGTGCGGCTAAGTGAAGTTTTGACTGTACACAAAGATATTATGCATTCTATTGCAAGCAGTTCAGAATAGTTCTCTAATTTGTGAGGTTAGGCATAACAAATAAAATAAATGGTAAAAAGGGGTACTTAAAAAAAAAACTGAATGGATAATAATTCAAGAGTATCCTCCACAAATAGATATTTAGGCCAAACGACAGCATTTGTATTTAAGGTTTACTAATACAGCTTTTCCTCAGTGTTCTCTAGGAAATATATCAGAGTTTTTAGGAAAAAATAGTTCATAAAGTACAAGCAAATTCTTCCAAATCAACAGCTACATACCATTACTGTAGTTCTGTAATCTTTTTGAGCCAGCTCTTTCACAGCAATCTCTTCAGAGACTGGACCAAATGTGAAATAATTTGGGTAAAAAGCTCCAGCCAGAACAACCTGTGGAAAAATGACATTGCAATATAAACACTGCACAAACTGCAGTTCCCATATTTTTTTTTTAAATCATGTCCACTTCACTTGAGCAAGTGTAAATATTGAGTGTGCAAAAACAGATATACAAAAGACCACATCAACGCGTTAAAACATAAGAGGGTTGAAATTACTAAACTCTTCTCCACTCCTGTTGTGCCAGAACCTGGACTACGTAGGAGCGTGACGCTGGGTCTTTTAAGGGGCAGAGTCTCTGCCTGCCCATTACAAGAACAATGATGCAAAAAAAGCAGGGAGGAGCCAGGGACATCTATGTTGGATAATAAGTGCACAAAGCATATCAAGCTGTACATATTGTGATGTAAACTGTGTTCAAGATTTGGATAAGGTACTAAACTAGAAAAAAAAATGTACGTAGAAACATTGTCAAAATAAAGCAATACCTGCAGAATGAATCTTTGCTTGTGAACATATTCTTCATTTGTACACCCAGGTGGGTTATCAATATACATATTAAAACACTGGACACGTTCCTTCAGCTCCTCGTACAACTGTGCCACCTAAAATGAACCAGTAAAAAAACTTATAGGAATTCATGTTCCAAAGATGTGAGGGGGGCATTTAGCCCAGGTAGTTATTTTTTTTTCCCGTTTGAAATCCATGACATCCCTCATCACAGACCCCTCCCAATTTCCACCTGAATGATGAGACAGGTTTTGCCTCTGCCACTTTTTAAGGAAAGTTAACCAATCTTCTACTATTTATATGCCTAGGGAAGACTTTTGGATTCCCTTTAATGTTAGTTGTCAATCTCTTCTCATGCTTTCTATTACCTCATGTCTTTTTTTAACTTCCACTCTGAAGTTTCTATGATCAACTTGAGTCTGAATTTGTAATGTCTGCCTGACATCTGTCATATCTGCTTCGTTTCACTATCAGCCTCTTTCGTCATCCAGGGAGTTCTGGCTTTGTTGTACTACCTTTCCCCATTGTGGGAATGTACTTTGACTGTACCCAAGCTATCTCCTCTTCAAAGGCAGTCCAGTAACACATCAGATACATCTGAGGATACTGAGAGAAGTGACGGTGGAAATTGCAGATACACTGACCATAATCTTCCAATGCTCCTTAGACAAAGGGGTGATGCCAGAGGACTGGAGAATCACAGATGTTACACCCTTGTTCAAAAAAGGGTGCAAGGGTAAGCTCAACAACTGCAGGCCAGTGGCAACTACATTCAGTGATGGGAAAGTTTTCAGAAATGATAATCTGGGACAAAATTAACAGTCACTTGGACAAATATGGACGAATTAAGGAAAGTCAGCCTAGCTAATACCTTTTAAGAGAAAACGTTTAAGTTTTTGATGAAGTAACAAACAGGGCTGAGTAGATACATTGACTTCCAAAAGTCATCTGATAAAGTGTCATATAACAGGCTTGTCAGCAAAGTTTGAGCTCATGCAATAAAAGGGACTCTACCAGCATGGATACAAGTTTGACTGAATGACAGGAAACAGAGATTAGTGGGAAACTGTTTTCCAGACTTGAGGAAAGTAGATTGTGGGGTTCCCCAGGAGTCGTTACAAGGACCATTGCTTTTCTTCATATATATTAATAATCCAGATTTGGGTGCGCAGGGTATAATTTCAAAATTTGCAGATGACAGAAAACTTGGAAGTATTGCGAACTCTGAACAGGATAGTGATAAAATTCAAGAGGACATCGACAAGTTGGTAGAACTGGTGAACACGTGACAGATTAAATTTAATGCATATAAGTGTGAAGTGATTAATTTTGATAGGAAGGAGAAGAGACAATATAAAATAAAAAAATACAATTCTAAAGGGGGTGCGGGAGCAAAAAGACTGTGAGGTAGACCTACACAAATCAGTTATGGTGGCAGGACAGTTGAGAAAGTGGTAAGTAAAGCATACAAGATTCTGAGCTTTATAAATGGGGGCAGAGAGTACAAAAGCAAGCAAGTTATGAAGAACCTTTTAGAAACAGTGGCTCACCTCAACTGCAGCAGTGTGTCCAATTGTTCCTACTGTGTGGTGCGCATAATGTGAAGATATTAGAGAGGGGGCAGAAAGATTCATGAGAATGGCTCCAGGGATGAGGGGCTTCAGCTATGTAAATAGATTGCAAAGGCTGCAGCTGTTCTCCTCGGAGGAAAGATTAAGCGGAGAATTGATAGGGGTATTCAAAATCATGAGAACAAGATAAGAATGATTTAAGGTGATTGGCAAAAGAAGCAAAGGCAACATGAGGAAAAACCTTTTTTACGCAGCCAACATTTAGGATCTGATATGCATCGCCTGATGGAGGCAGATTCAATCGAGGTTTTTCATGAAGTATTGGATAATTATCTGAAGAGAAAATAGTTGCAGGGTTACCAGGAAAAGGCGGTAGAATGGGGGATTAGATGAATTGCCTTAGGAAAAAGCCGGCATGGACACAATGGGCCAAGTTGCCTCTTTCCATGCTGTAACCATTCCATGATTTCATGACCGTTAGAGATTTAAGGGTATTCTTCTCTCCAGGTGCTTTGCCTTCCTTGGCAAAAATACTTATCCCCTCTTGTGGGCCACATCATTTCCATTCTTGTTGGAATAGCTCTCTCTCTTCCTGGCTTCAGAAAAATGCAAAGAAAATTCCTTTCTTTTACCAAACTCCTGTTCCTTCCAACCCATCGCTGCAATGTCAGACTTGCAAAAAGGAATGGCTCACAGGCAAGGTGACACAAAATTCATTTCAGTGATAGTTCTGCTACCTTTTTCTCCCTATAAAGGAGCAAATTAGACTCTCAGACGTTTACAGCACAGGAGGCCATTCGGCCCATCACGTCAGCACCAGTCAACAAAGATTGGACTACACCAATCCCATTTTCCAGCGCTTGGCCCATAGCCCTGGAGGCTATGGCAATGCAAGTGAGTATTTAAATACTTCTTAAATGTTACAAGTTTCTGACTCAACCGCCATTTCAGGCAGTGAGTTCCAGACCCCACCACCCTCTGGGTAAAAATATTTCTCCTCAACTCCCCTCTTAAGCCTTCTACCTCTTATCTTAATTCTATGCCCCCTGGTTATTGACCCTTCTACTAATGGAAAAAGTGCCTTCCTATCTATGCCCCTCATAATCTTATACAACTCTATCAAGTCCCCTCTCAACCTGTACTGCTCCAAGGAAAACAACCCGAGCCTATCCAATCTTTCCTCATAGCTCAGACCCTCCAGCCCAGGCAGCATCCTGGGTCTCCAGTGCAATCACATCCTTCCTATAATGTGGTGACCAAACTGCACACAGTACCCCTGTTGTGGCCTAACCAGTGTTTTATACAGTTCCAGTATAACCTCCCTGCTCGTGTATTCTATGTCTCGGCTAATAAAGGCAAGTATATCATATGCCTTCTTAACCACCTTATCTACCTGCCCTGCTACCTTCAGGGATCTGTGGATATGCACACCAAGGTCCCTCTGATCATTAGTACTTTCCAGGGTCCTACCATTCATAGCATAATCCCTTGCCTTGTTAGCCCTGCCCAAGTGCATAGCCTCACACTTTTCCAGGTTGAATTCCATTTGCCGCTGCTCTTGCCCACCTGACCAGTCCATTGATATCCTCCTGCAGTTTACGGCTCTCCTCTTCATTATTTACCACCCAACTAATTTTCGTGTCATCCGTGAACTTCTTGATCATACCCCCTACATTTAAGTTCAAATCATCGATGTACACCACAAACAGCAAGGGCTCCAGCACCGAGCCCTGCGGAACCCCACTGGAAATACATTTCCTGTTTCAGAAACATTCCTCTACCATCACCCTCTGCTTCCTGCCTCTCAGCCGATTTTGGATCTGACCTGCCACTTTGCCTTGGATCCCAAGGGCTCTTACTTATTCGAACATTCTGCCATGAGGGACCTTATCAAAAGCCTTGCTAAAGTCCATGTAGACCACATCAAATGCATTACCCTCATCAAAATTGTCAAATGCGACCTTCCCTTAATAAATTCATGCTGATTATCCCTGATTACTCCATGTCTCTCCAATGCAGATATATTCTGTCCCTCAGAATTCTTTCTAGTAACTTCCCCACCACCGAGGTTAGACTGACTGGCCTGTAATTTCCTGGTCTATCCCTTCCTCCCTTTTTTAACAATGGGGCAATGTTAGCAGTCCTCTGGCACCTCACCTGTGTCCAGAGAGGATTTGAAAATTACTGCCAAGGCCCCTGATATCTCTTCCCTTGCCTCCCTCAACAGCCTGGGATACATCTCACCCAGGCCTGCGGATTTATCCACTTTTGAGGCCACTAAGCCCGCAGGTCTCTCCTCTCTATGTTAATTTCCTCTAATATTTCATTGTCTTCCACCCTGATGTCTATACCTGTGTCGTCCTTTTCCATTGTGAAGACTGATGCAAAGTATTCATTGAGGACTGTACCCACGTCTTCCAGGTCCACACACACATTACCTATATGTTGGTCCTACTCTTTCCCTAGTTATTCACTTACTCTTTATATATTAAAAAAACCTTTTGGGTTTTCCTTTATTCTACCCACCAATACTTTCTCATGTACTCTCTTAGCTTTCCTAATTTCCTTTTTAAGTTACCCCCTGTACTTTTTATACTCCTCTTGGGACTCTTCCATATCGAGCACCGTGTATCTGCCATAAGCTTCTTTTTTTTTTCTTAATCCTAACCTTTATGTCCCTTAACATCAAGGGTTCTCCAGACTTGGTACCCCACTTTGTTTTTACGGGAATATATTTGCCCTGTACTTTCGCTATTTCCTCCTTGAATGCTCCCAACTGCTCTGACACAGTTTTATCTGCAAGTAGCTGCTCCCAGTCCACTTGGGCCAAATCATATCTCATCTTAGTAAAATTAGCCTTTCCCCAGTTTAGAACTTTTATTCCCGGCCCAAACTTATCCTTTTCCATAACTATCCTAAACCTAACTTGAGTTATGGTCACTATCTCCAAATTACTCTCCCACAGATACGCCTTCCACCTGCCCAGGCTCATTTCCGAACATTAGGTCCAGAACTGCCACTTCTCTTGTTGGGTTTTCTACATACTGGCCAAAAAAGTTCTCCTGGGTGCAATTTAAGAATTTTGCTCCCTCCCTACCTTGCACACTAAAATTATCCCAGTTCATAATTGGGTAGTTAAAATCCCCTATTACTGCATTACTCTTACACTTCTCTGAAATTTGATTACATATTTGATCCTCTTTCTCCATGACTGTTTGGGGAACCTATAGTACACACCCATCAGCATGCTTGCCCCTTTTGTATTTTTTATTTCCACCCATATAGCCTCATTTGATGATCCTTCCAAGATATCATCCCTCTTCACTGCTATACTTGATTCCTTGACCAACATTGCAATCCCACCCCCCACCCCCCCACCACCCCCCCACTACTTCTATCCCCCTCTCTATCTCGTCTGAATACCCTATAACAAGGATATTGAGCTGCCAATCCTGCCCTTTTTTTAGCCAAGTTTCGGTCATGGCTATGATACCATACTCCCACATGCCTATCTGTGCCCTAAGCCCGTCTGTCTTATTCCTCAGGCTCCTTGAATTAAAATATATTCCATTTAGCCTTGCTAATCCCACTCCTTTCTTATCTAGCCTATGTTTCCTCTGCCTTCCAGACTCACTCAGCAGCGCTTTAACTTATAAGTCCATCTCAGCTTCTCTACCCTCTGAACTGTTTTTCAGGATCCCATCCCCTGCCAATTTAGTTTAAATCCACCCAAACAACATTAACAAACCTCCCCACAAGGATGTTGGTCCCCTTCTTGTTCAGGTGTAACTTGTCCAACTTGTACAGGTCCCACCTTCCCCAGAAATGGTCCCAATGCCCCAAGGAATCCAAAGCCCTCCCAGTACACCATCTCTCCAGCCACACATTCATCTACTCTATTCTTCTGTTCCTAAACTCACTACCATGTTGTGCCAGGAGTATTCCAGAGATTACTACCTTTAAAGTCTATTTCCTACCTAGCTCCATGAAGTTTGCTTGCAGGACCTCATTTCTCTTTCTTCCTATGCCATTGGTCCCAATATGGACCATGACCTCTGGCTGTTCACCCTCCCCCTTCAGAATGTCTTGCAGCTGTTCCATGACATCCTTGACCCTGGCACCGGGGAGGTAATACACCATCCTGGAGTCATGTCTACAGCCGCAGAAGCACCTGTTTACTCCCCTCACTAACGCATCCCCTACCACTATTGCCCTTCCACACTTCTTCCTCCCCCCCTGAGCAGCTGGATCATCCATAATGCCATGGCCTTGGCTCTGGTTGGCCTCCACAGAGCAACCATCATGCTCATCGTTTTCCAAGGCGGATAAACAGTTTGTGAGCGAGATGCACTCGGGGATGCCCTCACTGCCTGTCTGGTGTCCTTCTTCAGTCTAGTGGTCACCCACTCCCTCTCTGCTTGCACTTCCTTAAGCTGCAGAGTAACCACATCCTAAAATGTGCTATGCACAAACCTCTCAGCCTTGTCAATGCTCCGTTGTGCCTCCAGCTGCCGCTCAAGCTCCAAAACACAGAGCTCGAGCTGCTCCAGTTGGAGGCGCCTCCTGCACACATGGTCATCCAGACCGCCAGGAGCGTCTAGGATTTCCCACATAGAGCAGGATGTGCAAATCATAGGATTGAGCTCCCCAGGCACAGCTTAACTAAATAGAATACAGACCCTTCCTTTTATTTATTTATTTTTGAAAAATATACTTTATTCATAAAATATCTGGCAAAACATTCCAAACCATTTCAAAATCACCATCACATAAGTACAATCAGATTCAACTTTTACACATGTATCACAAGGTGCATCAATATGCTAGGTCCTCTAGCTGCTGCTGACTGCCTGTCCCAGGGTCCTCCTCTCGCACTTTCCTTTAGGTGCTGCTGATGGCCTATCCCAGGGTCTTCCTCTCACACTCTCCTCTAGGTAAATTGTTATTGGAAAGTATTGCAATACCCTTTCAGTGATTTAAGAAAGCCGACATTGAACTACAATTTAAGATAACGGAGTAATGAATAGCTCTTTGATATGGGAAATAAGAAAGCTGGCTCTGAGAATGGAAGAAAACAGCTACCAGGTAGTTAGTAAATCAACACAAATTAACAATGCGCTTGCTATAATTTTATAGTCCATAACAATAAACTCACCTCTTTTATTCTTTTTATCTGGATATAATTTGATTTTCCCCATTCTAACTCAGCCTGTGTCACATCAACGACAAGTCAGAATATGTGCATGTTACGTGGATTTGTAAAGACAAAATTTAAATATCAAGTCACGAAACATCAAAACATTGAATTATGAGTAACAATCAATAATGTCAAGAGTTAAAGTCAGGTCAATGGAACCTCAAAGTTGGAAGGATCGTATGAAATTCAAGGGCTTTTAACACATTACACAATTATTTTGAGAGTGATTGAGGAATTTCATGGGGTCATCCTGAGTTCATGAAACTTCAATGACTCCACATAATAAATGCAGCCCAAGAAAATCATAGAGCCACAAAGTTATGAATGTGCAAGAATACTATTTTTTAATTAAGCTAAGGCTAAACTGTTTGGTTGAAGATGACCATTAACCTATCTACAGTAGCCACTGACTTTTCAATATACATTCGAACGGAACAAAGTTTATGCAATTCCAGGGAGTTGCTTACACATCCTTAATATGTTTTCAACTATTTTTTTTTTTTTAATTCTGTATCCCTCCAATTTCTATTTGGCTTTCCATCATACCCTTCCCGATCCATGCACCTTCAATTGTGAATGAATAGAAGACAAACAGACTGCAAAGGCATCGCCTTTGAAAATCCTGGTTTCGGACTCTCTCCTTCACCACAGTAGCCCATGTGCTGATAATGTTCCCATGATAACGTTAGATAGGAAATTATAGAATTTTGATCGAGTAAGGATGAAGGATGTCCAAATCAGGGTAGCTTGCGATTAAGAGAGAAACTTGGAGGTGACTGTACTCCCATGATCTTACTTCTCATCCTCTCAGTGGTAGAAATCACAGGGCTGACTGGACAGTTGTTTAAAGCCTGGTGCGTTGCTGCAGTACATCCCATAAATG
Source organism: Cetorhinus maximus (assembly GCF_964194155.1). Taxonomy (NCBI): domain Eukaryota; kingdom Metazoa; phylum Chordata; class Chondrichthyes; order Lamniformes; family Cetorhinidae; genus Cetorhinus; species Cetorhinus maximus. The sequence continues at coordinate 39,895,483 of NC_135896.1, read as the reverse complement.
GTACATACTGCAAATTGAGTATGCTTGTGAAGGAGTGGACATTTATCTATTAACAGATGTACCAATGAAACAGAATGCTCTGGCCTTGACAGTTTTGAGCTTCTTGCATTTTTGCGTAGTTACAACAATCCAGGAAAATAGTGAGAATTCCAACATATTTTTGACTCCAGTTTTGTAGATAATAGAAGGATTTCAGGGATCTTATCTGAGTATCCAATTTTGATGTTGTTGGCACTTTACCATTGTGGTATCACTGAAGGTCAAGGGGAGGGCGGTTGGTACTGCTGGAGATAGTCACTGACAATCAGTTACTGATATAGCTTGGCACTTTAGGCTGGTTCACATTTGATTCAAAAACTGAATAAAAGGACAGTGTGCCAATCTAGTTCTAACTTGCTTTCTTTTTACAAAAAAATCCATCTTGATCAAATATAACAGTTTTTGAAATGCTCCATTTCATTGATCAATGAATCCAGCACAGTACAATATCAATGGTCAAAGATCAGTCTTACCATAAAGCACACAAGTTCAGATGTATTCTATGACTATTTTTGAGCTTGATAAGAAAATGTTTCCTCAATGATAATACAGGATAAATAGTTGTTAAATTCTTGGATAGCAAATACTTTTCAAAATAAAGACTGAAACATGCACTAACCCTTGGAAATCTCAGCTGTCCTTGTTCTCTGCAAGTACGCCAAGCCTGTGAGAAAAATTCATACAAGGTTAATAAATCATATGCAACTCTCTTATCATGATGCTTAAAGCTGTAGGACACAGAAGATAGGTTCAGAAGGAATGATAGGAATTGGCTTCCCCATGATTAAGACCACAGGAGTAGAGAGGCCACAGGAGAATGGCAAGGTTGAGTGGGCGGTCACCAGTGTGGTCATTATTTATCTATTAGACTTGATGTTGAGTCAACAGGCTACTCAACTTCAGAAGGGGAGGAAATAACTACAAAGCCAATAATATACTCACTTTATAGCCAAGTAGGTGCACTTTCAGCAGAAAAACTGAATACTGATCAGGTGCGTGAACTCAAACCAACATTGTCCTCTCTACCCAGTGGAGTGGAGTCCATTGTTGAGCCCCCCACTAAGATGAGATAAATCATCTAGGGTTGAACCTGGGATTTTCTTAGTATTTATGATACAGATTCTTAGTTAGAAGGGTACTAACTTTTCATGGTACATTTTTCTCAAACAATTTGGCAGTATGGTTATACTGAAGGGGATAAAATGAAATGTTGATCTTAAAGGATTAATTGACCCTTGAAAGTATGAAGGTGGATGGAAACAATTACTAAATTACTGAAAACATTCAATAAAGCAGTGAAGTAATGTTTTATCTTTTTACATAACTATGTAACAAACATTGCAAGTTTGCAGACATATATTTTTGAGTGGTTATTTTATTACCTTGAATGCATTCACAAGTGCTATACAGTCACTTAATGTTCCATCTGAAAACTCCATTTTATTCCTGTACATACACAAATTGCAATTTAAATATTTAAAATTCACAAGTCGAAGACATTCACATTCCAGAATTACACACACAGAATTTACAATTGATAGAATTTCAGAGGGCCATATTATACTGGAAAATAGCTATGTAAACCCACCACTGTTTGTGCAACCTAGCGATCACCAATTCACAATTCTCTAAAAATGCTTACTGAATTCATTGCTCTGCCACTAACTAAAATGAAAAACATTTCACATAGCAATCAAATGTATTAATTAAATTGTATCTTTAATGCTGTTAAAACTTTACTTGAAGTTTTCAAACTCACTTAAAAGCCAGGGCTTGAAATTAATATTTTTCCCCAAAACTGTGTCACTGTGAGCCAAGTGTGGATTGTTGAGACTGAACATGTGTAGCACAAATAATTTCCCAGAATCCATCAGTAACAACCAACAAAAACACAAAACATTTCTTTATCGTCACAGGCAAATCGTGCTTAACCAACTTGATTGAGGTTCTCGATGAAGTATCAGAGGGTGAAGTGAGGGTAACGCAGGTATACATGGATTTCTAAAAGGCCCATGATCAAGTGCCACATAACAGGCTTCTCAGCAAATTTAAACTCCGTGGGATAAAAGAGACACTGGCAGCATGGTTACAAAGTTAGTTGAGTGGCAGTAAACAGTAACAGTGCAAGGTTATTTTTTTGGACTGGAAGAAGGTATACAGTGGCCGGAACCAGAACCACCACTTTTCTTGATATATATTAATGACCTAGACTTGGGTAGATAGGACAATTTTAAAATTCGCAGATGACACATAATTTGGAAGTATTGTGAACTGTGAGCAGGACTGTGGTAAAGTTCAAGAAGACATAGAGAGGCTGGTGGAACGTGGATCATGCGGCAGATAGAATTTAATGCAGAAGTGTGAAGTGATGCCTTTAGTAGGAAGAACAAGGAAGGGCAATATAAAAAAAAATACAATTTTAAAGGGGGTGCAGGTGCAGAGGGACCTGGGGGTATATCTGCACAAATCATTTAAGGTGGCAGGGCAGGTTGAGAAAGTTAATAAGACATGCTGGATCCTGAACTTTGGCATAGAGCACAAAAGCAAGGAACTTATGTTGAGCCTCATCAAACACTGAGATGATTGCAAACTACTGCGGATGCTGGAAATCTGAAAAAAAAAACAAAATGCTGCCAGGCCTGCTGAGTTTTTACAGCATTTTCTGTTTTTATTTCTTATCAAACATTAGTTTGGCCTCAACTGGAGTACTGTATCCAATTTTAGTCACAAGGATGTAAAAGCATTAGAGAGAATGCAGTAAAGATTTACAAGACTGGTTCCTGGGATGAGATATTCAGATTAAATGACAAAACTGGGGCTTCGCCTTAGAGAAGGTTGAGAGAGATTTGATGGGGTGCTCAAAATCATGACCGGTCCAGACAAGTAGATAGGAAGAAATATTGGCCAAGCTACCTGGGATAACTCTCGTGCCACTCTTCGAAATAATGCCATGGAATCTTTGACATGCACCTTACAAGGCCTTAGTTTAACATCTCATTTGAGAAATGGCATCTCTAACATTAAGATACACCTTCAGTGCTATACTGGAGTTCCAGCCTTGATCTTTGTGATTAAGTCTGGAATGAAACTTGAACCCACAACCTTCTGACTCAGAGGCAAGAGTACTACCAACTCAGGCACAGATGACAGTAGGGTTCAAGGAGGACTTCTCACTGAGGTTGAGGCACATTGTTCTAACAGAGCAGATGGAGTTTTGTCTTAAAGCCACGCAATGCCATAATCTGAGAGAACCAAAATTTAAAATATTCCATTACCCAGCATCTCTTCCCCAGATGAGTGCAAAAAAAAACAAAGAAAACTTACTTTGGCCAAAATATTTCTGAACTGAAGAAAAAAGATCACCTCACCGTTTCTAGGGTGTACAGCCTCTATCCAATTACACCAGGCACTCAACAAAACTTGACATCATAACACTTAAGAAATTAGGGTACATGGCCAAAACTTTGGTCAAACAGATAATTTTTTTTTAAACCTCTTTTGATCCAAACAGAAGGTCACTAATAAAGAGGAACTAAGTGCTCCTTCTGAAAGGGACACCACTCATCCAGAATAAACAAAAACATTCAGAAACTTTAAAAGGAAGCTAATCAGATTAAATTGACATCCCCAAGGTGATGATTCACTCCAGTCCCCTAGTCGAAGGCGGCCTGAAGCGTACCAACAGACAACACATGCTCCCTCTCCAGGGACACCCAGGCATGGAAGTAGACAAGGAAGAGAGGCAGGCAATCAGGTCAAACAACCCCTTGATTATCTGCTGCCAGACCAAAGAGCAGTCCCACAAGGTGGTCCTCCGATCTGTTTGCTCCCCTTTGCACCAGATGACAAAAGATCAGAAGAGTAGGACTGAAATGCAGCCAAAAATGGAGAAGCAGCCTGTTTGGATTTTGAAATGCCAACAGTATTACATGTCCTATCTGGCTTGCCATAGTCATATGACTCTGCCATGAAGCACTCAGCTCAGCAAGCTGCCATCTTCGAGGTCAGTTCAATAAATTCTTCTCACTCATGCCTCTCACTGGGACAGACGCTGAAGAAGCACTGCAATCTTTAAACACGAAATATGGTGTCAGGAAGTGGAGAGTGAAACAGAGTTTTAAAAATCCGGGAGATTCTGCAGAGGAGACATGGCTCAGAAAGCCACACAAAAATGTTCAAATCTGCTAAAAACTGCTGAAAAGGGACAAGGGAAAGCAAATAAACCGAAGGCTGTAAATAATCTACTGTGTAAATTAATATGGCATGAATATTTCCAATCCCAGCTCCTGTCGAACTGAAAGGCATTATTTGAAAGAATTGGCAGTTTTCCACTTGCAATGGCAAAACTACGAGCTGACAACAGAGTTAATTAACAAGCCGGAACCGATAAGCGTAGCCACACTTCTAACACTGCTGGAGAGGGACGGCTATACCACCCTAAATCTAACTGACAAGCAAAGAAAACAGATGGCAGAAATTTTGAAAGCCTTCACAGAATCTTTACAGTGCTGGAGGCCATTCAGCCCATCAAGTCTGCACTGGCTCGCCGAAAGAGCATTCTGCCTAATCCCACTCTCCTGCCTTAATCCCATTCTTTCCTTTCAGATAGCATTTGAATACCTCGATTGAACCTGCCTCCACCACCCTTTCTGGAAGTTTGTTCCAGGCTCCAACTACCCTCTGGGTAAAAAAAAAATTGTCACTTCTACTCCTTTTGCCCATTATTTTGAATCGGTGTCCTCTTGTTCTTGATGTGCTCTTGAGTAGGAACAGTTTCTCAATGTTTGACCTGTCCATACTCCTCAGGATCTTGAAAACCTCTATCAAGTCTTCTCTCAGCCTTCTCTTCTCCAAGGAAAACAGATCTAACCTCTCCAATCTATCCTCATATCTACAGTGGTTTATCCCTGGAATCATTCTTGTGAATCTCCTCCGTACTCTTTCCAATGCCTTCACATCCTTCAAGTATGGTGCTGAGAGCTGGACGCAGTACTCCAGATGAGGCCTAACTAGTGTCTTATGCAAGTTCAACGTAACCTCCTTCCTTTAGTACTCAATGTCCCTATTAATAAAACCTAGGATACCATATGCTTTATTAATTGCTCTCTCAGCATGCCCTGCCACCTTCAATGACTTATGTACATACACACTGAGGTCCCTCTGATCCTGCACCTCCTTTAGAGTTTCTCCCTTTATTTTATACTCTCTCTTCATATCCTTGCTGCCAAAATGAACCACCTCACACTTCTCTGCATTGAACTTCATCTGCCATTTGTCTGCCCAATGCACCAATATGTCCATGTCCTTTAGAAGTTCAAGACTATCCCCATCACAGTTGACAATGCTTCCAATCTTCGTATCATCCACAAATTTTGAAATCATGCCCTGCACACCAAAGTGTAGGTCATTAATATATATCAGGAAGAGCAAGGGTCCCAACAATGATCCCTGGGGAACTCCGCTATAGACCTTCCTGCAATCTGAAAAACAACCATTTCTCACTACTCTGTTTCCTGTCACTCAAGCCAATTTCTTTTCTAAGTGTCTATTTTTCCTTTTATTCCATGAGCTAGAATTTTGCTCATAAGTCTACAGTGTGACACTGTAACAAAGGCCTTTTGAAAATCCATATACACATCAACAGCATTGCCCTTATCAATCTTCTCTGTTACCTCCTCAAAAAACTCCAGCAAGTTAGTTAAACATGATTTTCCCTTAATGAATCCATGCTGGCTTTCCTTTATTATCCCACACCTGTCTAAGTGGCTATTGATTTTGTCCCTAACTATAGATTTCAGAAGTTTCCTTACCACTGATATCAAACTGACTGGTCTGTAGCTGCCGGCATTATCCTTGAACCCCTTTTTCAACAAGGCGCACATTAGTAATTCTCCAGTCCTCTAGCACCACCCCTGTGTCTAAGGAAGACTGGAAGATTATCACCAGTGCCTCTGAAATTTCCACTCTCACCTCCCTCAGTATCTTCAGATGCATCTCATCTGGTCCTGGTACAGTATCAATTTTAAGTAAAGATAGCCTTTCCAGTACCTCCTCCTTCTCAATTGCAAGTTCCTCCTGTGTACCAGTTACCCCTCTCTCACCTCGGCCTGGGTAGCATCTTCTTCCTTTGTAAAGACAGATGCAAAGTACTCGATTAATACCGCTGCTACTTCTCCTGCTTCCACATGCGAGTCTCCTCTTTTATCCCTAATTGGCCCTACCCTTTCTTTTACCACCCTATTATTTACATGCTAATAGGAGACCATGGGATTCCCTTTTATGTTAGCTGCCAGTCTCTTTACATGTTCGCCCCTTGCTTTTCTTATTAGTTCTTTCACTTCCCCTCTGGTCCTTCTATATTCAGTTTGATTCTCCATTGTATTTTCTACCTGACATCTGTCATATGTGTACTTCTTCCTTTTCATCTTCACCTCTATCTCTCTCGTCATCCAGGGTGTTCTAGATTTATTTGTCCTACCTTTCCCCTTCAAGGGAATATACCTTGACATTGCTTGCAATACTAATGTCTTCGAAGGTAGCCCGTTGTTCAGCTACCGTCTTTTCCGCCAACATTTGATTCCAACTCAACTCACTTGACTCCGATGCATTTGCATCACATCAAAGTTGGCTTTCCCCTAATTAATTATCCCTGCTCTGCATTGCTCTTTGTCCTTCTCCATGGCCAACCTAAACCTTATGATACAATGGTCACTGCCCCCCTAAATGCTCTCCCACTATTATTTGATCCACTTAGGCCAACTCATTCCCTAGAACCAGGTCCAACAGTGCCTGCCCTCTCGTTGGACCAGAAACATACTGCTGCAGAAAATTAACTTGAATACACTCCAGGAACTCTCACCCTTCATGTCCCTTTGTACTATTGCTATCCCAGCCTTTATTTGGATAATTGAAGTCCTACATTATAATTGTTCTATAATTCTTGCACCTCTCTCTAATTTCTTTACAAATTTGTTTCTCCACAGCTCTTCCGCTAGTTGGTGATCTAGATACTACACCGATCAATGTTATTGCACCTTTTTCATTCCTTACCTCTAGCCAGAGAGATTCTGTCCTTGACCCCTCTGGAACATCCTCTCTCTCCAGTACAGCAATACCATCCTTAACCAATACTGACTCTTCCCCCCACCACCCCCACCTTTTTATCCTTTCCTGTCTCTCCTAAATACTTTGTACCCAGGAATATTTAACGCCCAGTCCTGCCATTCTTTGAGTCCAATCTCTGTTATGGCAATAATATCACAGTTCCATTTGTCAACCTGTGCCTGTAGTTCACCAATCTTATTAACTGCACTCAGTGCATTCACGTACATGCACATTAATCCTGATTTAGGCTTTTTAAACTTCCCCCTTGCTCTGACCCCATCTAATGACTTACTATAGCCTACTCTAGTTCTATCAAACTCTCCAAGTATTCTATTTGCTTTGTTACTACTCTCTGATATATCCTCCTTATCAGTTAATACTTCTCTACTTCCCACTGCCAGTTTTTCTCCTCTCCTCTCTGAATTTCCCCTTAGGTTCCCATTCCCCCTGTCTTGAACAAACACTTTGAATCCAGAGTGAATGTTACGTATGAATGTTATGTATTCAACACTAGAGCCCAAGGCGCAAAGGAAACCAGAGATCAGTATGTGGCTGCAGTAACACAGCTTGCAGAATCATGTGAATTCAGACAGCTAAAAGGCAATCTGATTAAAGATCGAATAGTCTTAGGCTTAAGAGACCCCCTCAATGAGAGCAAGTCTACTTAAAGAGGAGAAACTTACGCTCAGGGAAGCAACAGACATGTAGAAATGTAGAGCTTGTAGAACGCCAGTTAGAGCACATGTATGGCAGAGCAGACCAGGAGATACATTATGCCAGAAGACATTCCAGGCCAAAAGAGAACAATCACAGACAAAGGGCAGGATGCAAGTACTGCGGTTGACATACAAGGGAAAAGAAGGATTGCCTAGCATGGGGAAAGCAGCATTTTAACTGCAAGAAGCCGGATCATTTTGCACGTGTATTTGGCTAGAAAGAAGCACAACAATCCTGCACTGGAGGCCACTAGAGAGATATCAGCAGAAGAGTCTGATCAAACACTATACACGATACAACAGGCTGGCTCCATCAAATCTATAGATGACAAATAATTTGTGGCTGTTACAATGATGACTGCAGAAGGAGAGTATCAAGCGAACAATAAGTGTCAGATAGACACTGGTGCATAATGCAGTGACATGACCTTCACAGACCTGTGCAACATAATTCAACATGGTGATCCAAAACCAAGCCCTCAAAAGTAAAGTTGAGGCTATATGATGGCATAATACTCATACAGAGGACAAATTATACTGAGAGCCCAATGCAATGGCAAGCAGGGAGATCTAGAGTTCCAGATCATAGGTGGGACACAACTGCCACTCATTTCAGCTGAAGCAAGTCTAAAGCTTGGACTGGTAACTCTGAATGTGCTGACAGGGGTTTACAACATGTCACACAAAAGCACTGATGGCAGAACAGATCCTAGAGGAGTACAAAGATGCATTTACAAGGTTGGAATGTCTACCAGGAGAATATCATCTAGAAGTAGATGAGTGTGTAAGGCCAATTCAGAATCTGCCGAGAAGACTTCCAGCTGCCTGCAAGTCAAGCCTAAAAGACAACACAGAAGAGCTGGAAAAGAGGGGAGTAATCAAGAAAGTGACAACTCCTACAGGCTGGATTAGCAGCATGGTAGCAGCAAAATAACCTGGAAAGATGCGAGAATATTTAGACCCTTTGGGTCTAAGCAAAGTGCTAAAGAGATCTCACTATCCCATGCCAACCATCTCAAACTAATTTTGCTGCAACTTGCCAAGGCAAAGATCTTTACTAACCTAGATGCGAAGGATGGTTACTGGCAAGTGAAACTGGATGAAAGCAACAGCATTCTAACAACATTCTGTAGGCAGCTCGGGAAATGCAGGTGGCTGTGCATGCTGTTTGGTATTACCACAGCTCCAGAAGAGCATCAACACAGACAGCATGAGATAATCAGTAATCTTCCTGGAATAGGAGCCATAGTGGATGATCTACTAGTCTATGGGTGTGGAGACACAATGGAAGAAGCCATAGCTGACTATGAACAGAATTTAATACAACTGCTGGAGCGAGTTCACGAGATGATCCTGAAGCTGAACAAGAAAAGCTGCAACTGAAGATGCCTGAAGTCAAGTACATAGGTCATGTATTGACAGCAAAAGGTCTTCGTCTGGATCCTGACAAGGTGAGAGCTGTAGTAGCAAAGCAGTGACCAACAGATGTGAAAGCGGTGCAACAATTTGTTGGGTTCATGAACTAAATAACAAAATTTTTACCAAATTTGTCATCAGAGTGTGAACCATTACACAAGCTCACTGCCAAGGTGGTGCAGTGGTATTGGGGAACAGAACAAGCAACATTTGTTAAAATCAAACAACTAATGACAACACCACCAGTGCTGAAGTACTATGGCATCAATGAGGAAGCCACCTTGCAGTGTGACACCAGAGAGACAGGTCTGGGAGCAACCCTAATGCAGCAAGGACAACCAGTTGCATTTGCATCCAGGGCGCTAGCGCAAACTGAACAATGTTACGTTCAGATTGAGGAAGAGTGCCTGGCTATTGCGTTTGCTTGTGAGCATTTTCATTCCTGCTTGGGAGAGACAAAGTAACAGTAGAGTCCAACCGCAAGCCACTTCAAAGAATTTTTCTCAAACTGCTATCATCTGCTCCAAAGCATTTGCAAAGAGCATTACTTCATGGACAAAGTTATACTCTGGATGTGACATACAAGCAAGGGAAATAGATATACATCGCTGTCATGCTGTCGAGAGCAGTGCTCCCCTTGAAAGCTGAGGATGCTACAACAGAATGCAAAACCTTCCAGATTCAACATGAAGCAACAGCTCGACATGATCTAGAAGTCATCAACCCAGCAGAGAGTGTGAATGGACAGACAAGAGCCTTGCTCAAATTAAGCTAACTACACAACACGATGCAACTCACCAAGCACTATAAACAGTAGTAATGAAAGGATGACCTGAGAGCATCCAGGTCACAAGAGCATATTGGGCATACCTAGATGAATTGACAGCCCAAGATGGCATCTTGTACAAAGGAAACAGGGTCATCATCCCTAAGGAGATGAGAGGAGAGATGCTAAAGTGCATCCATGCATACCATCAAGGAACTGAATCGAGTCTGAGAAAGGCAAGAGAAATGCTCTACTGGCCAAACATGAGCAATGAAATTCAAGACCACATAGGCCAGCGTGGTACTTGAAACGAGTACCAAGCTAAACAAGCTAGAGAGCCGTTGATGACGCTTAAAATTCAGACAGACCATGGATGAAGCTGGGAGTCGACCTCTTCATTATAGCAGGAACTGATTATCTTGTCAGTGTCAACTACGATTCTGACTACTGGGAGTTAGACCAGCTGACTTCAACGATAAGAGAAATAATAGAACGCCTGAAAGCACATGTCAGTTGTCACGCATTCCAGACACTGTGATGAGTGATAAGGGCCCTCAGTTCACGAGTGAAGAATTCAGCTTTTTCACAAAGCATTGGGAAATTCAACGCTACACATCATCTCCACGCTATCCCCATTCAAATGGAAAGGCTGAGGCGGCAGTGAAAATTGCCAAAGGAATCAAGAAACCGAGCAAATCTAGCACAGATGTATACAAGGCAATCCTTGGGAGGAGAAACACATCAACTGAAGGCATGGAAAGCAGTCCAGTCCAAAGACTAATGTCACGCTGCACACAAACTATTCTTTTAGTAGCAAAAAACTAATGAAACCAGAAGCAGTAACAGGCGTGAGTGAAAAAATCACGGTGAAATGGCAGAAAACCAAATTTCAGTTTGACAAGATTGCCAAAGCCTAGCTTTGAACAGCCAGTCAAGGTGCAAACTTTCAATGCTCCCAACAGCAGTCAGCCCACGTGGAAACTTGGAACATGCGTTGAGAAATTGTCAACTCGATCATACACAGTGTAAGTGAATGATCAAATATACCGCCGCAACTGCAGGCATATATGTATAACTAGCAAAGCTGTTCCTTCACAGCAATCAGCTGGTCAGAAAGAAGTGACCTCACCAGCTGACCTGAGCACAGAACCATCAATCCCAGAAGTCCACGCATCCCCAAGAACGGCAACTACAGTTACCACGGCAACAAGTGCCACAGGAACAACTCTCCTGAGAGGGAACATCATCCAGACAAACTGCCAATAACTACACGCACGGGCACCATGAAGAGACCTGCACGATTTAACAACTGTGTGCAATGCATATGTGCAGCAGCGTTGAAAATAACAAACAGTGAGTAAGTTGGGTAACTCAGTTACATATCATCATACATGCAAATGTGTCTTTTGTTCAGTAGGAAAAAGGGGATGGTTGTTTCTTTTGTTCATTATAAAAAGGGGGATGTTTGGGTTTTGAAATGCAACAGTGCTACATGTCCTATCAGGCTTGCTGTAGTCAAGTGACCACTGCCATGAGGCACTCAGCTCTGCAAGCTGCCATTTTAGAGGTCAGTTCAATAAAGACCTCTCAATGAGACAGATACGGAAGAAGCACTGCAGTCTTTAAACATGAAACACAGCCCCCTTAGATAATGGAAGAGGGACTGCAACTTCACACATCCTACATGAAACAGAGCTGTCCAGGATGTTGGTTGCTTTTTTAGAAGCATCCTTAAAGAAAGAGAGAGAATTCCAGAACTCTGGGCCTTGGAAGCTGCAGAGACGGCCATTAATGGTGCAGGAAGTAAAATCTGGAATGCGCAAGAGGGCAGATATATCAGAGGACTGTTGGGCTGAAGGAGATTGCAGAGGTAGGGAAGGGTGAAGCCATTGAAGAATTGGAAAACAAGGATGAGAATTTTAAAATCAAGGCCTTGTTTAACAGGAGAAAATGTTGGTCAACGAGCACAGGGCTAAGTGCGAATTAGGATATTAAGATATGGTCAGCAGAGTTTTAGATTACCTTAAACTTTGAGGAGGGTGAACAATAGGAGTTTAGGCAAGAGTATGTTGGAATAGTCAAGTCTAAATGTAAAAAAGGCACAGTTGAGGAATTCAGCAGCGGATGAGCAGATGCAGACAGAATTGTGCAATGGTACAGAGGTGCTCTTAGTGACATCATCAATATGTGCTCATTATGTAGTCAAATGCCACAAGGTTGCAAACACTGGTTCAGCCTCTGGCAGTTGGCAGGGAGAGGGATGGAGTTTGTGGTGGGGGAAAAAAACAATGGGGAGAATTTCCCCCCTTTGGCGGGGGGTTGTACAGGGGTGGGCAGAGGCGGGCACAGACTCGATCGGCACCCTGATCGGGTCTGCACCACCATTTTACATGGGTGGGCCAATTAAGGCCCGCCCAGCATGACAAGCTGCCTCAGGGAGATTAGTTTAAGTTCCCAAAATTTTAATAAAGAAAAGAAAAAATTTAAAGACATGTCCCCTATTGTGACAGTGTCACATCAGCTGGGACATGTGAATGAAATTTTATAAAAATTTTTATTCAATTTATAAACAATTCATGAAACCTCATCCCACCCATGGATGAGGTTCCATGAAAAATGCGAAGGCCGCCTGGGCTCTTCGCCTGCCCGCCAACCTTAAGGTTGAACAGGCAGCTCAGTTTATTAGCTTAATTGATATTTAACTGGCCTTAATAGGCCTTTGACAGTTCAGCAGGTGCGCAGCCGAGTCGGCATCGCGCCCACCGAACTGAAAATCTAAATGACGCGTGGTGCCGCGCGTCATTTTACACCTCAGCAAGCGGGGGCGAAGATTCAGGCCAATGGCTTTCATCTTCCCAATATTTATTTGGAGGAAATGTTTGCTTATCTAGTACTAAATATCATATAATTTGGAGGTAGTGAAGAGATTGAAAGGGAAGGAGTGCTCAGTTGGAGCTGAGTATCATCAGGGTATTTATGAAACTTGATACTGTTTTTTGGATGTTGTCACAAGGGATTAGCATGTAGATGAGAAAAGTTTGGGGGGAGCAGCAGATCCTTGGGGATACAAAAGCTAACAGTGTGGCAAAAGGACGAGAAGCCTTTGTAGGTGATTTGCTGGTCATGGCTGGGCAGGAAAGAATGGAACCAGGCAAGTGTAGTCCCATCCAAGCAGACATGACGGAGAAATATTAAAAGATTGATGATGTGGTCAACTGTGTTAAAGGCTGCAGAGAGGACAAAGATGATGATTCTTGAGGAATCGTTTACCATAGTCACAGCCACAGAGGGTGTCATTTCAGAGCTGTTGCAGTGCCATGGGCAGACGGAGAACCTGGATGAAGGGATTCCAACATGGAGTTCGGCGGAAAATGGGCATGGGTTTTGGAGGACTTTGGAGAAGAGAGATTTGAGGTAAGGCAGTAGTCTGCAAGGATGGAAAGATCAATGGTTGAGTTTTTTGAGGAGGGGTGATGATGACCAATTTGAGGGAAGAGCGGACAGTAACTGAGAAGAGAAAACCATTAGCTATCAGCTAGCAGGTTTCAAGGAAGGGGAGTTGAGTGGTCAGCAGTTTGGCGGGAATCAGGTCGAGGGAGTAAGAGTTAGGTCTCATGGACAAGATGACCTTGGAGAGGGAAAATGGGAATATTGGGGAAAAACTAGAGAAAGGTACAAATTCTCAATTAGGGCCAGTGGGGAGCTTCACAAAAGGTTTGCCCCAGTGGGCGGAGTAAGATTCTATTAGATTAGCGTCCTTTTCTCTCCTGTTTCCCTTTCCCTCTCTCATTTGCACTACCCCCACCCCTCCAAAAACAAAGAAATCCAACTTTACCGATATCCTTCAAGGTGCTGTTTGAAAGGCATTGCAAAAAAGTTTTTCAGTGAAAGTGCAGCAGCTAGAAGGGAAAATTACAGTTTATTAGGAGTTTCAGAAAGTTTGTCAAAGTTTTGTTCAGTGAATTTTATTTTATAGTTTATTCAAATACTCTATCTGTATTTTCACATTCTTACCGATAATTAGGCACTCCTCTAAACAGCCAAACACATGTCCTATGACTACAAGTTTTCCTAAATGGAGATCCACAGGCAAATATGCCAATACTTTTCCTAAGAAAGTTAAATCTCCATCATATGGGTTTTCTACTCCTTTCATTTCAACAGAAAGTGCTCCCACCTATATATATATATAAAAAGACAAGACCAACATTAGTATTTTTTGCTACTTAAGGTAATATTGCAAGCATGCAGTGAATACTTTCTGCATGATAAAGCTACTACACATTAAAGCAAATCCTTTTATTTTGACTTTTGGCACAATAAAAAGTTTTACTACAAATGATCAATTTTCATGGACTGGTCAGCTACTTGCCTCTTTCAGTAGTAGGACTGTGCGCTCAATGTCTCTCAAATTGGGTGGAGATAAAGCAGAAGCCAACAAAGCTCTTGGTTCTCCCATATCCAGTAGTTTGACTTTCAGTACAGTACTGCCTAATGGGCAGCGCTACGAAATTCACAGAGAAACACAAATGTTTTTTTTTCCCTCTCTCTTTACCTACATGTACCTTACAACTTAAATCAAAAATCATCCAGATGCAAGAAATTTCTAAGCATTTACTAAATGTATAATTACAGAAATTTGCATACTGGTGTCTCGCTTGTATCTAAAGCATTTCATGCAATCTTCAGTCACTTGAAATTTCAAATATTTGTGCTAAATCTTTCAATACTACTCTGTTTTAACAACCAAAATGAAGAAAAGGACACTCAAGTCAGTCTCATTTAAAAGTGAAAACAGGTATGGAGGACAAGGTTCTTTCCTGGAAAAGAGGCTATTACCTGCATCTCTGGTACTGCGTGATCAGGAATGCAATGTGTCCAGAAATCATGTGTCACTAACCGATAACAGTATCCTTTTGAAACACGACCAGCACGGCCTATGTGAGGTGTCAATAAAATAATGCTTAAAAATTAGAATGAAGCAATTTCCTTTTACAATATCTAACATCACATTATCACATTCTGATTAACTTAATTTCTCTCAATTTCATATTGTAGGCAGACAAATTCCATTCTTACTATTTCTTTAGTACATTTATTGGTCTTTCAGAGATGTTACATGTCATGTCTTCCTGATTGTACAATGGAATCTTTTACATTTACCAATCAAGAGTGTTCTCTCCATGACCCAGTCAACAATAATCCCTTAACATTCCACTAAAACGCAGATCAACTGGTCACTTACCTCATTTGATATTTGTGGGACCTCGCTACACACAACTGGCTACCAGGTTTACCGCATAATAGTGACTAACTTCAAATATAATTAGATGTAAAGTTCTTTTCCTTCTTCCTTTATTTTAATAATGCCTGAGAAATTATTTTTGTTTAAAGTATCAATAAGTCTTCCCAAATTTGTAACCTATTTTAATCATTCAAATATAATTCACCACACATTGAAATAGAGACCAATTACATATTTAGTGAACAAATAATATCTAAATGACAAAAGAGTTTGAATGGAATTCATTAAGTGTCTAGTAACTATACCAGTAAAGCCTTGGTTCCCAACAAAAAGAAATAAGCTCAAGTCTTACAAATAAAGGAAGGCTCCATAACTGAAATTTATGCACTTTCCCCAAAAATTATAAACTTCAAACTGGACGTTTTTCTACCTTTTCTCTGATTACAGCTCATCTTTGAAGCCCAGCTTAAGCGAAGGCTCTGGTAGTTGGTGTCTTCATCACAAACCAGGTGACGAGTTAAACAGAAGTCTATTACTATACAGAAGAAGGAAAAAATGTTTGCAATGCTGAACAAATCAATTATCAGATAGTTCGAACAAACATAAGAGCACAAGAAATAGGAGGGCGGCATATGACCCATCAAGCCTGCTCGGTCATTCATGGTAATTATGGCTAATCTTCAGCTTCAACTCCACTTTCCCACCCTTGCCCTATATCCCTCAATTCCCGAGACCAAAAACCTGTCTACGTCAGCCTTAAATATATTCAACGACTGAGTACCCACAATCCTCGGGGGTAGAGAATACCAAAGATTCAAAAACCTCTGAGTGAAGAAATTTCTCATTTCAGTACTAAATGATCAACCCCTTATCCTGAGCCTGTGCCATGTTCTATATTCCCCTGCATGGGGAAACAACCTCTCACTATCTATCTTGTCAATTAAGTCCCTTCAGAATCTTGAATGTTTCATTGAGATCACCTCTCATTCTTTTAAGCTTGAGAATACAGAACCAATTTAGTAAGCCTGTCATCATAAGGCAATCCTCTCATCCCAGGAACCAATCTAGTGAACTTTCGCTATACCACCTCCAATGTGAGTATTACAATTATGTGTTTTATAAGTTTATGCTGTTTGGGCATTGTGCCTTAATTTAAGTTAAATGAAGGGGATCATATGACCTGTTTTGAAGTCTGCCTGACAACAAACCTGGGTGGTTTGATTGTTACAGATTAAAGTGGGTCCAGATTGTCCAAAAACCCAGAAAGTCAGGTTGTAAACAGTTGGACTCCTAAAGAATAGCTAATCAGCATTTCTACCTAGATGCAAGGCCCATGTGATTCATGTTGCCCTGGTGATGAGCTTTGATTGGGGAAGGGTACAGAGGAAGCCATTGTGATATCAGGTTACGGGCTTTCCTAAAATATTACTGAATATCACAGACAGGTTAGTCTGCCAGTGTCCGGTTGTGAGAGAGCAGTTAAAGACCAAAAGTCTCCATGGCTCACCACACCAGAATACAGGTGGAAGCTCATGCTCCAATTGAAAAGACCAAATTCATGAGAAGCTAAAACTATGTTTCACTAGTTACAGCCTGCCAGCTTGAATGAAGAGTGCAGGAAGGCATGCTAGGAGCAACACCAGGCATACCTACAAAATGAGGAGACAACCAGCTGAAGCTACAACACAGGACTACTTACATGCCAAAAAGCATAAGCAGCAAGCAACAGGCAGAGCTAAAAGATTCCAGAACCAACAGATCAGATCTAAGCTCTGTAGTCCTGCCATATCCAGTCATGAATGGTGGTGGACAATTGAACAACTCACTGGAGGAGGAGGCTCCACAAATATCCCCATCCTCAATAATGGGGGAGCTCAGCACATCAGTGCAAAAGGTAAGGTTGAAGCACCTGCAACAAATTTCAGCCAGAAATGCCGTGTGGATGACCCATCTCGGCCTCCTCCAGACGTCCCCAGCATCACAGCTACCAGTCTTCAGCCAATTTAATTCACTCCACGTGTTCAAGAAACAGCTGAAGGCATTGGATACTGCAAAGGCTATGGGCCCTGACAATATTCTGGCATTAGTACTGAAGACTTGTGCTCCAGAACTTGCTGTGCCCCTAGCCAAGCTGTTCTACTCCAGCTACAACACTGGCATCTACCCAGCAATGTTGCAAATTGCTCACATTATGTCCTGTAGGACATACAAAAGCAGGACAAATCCAACCTGGCCAATTACCAGCCCATCAGCCTACACTTAATCATCAGTAAAGTAGCGGAAGGGTTCATCAACAGTGCTACCAAGCGGCACTTGCTTAACAATAAGCTACTCAATGATGTTCAGTTTGGGTTCCGCCAGAGCCACTCAGCTTCTGACCTCATTACAGCCTTGGTTCAAACATGGACAAAAGAGCTGAACTCCAGAGATGAGGTGAGAGTGGCTGCCCTTGGCGTCAAGGCAGTATTTGACCGAGTGTGGCATCAAGGAACCCTAGCAAAACCCAAGTCAATGGGGATCAAGGGAAAAACTCTCCACTAGTTGGAGTCATACCAAAGGAAGATGGCGGTGGTTGTTGGAGGTCCATCATCTCAGTTCCAGGATGTCACTGCAGGAGTTCCTCAGGGTAGTGTCCGAGGCCCAACCATTTCAGCTCCTTCATCAATGACCTTCCTTCCAACATAACATCTGAAGTGGGGATGTTCGCTAATCATTGCACAATGTTCAGCACCATTCACGGCTCCTCAGATACTGAAGCAGTCCATGTCCAAATGCAGCAAGACCTAGACAATATCCAGGCTTGGGTTAACAAGTGGCAAGTGACATTCGCGCCACACAAGTGGCAGGCAATGACTACCTTCAACAAGAGAGAATCTAACCATCGCCCCTTGACATTCAATGGCATTACCGTCACTGAATCTCCCACTATCAACACCCTGGGAGTTACCATTGACCAGAAACTGAACTGGACTAGCCGTATAAATACTGTGGCTACAAGAGCAGGTCAGAGGCTAAGAATCCTGTGGCAAGTTGCTCACCACCTGACTCCCAAAGCCTGTCCACCATCTACAAGGTACAAGTCAAATGTGCGATTGAATACTCTCTCCTTGCCTGCATGAGTGCAGCACTGACACTCAAGAAACTTGACACCATCAGGACAAAGGAGCCCACTTGGTTGGCACCCCATCCACAAACACTTACTCCCTCCACCACCAATGCACAGTGGCAGCAGTGTGTATCATCTACAAGATGCACTTCAGGAACTCACCAAGGCTCCTTAGACTGCACCTTCCAAACCCACGACTGCTACCATCTAGAAGGACAAAGGCAGCAGACACTTGGGAACACCACCAACTGGAAGTTCCCTTCCAAACCACTCACCATCCTGACTTGGAAATATATCACCGTTCCTTCACTGTTGCTGGGTCAAAGTCCTGGAATTCCCCCCTAACAGCACTATGGGTGTACCTACACCACATGGATTGCGGCAGTTCAAAAACCCAGATGACCACCACCTTCTCAACGGCAATTAGGGATGGGCAATGGATGCTGGCCTAGCCAGCGACACCCACATCCCGAGTGAATTAAAAAACTTGAAAATGCCCATTCATCCTTACCCTTAATTTCCTGTCCATTAACCAATCCTCTATCCATATCTATATTACCCACAACTCCATGAGACCTTACCGTGTATATTAACCTTTTGTGCAGCACCTTGTCGAATGCCTTTCGGAAATCCAAATATACTACATCTACTGGTTTCCATTTATCTAACCTAGCAATTACATCTTCTGATATTAGTTACCTTAATTATCTTGTACTGTGAGACAGACATAAAATACTTGTTTAATGTCTTTGTCATTTCCTCAGTCCCCGTAATAATTTCTTCTCTCTCTGCTTCTAAGGGACCAACATTTTTCTGTTTTGCATATTTGGAAACCCACAATTAATATTTTGGATTTAATTAATTAGGTAATTTTAATAAAATACAAAGTTCAAAACTATCTGTTCTTTCCCTGTTCAACTCTAACTTTTTCCAGATCTATAACATTAACTGCTCCTATATCCACAGATGGTGTTTGACCTGTTGAGTAATTCGAGTATTTAGTCTTTATTCCTGTAAACGCAAGGTGCACAGAGGACTTACAGGAGCTATTTAAGCCAGTGAACTGAAGGAAGTATCAGCAGTGGACTTAATATTGTAACTACACACTTCATTAAATGGCAATTTCAATAGTGAAGATGCATGGCTCCAACAGCATCTGCCTGTCTCTCAGGAACATAACTATGGTGAGCACTGTAGTTTGAATATGGGCCTCTGCCTACAGGTATTGTTATGAACAATGTATAATTTTGAAGTTGAATATATATATAGAAGTATGTGTTAAGGTAAAATGATTTCCGTTTCATTTAGGTTGTTTGTGAGGCTTGGTGCCTGGGAGTCTGGATATACTCCTGACTGAAAGGTCAGGTTTTTTGGATTTGTTTGTATTTATACATTTTAAATAAGATTTTACAATGCCTGAAATTAAAGATGGGTTAAAAGGGGTTGAAAGTTCAGTAAAGAAAAGGGGCAAAATAGGAAAGCTTTACTGTTGCCTCATGACATTGATCCAGTGACACAGACAGAAAAAACAGGAGTAGAGAGGGGGTGTTCAGTGTGTGTGTCAGGGAGAGAAGACAGGAACTTTGTAAGCTCTCAGAGAAGAAAAACTGCAAAGCTAGTGGGACAGTGGTTAACAGGATAATCAGTTATGGGACTCAGTAAAGTGATCAGTTTAGCAGAGGTGCTACTGGAAGACTAAGTTTAAGGAACTCAGTTGTTTGCACTGCGGTTGAAGAAACAGTGAAGTTAGAGTATGTTTTTTGGGTGTCTCAGGGAGAGATACGAGTTGGGTGAGAAGCATCAAGAGAATGCTCAGGGATCCACCAGAAGGAAATCATTTGCAACTGTGCCAGTCCCAAGCGAGAAGCCTTTATGTCAAGTCGGTGGCTTGCATGTCTGTAAAGATATTGCTGGGGTAAAGGAATAGTGAGAATTTGATGCGTCTTCTTGAGTTTGTATTGAGGTTTCCCAACATTTTTGTCTGGTGTAATATAGTTCATTTTTCTTGTTTAATAAATATTTTATTCAGTGTTAAAAGCTCATCAGCAGACTCCTATGAATTTGTTCAGTAACTTTCCTGCACAGTTTCTAAAAAAAAGATTAGGATCTATCAAGCCAGGCTTCACTCTGGGATAAAACTTGTCCAATATTAACATAGCTGGGCTTGTAACAATATCAACTTTCAGCAGCTGTTGTTCCAAGACTTAGTTTACACATCAACTATAAGGTAAGGATATGCCTAAAGTATGCTAGACAAAATATTTTGCAATATGCACACACCATAATGTTTTAAATGTCCAAGTTCAGTGCCATATATTATGTTTACACATAATTAACATTTTAATCCAGGTCCATATAGCAAGGTGGTGTGTGGAGGCAGACTCGCCCTTCAGAATATCAACAGAACATCAATACAAGGTGAGTTTTCCCTCACTGCAACCATCTCTCCTTTGTTCCACATATCTGTCTGACAATTTGGTTTTACATGTCATGAGATACAGGCACCCTTTGATCACATGCCTGGGAGTTCTGAATGATGAAGCAAGTTATTTTGACACCTTTATTACATACCATAAGATTAGCCTTTCCGCCCTCTTTCATTACACAAAGACACCAAGATACTAGTGCAATAACCGGGTCAGACACCCTTTGCATCCTCCAGTCAATATATTGAAATGTCCTTTTGAGTTGTGCAAAGCCATACTCCTGAGCTTGAGTCACCCATTACCATAGCCACACCAGTTAGATTATTGCTTAAGGTCTAGTGTACAAGATCTCCAGCGACTCCAGCAACACCACAGAATCATTTGCAAAAAGAAGTGCAGCAGTTTTTCCAGAACGATCCAGGTACAAATATCTAGAGGCCATTTCTTGCATTGAACAGGATGGCACAGGCAACCTCACCTCGCTCTTCCTCCGAAAAATAGAGACAGTTTGCACAATTTTTCATCTCTTCCATTCTTGGCGGATATATAGTTGGAGTAAATAGACTAAATAACCCACAGTTTCTAGATTCATGTGGGCTGTATGAGGGACTAGGTTAAACACTTTTGCAATTACCACAACCGATAAGACCATAAGACATAGGAGCAGAAATTAGGCCATTCGGCCCGTCGAGTCTGCTCCGCCATTCAATCATGGCTGATAAGTTTCTCAACCCCATTCTCCCGCCTTCTCCCCGTAACCTTTGATCCCCATACCAATCAAGAACCTATCTATCTCGGTCTTAAATACACTCAATGACCTGGCCTCTACAGCCTTCTGTGGCAATGAATTCCATAGATTCACCACTCTCTGGCTAAAGAAGTTTCTCCTCATCTCTGTTCTAAAAGATCTTCCCTTTACTCTGAGGCTGTGCCCTCGGGTCCTAGTCTCTCCTACTAATGGAAACATCTTCCCCACATCCACTCTATCCAGGCCTTTCAGTATTCTGCAAGTTTCAATCAGATCCCCCCTCATCCTTCTAAACTCCATCGAGTATAGACCCAGAGTCCTCAAACGTTCCTCATATGTTAAGCCTTTCATTCCTGGGATCATTCTCATGAACCTCCTCTGGACCCTCTCCAGGGCCAGCACATCCTTCCTGAGATGGTACCTTAAAGCTTTGAGTTTAATTCAAACATTCTTGAAATGGTCATGCAAGTGTCTTAAGTGTTTGATAAACCAGTTTAGAATTATTTTGTGACTTCTATACCCAAGTGGTACAAACTTAGTCATAAACAGTAAAATCTATTTTAAACAAGACAAAGTAATGAAGGCCTACCATATTTAACATCTGAAACTGTGACAGAGCTCTCAGCGATATTTGTGGACAAAATTATCTATTTTTAAGGGAAAAGAGAACAATAACAATGTGAAATATTAAATGAACAAATCAGAATGCCATCATTTCAATGCCAATCTTTTGGCATAAGTAACCAGAAATAAAACAAAGGCACTATATTAGAATGCAAAGTCTATATATGAGAATTATGATTGGACTCCAAATCTACAAGCGAAGGGACTTAATATATATTAGAAGTCACTCTTGTAATTAAAAGAATTACATTCTTGTAATTCAACAAAAGCTTGTATTCATATCACACCTTTTAATGGAGTAAAACATCCCAAGGCACTTCATAGGTGCAGTATCAAATAAAACCTGTCACCAAGCCACATAAGGAGATATTACAGCAGAAGACCAAGAACATGGGCAAAGTGGGAGGTTTTAAGGGCTTCTTAAAGGAGGAAATGGTGGAGAGGGGGTGGAGGCTTACGGAGAGTAATCCAAGCTTAGGGGTCCACCGCCAACGGTGGTGCAATTAAAATCAGGAACGGACAAGAGACCAGAATTGAGAAGCCCAGATATCTCGGAGGAGGTCACAGAGATAGGGAGCGGAAAGGCCAAGACGAGAACAAGGATAAGATTTTCAAAATTGAGGCAGAACTCAACTAGAAATCAAGGTTGGTCAGCGGGTAATCGGTATAAGGGATTTGGTGTCAGTCAGGATAAAGGCAATAAGAGTTTTGGTTGACCTTAAGTTTAAGGAGGTGGAAGATGGGAGGCTGGCCAGGAGTGCGCTGGATTAGTCTAGTCTAGAGCTAACAAAAGCATTTTTTTTACACTCGTTAATGGGATGTAGACATAGCTGGCTAGACCAGCATTTATTGCCCATCCCTAATTGTTCTGGAGGTGGTGTTGATGTACTGCCTTCTTGAACCGCAGCAGTCCGTGTGCTGTACGAACACCTATGGTGTTGTTAGGAAGAGAGAGTTCCAGGATTTTGACCCAGCGACAGTGAAGGAACAGTGATGTAGTTCCAAGGCAGGATGGTCTGGAACTTGGAGGGGAACTTGGTGGCGTTCCCATGCATCTGCTGCCCTTGTCCTTCTAAGTGGTAGAGATCGCAGGCTTGGAAGGTGCTATCGAAGGAATAATTATGTACTTTCAGCAAGAATTTCAGAGAAATTCGTTGGCACTGGATTTCCATTCTGAACCAGCTACAATCAGAATGAATACCTCACACAACCAACCAAATTTAATCTTGCAACAATTCTATAACCACCATGCCTCTGACCTTAATGCAGTGGACACAACTAAGCAGCCAAAATTATCGAACTACAATACATATTTAAACTGACAAAGCTGTCAAAAGCTACATGGTATACATGACATCATGCATCTGAAAAATACTTAAGGCAGTTAAAAAACAGCTAATAATTTTGTTCTGTTCCTTGGTTTATTTCACTTTCCTGCTAAGAAACTTCAATAAATTGAATAATTAGTGGAATAAATGCTATACATTCCCCTTAGCCTGCAAATTTGTGTGCGACACCTAATTTCTGCAGGAGTGACTGTACATCAGCAATTTAATATCCTTCACTAAGGTACACAGCTTCCAAACTCTTCTAATTCACCTCAGCTTTTTTTTTACAATGCAGGCTGCCATTTTATATATATGTTACCTAAAACAACTTGGACATTCAAGAAGGATATATCCATCTCACTCTTAACAAGAATGAGTCTATCCACATATAGTGATACAGCTGCAAGTTAAAATGATCCGGCAACACTGACAGTTAATTTCTCTGTACTGAACACATTTAGGGACCACTATTGTTTAACTTTGTTAATTTAACAACTAGAAGCAACTTTTAGCCGAAGTAACTACATTTCTGCAATTTGCCTGTCAGTAACTGAACTAAAAAATAAACAGCATCTTGTGATTGTATTACGAGTTGTCAAAACGAGAAAATAATAGCCGAACTTCCAATGAATCACAAAACCAGGTGTAATTTTACTGGAGAAAGATTCTAAGTAGGTGCTTTTTGCAAACTATTTTAGCAAGTTTCTATGACACTCTCACCTTTCGATAGCCAGGTACAGGGGTCAGGAACACATTACTTTGTTCTTCCAAGGTCACACTTGAGTGCAGTGGATATACATGCAGCCTACAATCAGAACATCATACTTTATTTTGAGTTCTTTATGGATAAGAATGCACAAGCATGTATTTTAAGTAAGGATATCCATTTTTTGTTATTGCTACACTTCTGTATTGAAGAAGTTAATAAAGTCAAAGTACTCAGCTCTAGTTTTATTTTTAAAGCAACATTTTCCAACTGTAGAGTCCAAACATATTGACAAGTGAATATGTTTGTTGTGTACTTTAAACAGATTAAAATATATAGTGCAGGTGTGACTAAATTTTCAAGTCATGGCAGGAAAAAAGCTGTAATGTGACAAAGATCCACAAAAAACTGTAGTATGTTTATTCATGTAGTACAGGACTACAGCAAAGAGCAAGGAATGGAAGAGATAAAAACAAAAAACTACTGCGGATGCTGGAAATCCAAAACAAAAACAAAATTACCTGGAAAAACTCAGCAGGTCTGGCAGCATCGGCGGAGAAGAAAAGAGTTGACGTTTCGAGTCCTCATGACCCTTCAGCAGAACTGAGTCTAGTTAGGAAAGGGGTGAAATATAAGCTGGTTTAAGGTCGGGGGGGGTTGCGGGGGGTGGGGAGGAGAGAAGTTGGGGGGGTGGGGTGGTTGTAGGGACAAGCAAGCAGTGATAGGAGCAGATAATCAAAAGATGTTACAGACAAAGGAACAGGGAGGTGTTAAAGGTGGTGATATTGTCTAAGAGAATGTGCTAATTAAGAATGGATGGCAGGACAGTCAAAGTACAGCTCTAGTGAGGGTGGGGCGGAAAGACTGACAGGGTATTACAGATTTTAAAAAATGGAAATAGGTGGGAAAAGAAAAATCTATATAAATTATTGGAAAAAACAAAAGGGAGGGGGAAGAAACGGAAATGGGGGTGGGGATGGGGGAGGGAGTTTAAGATCTAAAGTTGTTGAATTCAATATTCAGCCCGGAAGGCTGTAAAGTGCCTGGTCGGAAGATGAGGTGCTGTTCCTCCAGTTTGCGTTGGGCTTCACTGGAACAATGCAGCAAGCCAAGGATAGACATGTGAGCAAGAGAGCAGGGTGGAGTGTTAAAATGGCAAGCGACAGGGAGGTTTGGGTCTTTCTTGCGGACAGACCGCAGGTGTTCTGCAAAGCGGTCGCCCAGTTTGCGTTTGGTCTCTCCAATGTAGAGGAGACTGCATTGGGAGCAACGAATGCAGTAGACTAAGTTAGAGGAAATGCAAGTGAAATGCTGCTTCACTTGAAAGGAGTGTTTGGGCCCTTGGATGGTGAGGAGAGAGGAAGTGAAGGGGCAGGTGTTGCATCTTCTGCGTGGGCATGGGGAGGTGCCATAGGTGGGGGTTGAGGAGTAGGGGGTGATGGAGGAGTGGACCAGGGTGTCCCGGAGGGAACAATCCCTACGGAATGCCGCCAGGGGGGGTGAAGGGAAGATGTGTTTGGTGGTGGCATCATGCTGGAGTTGGCGGAAATGGCGGAGGATGATTCTTTGCACCTCCCTGTTCCTTTGTCTGTAACATCTTTTGATTATCTGCTCCTATCACTGCTTGCTTGCCCCTACAACCACCCCCACCCCCAACTTCTCTCCACCCCACGCCCACCCCCCCGAACTTAAACCAGCTAATATTTCACCCCTCTCCTAACTTCACTCAGTTCTGCTGAAGGGTCATGAGGACTCGAAACGTCAACTCTTTTCTTCTCCGCCGATGCTGCCAGACCTGCTGAGTTTTTCCAGGTAATTTTGTTTTTGTTTTGGATTTCCAGCATCCGCAGTCGTTTTTTGTTTTTACCTGTGTTTAATTGACTGCCACTCCCTCTTCAAGAAATGCCTTCCTTGAGGAAGTATTGCTCTGTTCTCCGACAGGATTTCCGCCTGTCTCTTCTGCCTTGTTCACCTTCATTGTTTTTCATTTCTCTCCTGGTGTTTGACAAGGTGTTTACTAAAACCCGCTTTCACAGCCATATCTCCTTTCTCAGTGACTGTCTCTGTCTCCGACTCACCCCACGTGGATTTCAACTGAAATTCCATCCCTCTTGTTTCGAACCCACCCAGGATTACAGGTATCTCCGGGACATAAAACGTTTTTCGGACTGCTGTTCCCGTCGCATTCTGAGATCCACACTCAGTGCCATGCGCCGCCATATGAACATACTCGACCTCTCCCTCCAAAAATAGCTCCTCTGACATGTCCTCCTTCTTCCTTAACCGAGGTTTTCCACCCACGGTTGTTGACAGGGCCCTCAACCATGTCCAACCCATCTCCCGCGCATCCGCCCTCATGCCTTCTCCTCCCTCCCAGAAACATAATAGGGTCCCCCTTGTCCTCACTTATCACCCCACCAGCCTCCGCATTCAAAGGATCATCCTCCGCCATTTCCGCCAACTCCAACATGATGCCACCACCAAACACATCTTCCCTTCACCCCCCCTGGCGGCATTCCGTAGGGATCGTTCCCTCCGGGACACCCTGGTCCATTCCTCTGTCACCCCCTACTCCTCAACCCCCACCTATGGCACCTCCCCATGCCCACGCAGAAGATGCAACACCTGCCCCTTCACTTCCTCTCTCCTCACCATCCAAGGGCCCAAACACTCCTTTCAAGTGAAGCAGCATTTCACTTGCATTTCCTCTAACTTAGTCTACTGCATTCGTTGCTCCCAATGCAGTCTCCTCTACATTGGAGAGACCAAACGCAAACTGGGCGACCGCTTTGCAGAACACCTGCGGTCTGTCCGCAAGAAAGACCCAAACCTCCCTGTCGCTTGCCATTTTAACACTCCACCCTGCTCTCTTGCTCACATGTCTGTCCTTGGCTTGCTGCATTGTTCCAGTGAAGCCCAACGCAAACTGGAGGAACAGCACCTCATCTTCCGACCAGGCACTTTACAGCCTTCCGGGCTGAATATTGAATTCAACAACTTTAGATCTTAAACTCCCTCCCCCATCCCCACCCCCATTTCCGTTTCTTCCCCCTCCCTTTTGTTTTTTCCAATAATTTATATAGATTTTTCTTTTCCCACCTATTTCCATTATTTTTAAATCTGTAATACCGTCAGTCTTTCCACCCCACCCTCACTAGAGCTGTACTTTGACTGTCCTGCCATCCATTCTTAATTAGCACATTCTCTTAGATAATATCACCACCTTTAACACCTCCCTGTTCCTTTGTCTGTAACATCTTTTGATTATCTGCTCCTATCACTGCTTGCTTGTCCCTACAACCACCCCCCCACCCAACTTCTCTCCTCCCCCCCCCCACCCCCCACCCCGCAACCCCCCCGACCTTAAACCAGCTTATATTTCACCCCTCTCCTAACTTCACTCAGTTCTGCTGAAGGGTCACGAGGACTCGAAACGTCAACTCTTTTCTTCTCCGCCGATGCTGCCAGACCTGCTGAGTTTTTCCAGGTAATTTTGTTTTTGTTAAGGAATGGAAGAGAGTCGTTAACACTGCCAATCAGCTAGCAGTTAAGATGTGCTGAGTAGTCTTCTTCTAAACTGAAAATTTTATAATCTTTGTTTCTATTCTCACTGCTCAGGAATTACAAGTTTTACAAGTTGTGTTTTCAATCATTTTCTTAAATGTTAGTACAGTATAAACTTTAACCCAGATTTTGCTGTGGTGATTATAGTGAAAATACCAGTGGTAGCTGCCATCATACCACGGAAACTGACAGCAACTTCGGAAGTCTGCACCTGCGCAGAATAATGCAGAAATCCAGAAGTTGCTGTCAGTAATTCGATCTTCCTAGGCAGTCCCTCATGATCAAGGATGACTTACTTCCACTCTGGTTCAATGTGTTCTTAGATGGTTGGTAAGTCCAATGCGCGATCTGCATTCTGCCACAAAAAGGGAAGCTGGTGCTTGAAGGGGTAGGTAGTTAGGTTGTTTGGAGGTTTGCGTGCCTGTTCTGACAGCTCAACTTTGCCTATGCACATTCCTGAAGTCTCTCAACTTGTTTGGTGCCTTCCCAAATGAGCATTTTCTATTTTGGTCAGTCACAAGCCAGGGTCTCTCATGAGCTGATGTGTATGTTTGACCCGTTTAGGGATGCTGAGGACATCCCTAAAGCACTTCCGCTGTTGTCCTGGTGATCTCCTGCAGTGACTGAGCTCCAAGTAGAGCAATTGTTTTGAGAGTCTGGTGTCAGGCATACGAGTGGCATGTCCTGTCCAGCGAAGCTGGCTTTTAGCGATTCGCACCTTGAGACTAGGCATGTTGGCTTAGGAGAATGCTGCTGTTGGACCTCCTTTCTTGCTACTGGATTTAGAGGATCTTGCAAAGGCACCACTGGTGGTACATCTCCAGTGCTTTGAGGTGCCTGTTATAGCTCTTCCAAGTCTCCAAAGCATACAGGACCATAGGGATCACAGCTGCACAGCAAACCATGGTCTTATTCTCAGGCTGAGTTCCTGGTCCTCAAATATGCTTTTCCTCAGTCGGCTGAAGGCTGAGATGGCATATGGGAGGCAATGATGAATTTTGCCGCCTACGTCTGCTTTCGTCAAGCGGCGGCTCCCAAGTTTGCTGCGGCAGCTGGTTGGAAGAGGACCTTAGTTTTCTGGATGTTAATTGAAAGGCCCATTTTCTCATATGCTTCGGAAAGGGAGTTGACAATGACCTGGAGCTCAGTTTGAGTGAGAGCACACATGAGTGTCATCTGCATTCTGAAGCTGTGACTGAGGTTGGAATGATTTTTGTTTTGGATTGAAGGCAGTGTAGGTTAAACAGTTTCCTGTCTGTTCTGGTAGATTACCTCTAAGTCTGAGGGTAATTTGCTGGAGCTGAGGTGCAGTATTGCATGAGGTAAATGGAGAGGAGAGTTGATGCAATGACACAGTCTCAGTTGACCCCAGTTTTCAGTGAGATAGGGTTTCAGGTGGTTCCACTGGTGAGGGTGACAGCTTACATCTCATCATCTCACTGACCGACCTCAACCCCATTCCCCAATACCCTGTCTGGCTCGGTCTTGGTGCTATCCAAGTCCAAACCAAAGCTGAAAAAGCCATTCAGCAGCTGAAAAACAAAGCCCCTTCTGCAGATGGAATCCTTGCTAAAATTCTGAAACACACCGGAGAAACACTGCTGACACGGCTGCACAACCTCATATCCATCATCTGGGAAGACGAGTGCATGACAGGGGATCTCAGGGACATTATGATTGTGACTATATTTAAGAAGGGAGACAAGTCCAATTGCGGTAACTACAGAGAATTCTCTATGCTGTCTGCCACAGGGAAGATCACTGCATAAATCCTCCTCAACTGCCTCCACACAGTGGCCGAGGAACTCTTTCCAGAGTTACAGTGTGGTTTCGCCCATTGAGAGGAGCCACAGGCAAGATCTTCACTGTGTGGCAAATTCAAGAAAAGTGCAAGAACAGCACCAACCACTGTACCTGGCCTTTTTTTGACCTCTCAAAAACCTCTGAGACTCTGTCAACCAAGGTGGCTTATGGTGTCTCCTCCTCAAATTTGGCTGCCTCAGAAATTTGTCACCATCCTCAGCCTACTCAATGAGAGACTGCGCCATTGGAGTTCCCATAGACTGCAATCTCCAATAATGATTTAATTAAAACAAGTGCTTCTATGCAATTAATCTCGGTGTAAAAACCCTTGAGAAAGTTGCACATGTTAACCTTCATAATCATTGCTAACTACCTTCAATGACCCTAAAAAGCTAAATTTTATATTTGCAAATGCTCATTTTCTTCATAATGAGGGATTTGATAATTTTTTTAAAATATAAAACCATTTATAAGTTTGTTCATTTTTACTTTTGCTTCTATCATAACCCAATTGTGGTAATTTATTTCGCTATCTGGAAATTTATATTAAAAATGAAGGGGTTTAGTAGTTTTACTTTCCCTGTTGGGTCTGTGCAGATACTTCATTGTAATTGGCTCTTTACCTGATTGCTGACATCATTGCTGTTGCACGCCAATATATCACCTAGGTTTGGCAGATTTAAATTGCCGCTGAGTGAGGGGAAAACCACGCCACAGAAACTGCTAGATTTTTGTGGGTAGCTTTCTTTGAGGTCAGTTGCTTGCACCCTTGTTCCACTACTGACGAGAGCCAAGTCATGAACATTCAAAACCTCTGTCAGAGTGCCACCTGCAGGTGTAACATGTCTTGCAGGTAAATGGTGACACTTTTAGAATGAATTTTGACATACATGGAGTGTGAGATGGGACTACAAATGTCTGTGCATGCATATTAAAGCTGCAGAGTGGCTTGCAGCATTCCCTTTCAAAATACATTAACTCCTGATGGCACACTTAAAGAAAAAGTAAAGACTGAGTATTTGTTATTCAAAATGTTCCTTCTTTGGAAGGAATTAAGAATCTTACAAGAAATTTCCTGGAGAAAATTGCAGTGCTGTAGGGAAACAACAGCTAAGTGGGACTAAACAAAAATAGAAAATGCTGGAAAAACTCAGCAGGTCTAGCAGCACCTGTGGAGAGAGAAACAGAGTTAACGTTTCAAGTCCGAAATGACCCTTCTTCATTCTGAAGTCATCATTAGACTTTTAATTCCATATTTTTTTTATTGAATTGAAATTTCACCATTGAAACCATTTGAACCCAGGTCCCCAAAGCATTACCCTGTGTCTCTGGATTACTAGTCCAGTGACAATAACACTACGCCACTGCCTCCCCCTCAATGAAAGGAATACAACTTGAAATAGATGTCTGAGATGTACTAGCCATCAAATTTCTAGAAAATTGCGCAATCTGCATTTTGGGAAAAAATAGTCAGATTTATGATAACTTGCAATTATATACAGTTTTTAATAGAGAAAAACCTCCCAAGCTGCCTCAAAAACATGGGGAAAACAAAGTTGAGCAAGCAAGAGACAGCAGTTGGGTGACCAAAAGCATTGTCAGAGATTTTGCTTCTCTGTTGCATGCATTATCGAGCTTAAACTACAATATTAGTGCCTTACCTCTTCTGAACCATAGAAGTGAGGACTTCATGCAGGTGATTTATTTCAGCCAGACCTAAAGAGAAGACACATTAGAGGTAAAGAGGGTAAGTGGCAGGGAGAAAGAAAGAGAATGTATCAATGTGGATTCTTAAGAAAATATATATCATAATTTCAAATATATTGCACATCTCACTTTTCTGCACAAGATAACAAAAACAAAAAAATCACTTTGAATATGCAATCCATTTGCAGCTTTCTTTTGAAACCTTAGAATGTTGAAGAGCGTAAATCCAAAGGCATTTATAGTTAGAGGCATTTTGGGTTGATAAAGTATACCGAGATGCAAATGCATCACCTCTTATACTTCTGGAAAGAAGAGGAAACCACTAACTCAATGTGGTTCAGCTCCAATCAGAGGAACAATATGCCAAATTTCCTGATGCTACAGAGTAAATTCTAGTTTGGAGTAGCCATCCTCATGCTGGTTCTGAACTGTACTGGGTTTAAATGCGAGAAATGGATTTTCTCTACAGTCTCCCAAATGTGGCTTTAGAAAGCACAAGCTCTTCTACCGACATTATTAACTAGCTTTACCAGTGTAGTTTGGTTGAAATGACTAAGTCAAGGAACTGAATGTTTATAACTGAAACATGTTTAGTGCCCTTGTTAAGGGGATATAGTAGATAACATCTGAGTCATTCATTTACAATTTTTGTCAATATTTGAACAATTTCTAAACATTACCTGGCAAAAATACCAATACACTGCCACGGTTCAAGCTCATTCCTGCTGATCTATTAAAATCAAAGACAAGTTAATATACTCTATTAAAATTTGCTTCAGCAATTAATATGAAACTGAAATATTTATGTGGATAAACATGCAGGGAATCATTCAAAATACTGCATCACATGGTACTTAAAATAAAATTAACTTGCTTTCTTGTCACTTACCCATTTTCTTTACTTTCTAGCTCATCAAAGTAGAGGATCAGAGTTTCTGCTATGTTATAGACTTCAGGCAGGATTTTTGGTTCATTAGAAAATGAGTGTGCAACCTAGGAATTATATGTAAGAAAACAGTCATTCCATATCTTAGAATGGGGTGGATATCAGAACAATACAGGGCAGTTTTTTAAAAAATAATTCTTCCGATGTAGGTGCTTCTGGCAAAGCCGATATTTATTTATTACCCATCGCTATTTTACCTTGAAAAGTGGTGGTAGGCCTTCGCCTGAAATAAACGCAGTTTGTCTCAGTTTGATTCAAGTTATAACTGTTAACTACATTAGGGTGGTACTGAAGTCCATATAAGGCAGGCCAAGTAAGGATATTAACCAGCTGGCTATTAATGATAATTTGACAGCTTCAATGGCCTTTTCTACTCATCTGAATTTTTTAGATTTCTTTTAAACTGCATACAAATGATCAAACTGACATCGTGGAATAATTTTCTCCGGATTATTAGACCACAATTCAGTAACATAACCATCAAGTTACAGTACTATCTTAAAATCATTAACTCAATGTTTTATTTTCCTCAACTGTCTCCTGTTCTAGAGGCATCAATGCTATGCAAGAATATTGGACAGGTGTGTGCCTAGTCCTCAACTACCTCTTCGCAATGGCTATTAATCATGCGAGAAAATGAAGAGTGCTCATAAGCGTTTTGATAAAAGGAAGTATCAAACCGCAGCCTGATCCTGTCCTCACCTGATGACTACACATGGAGCATTCTGC
Organism: Cetorhinus maximus; assembly: GCF_964194155.1. Classification (NCBI taxonomy): domain Eukaryota; kingdom Metazoa; phylum Chordata; class Chondrichthyes; order Lamniformes; family Cetorhinidae; genus Cetorhinus; species Cetorhinus maximus. Next base: position 39,862,510 of record NC_135896.1, on the reverse strand, counting down.
AAGGGTTCAATGGATTGTGATCAAGAGCAGGGATTCTGGCTGATTTTCCTCCCTATCCCAAGACCACTAAGTTTACTTGTAGATCTTCAACTGTATCAGAGCCAAAATCCCAAATGGAAGCTATAGTTATGATTTTTAAACAGATTACAATAGTTAATAGTCCAGTTGGTATCTCCCTTTACTTCTGTCCAACTCTGGTTATGAACTTCCTTTGAATGATGATGACAAGCCAACAAAAATTCCCACATCTGTCTGAATTATGCTTCTTCCCATTATGCTTCTTCAAAAGCTTTCATGCTTTCTCCTCAATACTGTCTCACTGTTTTCATGACTCATTTTTCCTGCTCAAACTTCTGAAATCCTTTTCATCAGTGACATCAACAAATGAGCTGTGTCAGGCAGAGCTAACCATCCTTGTTCTAAATTATGGACCTTTGCTCTCAATCTCCTCTCTCATGGCAAAAAAGGCAACAAATTATAAGCTTCTTTGTCTTCTACATTGGAAAAGGCGATAAACACAAATTAAACAATGGTTTGTTGAATACCTTAGTTCTGTTTTAATTCCCAATCTGAGTCTTTAGCCTCCACAAACAATTTGCATTAAGTTCAACACAAGTGTTAGGATTAAGTCTTTCTCCTGACACTCAAACTCTGATTGAAACAGTAAATTTCAGCAACTTCAGACTGAATTTTCTTGAAGGATACTGGAGATGGACAGTGGTCCATCAGTCTTGGACAGAATGAGAAAGTTGCAGGGATGATTGTTGACATTTTGATATACTTTGTTAGAATATCATTTTGTACATTTGTGATTTTCCCTCTTCACCTCACCCTCCCCCTCACTCCTCCCAGGGACCATTTTTTACTCTCTTTATTCTTTTATGAACGGATCATTGCCTCACTGAGATCATCTTTATATATCATCCACCCCTTGCCTGCCAGCATCTCATCGTACCTACTGACTCCTCTCTATCACAGAAGTTAACATTCCTGATATTCTGTCTAGACCTCTCCTCCTCCTCGTTTTGTGCAGCCCTATTTAAGACACCCTGAGTTTCTAGTTCTGACAAAAAAAAATGATAACCTTTACCATCTGTATTTCAAAAATTCAGTCTCTTTTTCACAACATAGCTGTTCATTATTCTGTACAGGGCCTTGCTGAGACCACAGCTGGAATACTGTGTACAGTTTTGGTCTCCTTATTTGAAAATAAAAGATATAATTGCATGTGAAGCAGCTCAGAGAAGGTTCACTCAACTCATTCTTGGGATAAAGGGCTTATCTTATGAACAGGTTGGGCCTATGCCCATTGGAGTTTAGAAGAACAAGAGGTGATCTTATTGAAACATTTAAGGTCCTGAGGAGCCTTGACAGGGCTCCCTGAGAATGTTCACACTTGTGGGAGACACTAGACCCAGGGGACACAGTTTAAGGATAAAAGAGGACTACCGTTTAAGAATGAGATGAGGAGAATTTTTTTTCTGTCAAAGGATTGTTAGTATGTGGAATTTTCTTCCCCAGAAAACAATGGAGACAGCATCATTGAATTTATTCAAGGCAGAGGTTAGGCAGATTTTTGATAGACAAGGGAGCCAAGGGTTACGGGGGGTGGGGGGGGGGGGGTGGGCAGACAGCAAAGTGGAGTGAAATCATAACCAGATCAGTCATTATCTATTGAATGGCAGAGTTTGAAGGGCTGAATGGCCTCCTCCTATGTTCCTACGAGGCCTTCAATTCAGATCATTAGAATAGGAGCCATGCTTAACTCTGGAGAACATCAAACACACAAACACTTTCAAGACCTGAAAGTTGGACATATAAATTAAGCTATGCAGTTCTTTATTATTTCTTTGTTTTATAAAATTCAAGGAAGAAAAAATACTTCATCCAATATAAAGGTGCTCCTTTTGCTAAAATGTGAAAGGTTGTGCTTTTTAAAATCACCTCACCTGGAAGTGGATTAGCTCTTTGAGATCGTCAAGATAATATTCATCAACGCTGTACGGGATTCCCTCTACCTCAAACACATATGCAGGGGTCAGGCTCTTTCGGAATGGCACGGCAAAGTAATCTGCAAACTCCATGCAATTAATTGTTGCAGACATTAGGATCACCTGTGATAATTTAAGAAAGATTCCTTTTCAAAGAAGAGAAAATCACAATGACTAATTTATTACAATTAAAATCAAAATATTTTGCAAAACCACAACTACATAAGCACTCAAAATGCCATCCAATTAATGACTCAGAGCAACTATATGATGGCTTCTGGTTTGTCATCTATTGATCTAATGCAGGTCAATACTTTTGCTGCAACTAGTCATTGTGTTGATATTTGTAAATATATTGATTTGTTAATTTTATGCTTCTCCACACTGAATTGTACCTGACAGAAATTGTCCTAGTCACCTAAAGATCTAAATCCTTCTTAACTACATTGTTTCTGCTTCATGTTGTATCATCTGTTCATATTACTGTCCAGGTTTACAAAGGGGTGGGGGGATGGGGAAGGGCAGAAAAAAAACAAAGTTAGGTGACCTGTTCCTGAAGTCTTCTCATCCTTAAAAGTCCTGCATGGCCAATACAAATTGCCTGTTTTCTCCACAAATGCCAACTGACCTGCTCGGTGTTTCCAGAATATTTCTGTTTTGCTTAAAATTTCAGGTATTTTGCTTTTTAAACCAATTGTAGAAGGATCTCTCATTAGGGTTGAGCTAACTCCAGGAGTTCTCTAAATTTGGACTAGGGAACGGAGAAATTTAAACAGTGTCAATCCTCCATGACAAGCTGAGCAATCCAATATTTGAGATAGGCAGATATGCAATACTCAAGTACATTAATGATTGTGCCAGGCTGTCCAGTCATTGGCCCAGCTCTTTCAGTCTCTGGATCCTCAGAGACTAGACATATGACCAAAGGTGCGCATCAGAACTCTGGGGAAGTCCTGATGTGCTGACCTCCATGGGAGTTGCCTTGGAAGTTTCAACTTCCAATGGGCAATTCCCCTGCTCCCCGGGACACTTTGCAAAAGTCTCCAGCTGTGTCACAATTTTGATGTACTTAACTGGATTTTTACCCAGAAAATGTTGGACAAACAAAAGATAGTCTAACTCCTGTGTAACTACACAACTGACCCCCAGCCATTCACACTGCCCCCCAAACCTCAAATTCCTCCAACTACACCCGCCCCACCGACCGCCCAATGACACCCTCCCTCAACCACCCTTCCACCTTCCTTAACCCAGATTACCCCTCTGGCCTGATCCGATTATTGCCTGGCCTAACCTCCCCCCAACCCAAACTACCCCCCCGTCCAACCCGAATAACCTTCCTAATCTAACTACTACCCAACCCACCTGGCACCCCACCCATCTATTAATCCACTCAGCAATTCACTACCATACACACCAGACCTTTAAACTTACCAAACGGCAGCTAGTGCCGTTAAAAAGGGGACGTGTCCTATTTCCCCGACTCTACAGCAATCTGGAGTTCTCAAAGGGACGCTGCATTCCGCATTTGTGGGTAATCAAGACTCGGAAGACCCAGCAAGAAACTCGGGGCAGCGTTGAGGTAAGGGAAAAGTTCGAGCAATGCAGCAATCTGACAATGATTGCACTCCTCGGAATATCCAGGCTGTTTATAATATAAAGTAGGTCTGTAACTTGGGTAGGTATTCTTCCTATTGAGTTCCTTAACATCCAATGCCCTGATGAGAATGAAGGTTTCAACTGCAGCAGCAGTGGGAATCCAGTTAGAACTTCAGCAGTGCTGCTAAGTTTTGAAGGATCCTAAGCTTAAGCTTGTTATCAACCTGCACCTAAGTTCACTAGCCTTCAATGAGATGCATCCCTACAGGGAGAATGTTACATCAGAAACTGAAACTCCACTTAGATTTCTTAGTTTGTAGATGAAGGTTTGGTTTGTAGATGAAGGATAGAGATAACAAAATTTTTTTTTAAATGCATGAAAAAAGAAATTGCATTCATGTAATTCCTCAGGATGCCCACAAACATTTCCTAGGCGTCCAAAAGTATTTCCTAGGCAATCTGTTTCTTTTGGGGTGTCAGCGCTGTTGCGGAAATGCAGCAAATAATTTTTATCCAAGGTCCCACAAACAGCACCGAGATAAATAACAAATTCATCTGTTGTAATGTGTTGGGCAAAACACCAGGAGGACTCCTATGTATTTGTTCAAAAAGTACCCATGGAATTGTCAATTCTCAGCTGAGTGGCCAGACAGTATCTTGGTCCAACACATCTTCCAAAAGACAGCAGCACGTCCTCAGTATTCCATTCAAGTATCAACCTAGCTCAGGGCTTCCCAAAACTCTGGGTCACGATTCCCAATGGGGGTTGCAGAAACAGCAAATGGCCTTGCATGCTCCCTCTCCTAGAGACTGTGCCTTGCACCATCACAGAGGCCCTGGTGGCATCTGGCCAACCCTTGGCCTGCTCCTCTCAGTCTCCTCTCTGAGGGGTGGAACAATGCAGCCGGCGGAGGGGCGGGGAGGCTTCATAAGCATAGTGTAGGCTGCAAACCTCGAATAAGCAGCAACCAGTACCACCAGTTTGCACCAAATGGGGTGACAGCTGTGGGACTTCTCCTGGTGACAGGCCCAGATTGACGGCTGCCACCTTTATATAGGCAATGTGCAGCAGGATGTCTGCACAACCATCATCTTTTTGGGGACAAAGTACAGCAGGGCACAAACGCAGCCATCCTGGGCTAAAAAGCAGGTGAGGAGGGCCTTCACTGAGTCTTCTGTCACTGGGAAATATGGAAAACCCGACTGAAACCTACATAGGTACATGAAATAACAACATTTTTTGCAAACTAGATGGAAATATGGATTCATATTTATTTTTGTTGGTCTGTAATGCACAAACTTTAATAATTATATACTGAGTGTTACTGTGCTGCTTTAATGCTGTTTTGTTGGCGTCCGGGGTCATGTTATTTCCAAATGTTAAGAAGGGGTCACACTGGAAAATAGTTTGGGGAGCACTGACTTAAGACTATACACACAACTTTTTGTAATGGGGCTTGAACCCACGAAACACTGACATGACGCAAAAGTGCCACCAGAGTGAAGTCTGACACTACAACATGGTTAGGAGTTGCCAAATGTCATATACCAAGCTGACCAACAAATTACACCACCCAATGAAGACAACAATAATTAGCAAATATAAATCTGAGAAAAAGTGAGGAGAGCAAAATAGGCCCTTAACAATAATATGGTCCTTTGGTTCCTCAAACTAATTGCTCTGCTCCCATTCACAGCACATGTAATAGGTACTTTACAATGTTGAATAAAATTTGCTCTACTTCTGCACCAGATGTTACACAGATTTGAGTGCCAATGAATCTGTGCTTGTGTTACTCATTGAAAGAATTTGTTTAAACCTTTTATCAAATACTCACCCTAACAAATCGCGAATTGGTGCGTAGAAGTTTACGGACAACCAGCAACAAAAAATCCATTTCCTCAGTACGCTCATGGACCTGAACATTGTAACAATAATTAGTCACAGAAGCAGTTCATTTTTGCTATTGAATACATCAATTTGATTTAAACCTTGCCAACATCCCAATAGTGTATCATCATTAGAACCTAGAAGGTCAGATATAGCCATAACTCTACTACAACTTTGATTAACAGTGTAAAAAGCTTTAAGAGAGTCAATCAGGAAATAAGTTTATTTTGCTTTCCCATGCCAAATTTTCATTCAGTACAGCCTCATTTGGTTTACAAGCACAGGTAACTTTCCAGTGTCTCACTCCAAGTGCGCCTCAATAGGCTGTGATTGTGCATAACTTAACCAAGCCTAATCCTCTCGTCACAATATCCAGCCAGGTTGACCAGTAACAGAAAAAAAACCCCGATTTATTTTTTTCCATCCTAACATAGGGACACCAATACCAATTGTAATATCCCAAGTGTTGCCCAGGTTGAGATTAGCTAGCTCAACATATCGGAGAAAATCCCTGGAATATACTGGGGGCTAAACAGCCCCCAAAAACAGGCGCAGGGATCCAGTTGCATAATTATCCATTGCCCAATGGATGTAATGATGGCAGAGGAACATCTTCCTGTTGCATTCGCATTAACACTATTTCTGCAAACAGCCAGAGTTAAACACACTGATGACTGGCGGCATTCATCTGCAGAGGGCCCAGAATGGTTACTTCTAGCCCTACTTAAAGCTAGGTCTCTTAAAGGGAAAATGCATTGTGGCTGGAGCAGGTGCTTGGAATTCTGCGGGAGCTGAACCTTGGAAAAAAAAAAGACTGAACCTGGAGGGAGTGTACACCAAGGTGTTCCATCGCCTGATAGCTGGCAGCAAAGCTATGCAGTACGTAACATACACCATGAATTTTAAAACCAACTAAGCTGAGTATCTTAGGGCTCTTCTGGAGCAGACGAGGCAGTGGAATCACAGCTTTAGCACAGCAATGGTTTACTCTATCACATTTCTTAAGGTAGCATGGCTTTCAATGTATGTATGTAGGGTGCAAACTGGAGTTATAAGCCATTGCCACCAAGGAATAACTTTTTCTCTCCCAATAGCCACCCTTTGCTTCACTGTGGTGGTTGAAATGCAGCTGGCACAGCATCTGCCTTAAAATGAAGGCATCATGACAGTCATGAAACTATTAATGTATATAATATTTTGGAAAATATTTTTCTTTTAAAATAGAGGTTTAGTCCGTGGATGTGTCTTAATTGGATTAAAGCCAGCTAAGCCTGAGTGTTTTGATGTGTACTAGTTTTGATATGTAAGATAGCATGCATTTGCATTTTTTGAATAGAGCATTCAAGAAGTAGGGTGAAAACAGACAGCTATCTCGCAGCTACCAAGCAATACGTTTATATTGCTAATAAAATTGGTACCATGAAAAGGGTTTCATTTTTAGAGAGGTTTAGTTCAGGGGTTGTTGATACAATGAGAATTAACATTCAATGGGAGTGGTAGGTATAACTTTAGCAGCTTTGGGAGTGCAGAGCAGAGGCAAAGTGAGATCAAAAGGCAGCTACAAGCCTCCACAGGAACCTAAGTGAAAAGAACCTCATTTTGAATTCATAAGGTGAAAATGCTTTGCCTGGTGTTTGGTTAAGTCTATGGGTTGCTGTTGCCTTAATGGAGATTAGTTTGGGAATTTGTTAAAATTTATGATAGTCGTAATTTGAAGCCATATGTATATGTATTTTAACCTGTGTAAATTCATAAAATGTTTCATTTAGTTTCATGTAAAGCCTCGAGAACTGGTGGTCTGATTCCTGAATTTAGAGTCGCATTTCAAACATAACACTTAAAATTATAGGTTATGACAGTTGTTTAAAGTTTCCCTTTGGGATTTTTAAATAACTCTGCTTTACCAATTGCATCGGTCATAACAATGACTACTTCCAAGATGTCAAGCATTGAGCAGCATGATACACCACCCAAGGATATACAACAGCTGGACAATGAAGAAGTGGAATCCCTTTTGGTTCCAGAACATGCAACGTAGTCAAGGCAAAGCGTGTTAATGTCACCCTGCACCACTAGGAAAGCTGCAATCCTAGCAAACCCTCATGCTCACTCTGTCTGCTTGTCTCTGGCAAGACAGAATAAAATAAGGTTAGCTCTCTTGGAATAAGGAGTCTGTGACCTCTTTCACACAATAATGGAATGCAAACTGTAAGGTGATAGAGTGTCCCCATTTCCAGTCTGGAAGGAGCCAGACACATTCAAGTTCATCGTCATGGTCACCTTCACAGCCAAAGCAGTCCTTGCCCGCTCTGAGTTTGAAGTTGCAACTGCTACAATTGGCAGATTTCACCAAGGACCTCCTTATGAAGCACAGGTGTATTTCCTTGCTTAGATTCCAGCAAGAGAATCGTTCCCTGAACACCATGGGCAGATATGATCACCTATTGAGAGCCCCTCTCTCCCTCCACCAGCACAGCTTGTCCAGCTCTACAAGACTTCTGCTCAGTCTCCACATCATGCTCTATTCTGAAATGAAGGCCTATTTAGTGCATCCATTTCTGGGAGCAAAGGTTTGTACAAAAACCTTGAAATCAATAGAAGGTGCTTCAGTACTTGCTGTACAGTTTTAAAACTGAAATAACCATGGAAAACACCAAAGACATACAGCAAAAGCCAGAAGAAATCAGCCATCAGCTAACCTCAAAGTAGTTGAGGATCCCTTTAAATAGCTGTGGTTGGGGTTGTTGAGGGTGGCCGGGCGGGGTGGGGATCTTCTTACAGCTTAACGTGTTCAGCTGTATGAGCATAGGAAAGCACAGTAGCTCTAGTGAAAGCTCCAAAATGGCAGTGCTGGCGCCGAATCAGTATTGCATACCGATTGACATTACGAACTGTGGACCCTGCATACTTCTGGTGGACATTAACTGCGTGCATGTTAACATCTTCACCAAAAGGCGCACTTCACACCACAAGTACCTGTGTACACTACAGACGAGATTGTTGATCCCTAACAGCACTTGAAGTGCACCAGTGAGCCGAATTCCTCACTCGTTGACTTTACAGCTTAATGTCACACTATAGTGCACATGCTTACCATCAAGTAGTTAGAAAATCAGTTGCAAATTATCATTTAATCTTTCATTAAAAAACTGATTTTTTGGAAAAAAGAAATAAAATATTGCTAACGATGGTTTGCATATCAAAATTAATCCTAATCATCTGCAAAGCTGAAAAATATGTAATAGTCAATGCGTATACATAAGCCATGATTTTCTAAGGTATCAACTATTACTAGATCAACTAGATTATTACATCAACTGGATGAAAGGAACTATTCCATAAAAGTGTGACGGTGTCCTTCCCTGATAGCTGTGGGTAAATGCACCACCCAAATGTAGAGCTAGACTTACAAATCAGAGGGGTCCCAGGTTCATTCTCCTTATATGGAGCTCATCCAGGATCTGTTTTTATTCATGCATGGGACATGGGCGGTGCTAAGGCATAAGAATATTTTTATATTCATTTCTAATTGCCCTTGAGAAGGCAGTGCTGAGCCACCTTCTGAATTGCTGCAGTCCAAGTGGTGTAGGTGCACCCAAGTGCTACTAGGAAGGGAGTTCCAAGAGTTTGATACAGCTAAGCTGAAAGTACAGTGACATGGTTCCAAGTCAGTGTGGCTTGGAGGACAATTTACAGGTAGTACTGTTGGAATGCATCTCTGCCCTTGTCCTTCGAGGTGGTAGAGGTGATGGGTTTGGAAAGTAGTGTTGAAGGAGTCTGGCGAGCTGCTGCAATGCATCTTCTATATGGTGCTGAATACCATTGGTGGCAGGTGTAAATATTTAAGGTGATGGACGGGGTACCAATCAAACAGGTTGCTTTGACTTTTATGCTGTCAGCCTTATTGAGTGTTGAAGCTGTACTTACCCAGGCGAGTGGAAAGTATACCATCACATTCCTGACTGGTGTCCTGTCGATAGTGGGCAGGCTTTGGGGAGTCAGGAGCTGAGTTACTCATTGCAGAATTCCCAGCCCCTGTAGCCACAGTATTTACATGGCTGGCCCAGTTCAGCTTCTGATCGAAGGTAACCTCCAGAATGTGGATGGTGGGGAATTCAGCAATGGAAATGCCTTTGGACATCATAGGGAGATGGCTAGATTCTCTCTTGTTGAAAATGGTCATTGCCTGGCACTTGTGGGGCACAAATTCTACTTGTCACTTATCAACCCAAGCCTGAATGTTGTTTAGGCCTTGCTGCAAGTGGGCATGGACTACCTCAGTATCTGGAGTCACAAATGGCCCTGAACACTGTGCAAACATCAGTGCACATCCCCAATTCTAACTTTATGTTGGAGGGAAGCACCTGAAGATGGTTGGTCCTAAGACCTAAGAGGGATTCAGGCTCCCATTAACTTCCCAGGTTAGACTGATATGATTGGCCTCCAACAACCACAACCATCTTTCTTTATGTCGGGTTGATTCCAACTAGTGGAGACTACCACAAACCCAACATCAGCCCCTCAACTGATTGTCATTGACTTCAATTTTGCTAGGGCTCCTTGATGCCACACTCCAAATACTGCCATGATATCAAGAGCAGAGACTCTCACCTCACGTCTGGGATTAAACTCTTTTGTCCATGTTTGAACCAAGGCTGTATTGAGGTCTGGAGCCGAGTGCCACTGGCAAAACCCAAACCGAATACTGATGAACATTGCTGAGTAAATGACGCTTGACAGCACGGTCAACAACCCTTTCCATCATTTTGATAACTGAGAGTAAACGAATGGGACAATAATTGGCTGGATTGGATTTATCCTGCTTTTGTGGACAGGGTATATCTGGGCAATTTTACATGTTATCAGGTGGATGCCAGCATTCTGGTTGTACTGGAACAGCTAGAGCACAGCTAGTTGTGGAGCAGAAGTCTTCAGTGCTACCACCGGAATGTTGTCAGGGCTTTGCTGTATCCAGCCGTTTCTTGGTATCACGTGGAGCGAACTGATAAATTGAATTGGCTGAAGACTGGCATCTGTGTTGCAGGAGACCGCAGAAGGATGCCAAGATAGATCATCCACTTGGCACTTCTGGTTGAAGATGGTTATAAATGTTTCAGCCTTGTCTTTTGCATGGATGTGCTGGGCTCACCCAGCATTCAGGATGGGAATGTTTATGGAGCCTCCTCCTCTTCCAGTTAGCTGCTTAATTGTCCCCCACCATATACGATTAGCATGGCAAGACTGCAAGGTTGGTTGTGGGATCAGTTTGTTCTGTCTATTGCATGCTGCTTCTGCTGGTTAGCATGCATGTAATACTGTGTTGTAGCTTCATCAGGTTGGCACCTCATTTTTCAGTATGCCTGGTGCTATTCCTCACTTGTTCTCCTCATTGAACCAGGGCTCAACCCCTGTCTTAATGATAATAGCATTGTCAGGGAATTGCTGGGCCATGAGAGTAAAGATTATGATTGAATACAATTCTACTCTGCCCACAGCATCTCATGGGTACCCAGTTTAAAGCTGCTAGATCTGTTCTGAATCTATCCCATTTAGCATGGTGGTAATGCCACACAACACAATGGAGGGTATCCTCAGAGTGAAGACATGACTTTGTTGCGACAAGGTCTGTGCTGTGGTCACTCTTATCAATACAATTATGGGTAGATGCATCTATGATAGGTACACTGGTGAGGGCGAAAGCTCAATTAGGTTTCTCCCCTCTTGTTGGTTCCCTCTTCATCTGCCACAGGCTCAATCTGGCAGATATGTTGTTTAGGGTTCGGCCAGACTGTGGACAACCTTAGCCAAAAAAAGCGATAAAAAAATGAAAACAATTAGCCAGGGTTCCCACTGCCGATTACTGTCCCTTCTGCAAACTGCACATGCATGTCAGAGGAGTAATGAGTTGGGCATGTCCATGATACCTTCAATGCTTAAATACCTTGTGAACAATCAGTGCCTGGACGCACCCATGAAAAACAGCCACTTAATGATTACAGGGAATGAAAGAGGAAAATCAAAATAATGGTGGATCCATCACAATGTCCTTCAAACAAGTTGAATTAATCCTCTCACAAAATTCAAAGTCCTTAAATGTAAAGAAAGCAATAAGTGGGTGATGATTTGCTTTAACACAGGTAATCTTAAAATTACTCAAACAAGTTGGATGAACAAATAATTACGTTAATACAATTTATAACAAAGTCACAAAATGTTCATACAAGCAGTCCTAGTGAATGTTTGCAAAATATCTTATTAAACGATCTAAATCTGTATCACCAAGCCTTGCCCAACTTCCTTTGGTATACATGCATTTTTACTCAGATACTTTCGAGTACTGGAAACAACACTTAGTTGTGGTGAAACATTTAGGCTCATAGTAGAGAACATATTTCTATCCACAGGACCACCCCTATCCAGTTACCCTATCATGAAGTTGTATTAAGAGTGGCTGTACAAAAGATTACAAGTTAGCTAATTTACTGAAAAAAGTAATCATTTGTGATTAATGTAGAGATGCAATCAATAAGAGTGTTATAACATGCATATCCATACATGACCAGGAACAGTAGCACAATAGTAACGTTACTGGACTAATGCCCCAGAAACTTGAGTTCAAATCCACCATAGCAGTTGGGAAAATTGAAATCTGGAATAAAAAACTAGTCTCAGTAATGATGGCAAACTACTGGACTGTTGCAAAAACCCATCCAGTTCTCTAACACCCATCCTTACCTAACCTGGTCTTTAGGTGACTCCATGCCCACATGAATATGGTTGACTCTAACTCTGAAATGTTCACTCAATCACATCAAACCCCACTACAGAGGAGCTGATGAGTAAAACCAGACCAACAAATGAGCATTGACCTAGGAACAAGACACAACACTAACACCATGCCCAGTCGACCCGGCAATGCTCTCCACACCTGTTCGAAAATGGAGAGAGCTCTCATACAGATTAGTCAAGCAGCAGCCTGACATAGTCATACTCCCAGAATCATACCTAACAGCCAATGACTCAGACTCGCCCATTGCCATCCCTGGGTATGACCTGACTCACCTCAACATGTACTATGTATCTCATGAAATTGCCTGATGGATCAAGTCAAATATGGGTAAGGAAACCTTCTGCTTATTACCACCACCCTCTCTCAACTGATGGATCAGTGCTCCTCCATGTTGAACACCGTTAAACGCTAAGAGTAATAAAGCAAAAGCACACATTGTCCCCCATTGTTGAAGTCTCCAAAGGGTGACTCAGTAGCGCCACTACTGACCAGGTTGGTCAAGCCCAAAATGACACAACTGGCAGTCTGGGTCTGTGGCAGGTGGAGGGGGAAAAATCTACTTGACCTCGTCGTCCCCAATCTTACTGTCACAGATGAATTTCTCCATAACAGTAGTGCAGGAGTGACCACCACACAGTCCTTGCGGAAACAAAGACCTGTCTTCGTGATAAGGACATGCTTATCATTGGGCACTGTCACTGTGTTAAATGGGATAGATTCAGATCAGATTAAGCAGCTCAAGACTGGGCATTCCAGAGGCACTGTTGACCATTAGCAGCAGAATTGTATTCAGCCACAATTTACAACCTCAGGGCCCAGCAAATTCCTCACTCTACCATTACCATCAAGCCAGAGGATCAACCCTGATTCAATGAAGAGTGCAGGAGAGTATGCCAGGAGCAGCACCAACATAGCTAAAATGAGGTGCCAACCTGGTGCAGCTATAACACTGACTACATGCATGTTAAACAGTGGAAGCAGCATGCTATGGACAGAGCAAAGCAATCCCACAACCACTGGATCAGATCAAGGCTCTGCAGTCCTGTCACATCCAGTCGTGAATGGGTGAACAATTAAACAATGAACTGGAGAAGAAGCAGTTCTATGAACATTCCCATTCTCAAATTGGGCAAGCTAAGGCTGAAGAATTTGCAATCAGCTTCAGCCAGTGCTGAGTGGATGTTCCGTCCCGGCTCCTCCTGAGTTCCCCTACACCATAACTGCCAGTTTTCAGACAGTTCACTCCACATGACTATAGAAATGGCTGAAGGCACTGCATATGGCAGGACTATGGGCCCTGACATATCCCAACTGTATTACTGAATACTTGTGCTCCAGAACTTGCTGCGCTTCTTGCCAAGCTGTTCCAGTACAGTTACAACACTGGCAAAGACTGGCAATGTGGAAAATTATCCAGTCATGTCCTGCCAACAAAATGAACAAATCAAATCCATCAAATCACTGCCCCATCGGTCTATTCTCCATTATGAGCAAAGTTATGGAAGCCATCAGGCAGTTCTATCAAGTGCATAACTTACCAATAACCTGTTCACAATGCTTAGTTTGGGTTCTGCCAGAACACTTGGCTTCAGATCTCACTACAGCCTAGGTCCGAACATGGACAAATGAGCTGAATTCCAGAGATGAGACAAGAGTGGCTACCCTTGACATCAGGTGTGCCACCAAGGAGCTCCAGTAAAACTGAAGTCAATAGGAATAAGGGAAAGCTTTCCACTTGTTGGAGTGATACCTAGCACAAAGGAAGATTACTGCAGTTGTTGGAAGCCAATCATCTCAGCCCCAGGATAATATTGCAGGAGTCCTTCAGGGTAGTTAGTGTCTTAAGCCCAAACATCTTCAGCTGCTTCATCAATGATCTGCGTTCCATGATAAGGTCAGTAATAAGGGTGCTCGCTGATGATTGCAGAGTGTTCAGTTCCATTCACAACTCCTCAGATAATGAAGCAGTCTGTGCCTACGTGCTGCAAGACCTGGACAACATTCAGGCTTGGGCTGGTAAGTGACAAGTAATATTTGCACCACAGAAGTGTCAGATAGTGACCATCTCCAACAAGAGGAAACCTAACCATCTCCTTTTGACATTCAATGGCATTATCATTGCTGAAAGCACCCATCAACACAATGGCATAATGGCAATGTCACTGGACTAGTAATCCAGAGACCCAGGTTAATGCTCTGGGGACACAGGTTCAAATCCCACCACTGCAGCTGCTGGTTGTAGGTGGAGGGGTACTTGCAGATGGAGGTGGTCACATGCACCTGCTACCCTTGTTCTTCTGGGTGGTGGTGGTCAAAACTTTTAAAGGAGTCTTGGAAATTGCTGTAGTGGACCTTGTAGATGGTGCACACTTCTACATTGTGTGTCAGCAGTGGGTGCAAGTGAATGCATAAGATGGATGGGTAGCCACTCAAGCGGATTTGTTCTGGATGATGACGAACATTTTGATGTTGTTGGAGCTGCACCCATCCAGGCATCAAAATCGTAACTTGTGTCTTGTGGCTGGTGGATAGGATTTGGGGAGTCAAGAGGTTAAAAATATGCTATTGAGTTCCCAGCCCCTGACCTGCCCTTGTAATGACAATATTTATATGGCTGGACTATATAAATTCAATTAACAAAAAAAAAAAATCTGGAATTGAAAGCTAGTCTCAATAACAATGACCATGCTCCTCCATGTTGAACATCATTAAACACTAAGATTGGTACAGCAAAAGCACAATGTTTTTGCACACATTGGGGACTTCACCAACGGGGTACAAAGGGTGACTCAGTAGCACCACTACTGACCAGGTTGGTCAAGTCCTAAAGAAAACAACTAGCAGACTGGGTCTGTGGCAGTTGGAGGGGGGAAAAAAACCTACTTGACCTAATCTTTATGATTGATTGTCATAAAAACCCATCTGGTTCAGTAATGTTATTTCGGGAAGGAAATCTGTTATCCTTACCTGGTCTGGCCTAAATGTGGCTCTAGACCCATAACAATGTGGTTGACTCTTAACTGCCTTCTGAAGTGCCGAGCAAGCCACTCAGTTGTACCAAACCATCAGGCAGACTGCAACGATTCAAGGCAGTGACTCACCACCTCCTTCTCATTGGCAATTAGAGATGGGCAACAAATGTTGAACTTGCCAGCGACACCCGCATTCCATGAAAGAACAAAAAATTCAGGAATCACCCAGGCCAAAACACTTAACTGGTCCAGCCATATAAATATTGCCATTACAAGGTTAGGTCAGAGGCTGGGAACTCTATGGCATATTTTTTACCTCTTGACTCCCCAAAGCCTATCCACCAGTCACAAGTTACAATTTTGATGCCTGGATGTGTGCAGCTCCAGGAACACTCAAAAAGTTTGTCATCATCCAGAACAAAGTAACCCGCTTGACTGGCTACCCATCCACCTTATGGATTCACTTCCACCCACCGCCAACAGACAATGCAGATGTGTATACCATCTACAAGGTCTACTGCAGCAATTTACCAAGGCTCCTTTCAATCTCATGACCTCTACCACCCAGAAGAACAAGGGGAGCAAGCGCATGTGACCATCCCCATCTGCAAGTGCCCCTCCCTCTACAACCCATCCCGAATTGGAACTGTATCGCTGTTCCTTCACTGTTGTTGGGTAAAAATCCTGGAACTCCCTTCCTAACAGTACTGTGGGTGTACATACATCACAGACTGCAGTGGTTCAAGAAAGCGACTCTCACCACCAGCTTCTCAAGAGCAATTAGGGATGGGCAATAAATGTTGGCTGTCAGCAACATTCACATTCTATAAATGAATACTTCAACATCTATTGATGAGAAATTTGATGGGAGATATCCTACTTCATCAATGAAGATGTGCGTAAATTCAGTCAGGCATCTTGCATTAACAATTTTTTGAAGCAGAACGCCTGTTGTCATGTAAGTTAGTTGCGTGTCTGTACCAACTTCTTTTTCTAATCCGACCTATTTCAAGAACAAAATAATCAAATTACTGAAGGTAATAACAGACATTAGGATTTTGAAGTAAAACAAATGAGTTACATTAACAGATTTCTAGCATTCAGATTAATCCAATGTTTGCTAACAAAATGATACATCCAAATTTTACTAAAAATTATAATCTGCATAAGCACATCTTCTCTGTGCCACTGGAGCCTCAGTTGTCATATTTTGTCTTATATCAATTTTAACCCTATTATTTCCAACATCTATACTTAATTAGGATTGTATCACGATGGACTTGAATCCAAATGTAGAGAAGTTATTTTAATCATATAGAGAACCTTTGTTAGCTCATACTTTGAGTACTGCGCACAGTTCTGATCTCCATGAAGGTGTAGAAGATATTTACAAGAATGATACCAAAACTGTGAGGTTACTGCTATCAGAAAAGATTAAAGCTGGAAAAGCAAAGGCTTGAAACTCAAGGGGTGATCCACAAGAAGTCTTTAAAATTAGGGTTTAAAATGGTAGATGGAGAGATGGTTTCATTTTTCGGGAGTCCAAAACGAGGGGACATAGCAACAGTCACTAATAAATCCAATAAGGAATTCAGGAGAAGCTTCATCGCTCAGAGTGGCTGGAGGTAGAACTTGCTACCACCACATGGATTGGTTGAGGCAAATAGCATAGATGCATTTAAGGGACGTTAGGATATACTAATAGGTTCAGATGAAGTAAGGAGAGATCAAGTGCCGTATGAACACTGGCAGTTACCAGCTGATCTAACTGGCCTGTTTCATTCTGTGCTGTAAACTCTATGTTATTCTCAGTAGGGATAAAGTTGTTATCTTCTAGTTGCATTCTAAGCACAGGGCAGATCTATGCAGACAGTGCAGACTGTTTTCAAAGCATTATTTTTCTTAAAAAAGAATTTAGAGGCTTTATCAGCCATATTGTTTTCTGTTCCAGTAGGAGGTCAGGGATATGTACTAAAAATATTTGCATTAATAATCCAGATGGAATGCATCCAGAGTTGCTAAAGAAATCTTCCAAACATCATTAAGGATGGACGGTTAAGAAAACTAAGCCACTATTGAGAAATAACAGGCAAGTTGTTACAAACGTCATGAAAATATAATAATTTTCATAATATTGTGATTTATTGTAAAGGTAGGTTAATAGTGGGATTTGGATTAGTTTCTCTGTGTGGATGTGTGTGTGGTGGATTTAACTGAACTGAAGACAGCTAGTCTGGAGCTTTTGAGTTATCAAAAGGGAAGCTGGGTTTGAAATGCTAAATACGTAAACATGGTTGAAGTTTATGAATGTGAGGTGTGAGGAACATTTGCATTTTTAGATAAACCAGAGTAGTTTGAATTTCAAAAAGATGATGAGATGCTACACCTAGCCATAAGAGGCTAAGCTAAAAAGCGTGTTTATTTTTCCCAAAGGTTACTGATAATATGCGTACTATAAAAGATTTATATTTTGAGAAAAGTAAAGTTGCAAAGGCATCTTGGAACAACTGAATTTACATTAAAAAGGGGGAAACATGTATAAAGGAGATGTGGTTATGTGTAAGGGGGAAGGCATTCTAAGATCTAACAAGTGTGAAAAAGCCTCCAGCCTCTATGCATCAAGTTGCTGTCTACAGGAACCGAAGCTAAGAAAATTCAATTTGAATTTCACTGTCCAGGGTATTGCGTGCTTTGACTGGGTCTGTTTATTCCTATTTGATTTTACTGTTGCCTTAATGGAGGTGTAACTGGGGGTCAGATTAATTTGGGGAGCGAAGAGTTATCATAGTAGTAATTTGTAGACCTACATATGTGCTTGAAATCTTTTCTTTTATTAATAAATGTTTAATTTAGTTTTGTAAAAACCTCCAAGGCTGGGTGGACTTATTACTACTGAATTCAAGGCATGCATTTCGAAATAAAATACTAACTGCAAAACAGTTGTGACAGCTATTTCAAGTATCCTTCTGGGATTTGAGCAGCTCAGCATTTACCATCAGCTGCCATAATACAAACCATTATTAGGGACAAAATAAACTTTCATTTGGAAACAAAGAAAGGCATGGGTCATTCTAGGACAGCCACATGGAGGCACATCATGACTAACTTCACTGGATCCTTTGATGAGGTAGTAGACAAGGTTCATCAAGGTAGCAGAATAGATGTTGGATAGAAACACAAAGGTTTATGGCATAGAAAGAGGTAATTTGGCCCACTGTATCCATGCCAGCATAAAAAGGTACCCAGCCTAATCCAATCTTCCAGCGCTTGGTCCAAAGCCCTGAAGGTTACAGGACCTCAAGTGCACCTTCCAAGTGATTTTTTTTATTCAGATTTGATAAAGGTTTCTACCTCCACCATCCATTTAGGCAGCAAGTTCTGGACTTCCACCACACTCCAGATGAAATAATTGCTCAACTCCCCTCTAATCCTTCTACCAATTACTTTAAATCTATGCTCCTCGGTTTTTCACCACTCCACTGATGGAAATAGGTCCTTCCTGTCCACTATCTAGGCCTTTCAATTTTATGCACCTGAGTTAAATCTCCCCTCAACCTCCTTTGTTCCAAAGAAACAATCTCCAGCCTATCATATCTTTCCTCATAGCTAAAATTCTACATTCCTGGTAAAATCTTTTCCTTTGTGGACTTTAGAAAGACATTTGGTCAAGTGTCATACAGGAGGATTTTAACAACATGGGAGCCCACGAAATTAAGGGCAAGTGGTGCAAAAGTGACTCCAGAAGCAAAGATTGGTGGTAGATAAACGTTTTTCAGACTGGAGGTGGTTTGCAGTGGTGTACACTAAGAATAAGTTTTGGGTCCTTGACTCATTCAATTCTTATAAATGGCCCGGACTCAGGTGTAGGGATTAACATTATAAAGTTTTAAGATGATATGAAACTTGTTGACGTAGATCAAGATGAGGATAATTATAAGCTTCATGATGGCAGGCAAGGTGGTGAATTGAGTAGAAACATGGCAGATGGAGTTCAAAGCAGATTAAGTGTGAGCTGATGTACTTTGGTAGGCGTAATATGCAAAGGCAGTACATTAGAAATTACACTATTTTGTTAAAGGGATACCTATAGATCTGCTTGGTCTCCATATTAACAAATCTTTAAAACTGGCAAGGCAAGCTGATAAGGTGGTTAAAAAAGCATATGATTATTGGGTTTATGAATAAAGGAATGTAATATAAAAAAGCAAAAAGAGGTCATGCTAGATTTTTATAAATCACTAGTCAGACCTCAGCTGGAATACTGTGGACATTTCTGATTGCCACGATGCAGAAAAAATATAAAGCCCATAGAAAAAGTCTTCAACGGGGTTTAAACCAGGACATTACCAGGGATTAAGGACTTTAATTCTGAGGCGAGTTTGAAAAAGGTAGTACTGTTGGCCTTGAAAAAGAGTTGGTTAAGAGATGACCTAATAAAATGTTTTCAAGACGAGAGGTTTTCCGAGAGTCAAGTGGGTCAATAGCTAGAGATCATAAATTCAAAACCATTGGCAAAAGATCTAAAGGGGTGACAATTTTTTCACTCAGCTGTTGGGATCTGGAAAGTTCTACCTGCGAAGGTGTTGAAGCTAATTCCATAAATAATATTAAAGGGAGTCAGGCAAGGTATGTGGGACTAAGCACGGCTGCTCTTTCAAAACAGTTAGCAGAGATACTATGGGCCAAATACCTTACTGCCACACTAACTTTCATGATCTTAAAAATTATACTTTTCAATGTTACCTTTCTTTCAAAGGTTTAACAGAAGTAATTTTAACCAAACCAATTTTTATCTTTCTTTTCTATAAGATTTTAGCACCTATCAGCATCCAAAGTTCTTTCAAGTACATTGTCAAGTTGCACATCACTCCACTATTTAAGGTAAGCGACGGAAACCAGGGAATTATGGACCAGTCAACCTCAGGCAGAGCCAGAATAGATTTGTACTGGGAAGGTCATGTCTGACAAGCCTTTTACTGAAATGATGACCAAAGTAGCAGATAGGGGAATGTCCAAGGAAGTTATTTATATAGGCTTCCAGAAGGCATTTGATAAAGTCCTTTGCAAGACTGGTCATTAAAGTTGAAGCTCATGGAATGAAGGGAAATTACTGATGTGAGAAGATCTGAGTGGATCCAAGTAGAATTGGAATACTGGACAGTTACACTAATTGGCAAGATGTGTCTAATGGCACCCCACTGGGATCTATGTCGGGACATGAACTATTCATTGTATTTATTAATGACTTAGATACCAGAATGGAGAGCCACTTTGAAAATTTGCTGATGACACATAGATAGGTGGCATTGCAAGCATTGCAATTGTTGTTGGAGACATAAAATTACAAAAAGAGATATGAACAGATTAAATGAATAGGCAAAACTGTGGCAAATGGATCTCAATATAAACAAGTGTCAATCATCTTAAAAATGGTTTGATCAGAGTACTTTCTAAATGGTGAGAAGTTTGAAACAGTGTAGGACCAAAGTGACATGAGGTTCATGTACATAAATCATTAAAGTGTCACATATAGGTAAAATAACAAAAAACACTAAAGAAATGCTGGCCTTTATACCTGGAGGGCTAGAACAGACAATGGAGGCAAAGCCATGCTGCAAGTCTACAAAGTCCTGGTTGGACCACAGTTCTGGGCACCACATCTAAGGAAGGATATCTTGGTCTTGGAGGGAGTACAGTGTAGATTTACCAGAATTACATCTGAACTCTGAGGGTTAAGTTACAAGGAGAGATTGCACAACCTAGAGTTATATTTCCTGGAATTAAAAATAATATGGGGTGATTTGATTGAAGTTTAAGATAATAATAATCCATGCTGATTTTCCTTAATAAATCCAAATATGTTCAAGTGATTGTTAATTTTGCCCCGGATTATCATTTCTAAAAGCTTCACCACCACCGAGGTTAAACTGACTGGCCTGTAGTTGCTGGACTTATCCTTTCAGCCTTACTTGAACAAGGGTACAACATTTGGATTTGATAGGGTAGTTAGAGATAAACTATTTTCAGTGGTTGGGGAGCCTAGGACTAAGGGGACAGAGTCTAAAATTTAGACTCAGGCTTTTCAGGAGTGCAGTTACTTGTCATGGTGGTAGGTAGAAATATTTGAGGAAATATTTCCTCAATTGATGCAAGATCAATTGTAAATATCAAATGCAGGTCGATAGATGTTTGTTGACCAAAGTTATTAAAGGATATGGAGCAAAGGCAGGAATTTTAAGTTACGTCATAGTTCAGACATGATCTTCTTGAATGGCAGGGTGCAACAGATTGGAAGAGCCAAATGGTCTACATCTGTTGCTATTTTAACAGGGATGGGGAAAGAAGTAAAAATGCAATGATAAACTTTTATATTAGTTACTGCTGACATCAGACTTCTCACTCTACAAATTTTAAAGCCAGGAACACAGAGCAAAGAAAGAAACCAGCGAGGAGGATACAAGCAAACTGAAAAAAGGAGTGAAACAGGTTAAGCAGGTGGACAAGAATGTGGCAGATGGAATATCATTGAATGCAGAATGGTTACAGCTCAGATGTATGGTTACAGATCATTCAGCCCAATGTGTCCCGACCAGCTCTCTGCAAGGGCAACTAACCTAGTCACGCTGCCCCTCCTTTCCCCTGTAGTCCAGCAATTTTTTTCTCTTTAAATAGCTATCCAATTCTTTTCAAGTCTCAATTGAATTTGTCTCCACCGCACTCTCAAGCAGTGCATTCCAGATCCTATCTACTCGCTGCATAAAAAAGTATTTCCTTAGGTTGCTGTTGCTTCTTTTTCCAATCACCGTAAATCCGTGTCTTCTGATTCTCAATACGTCTGCCAACAGGAACAGTTTCTTCCTATCTACTCTGTCCAGAACCTTCATGATTTTGAGCACCTCTATCAAATCTCGTGATCTTCCCTTCTCGAAAGAGAATAGCCCCAGCTTCTCCAATCTACCCACGTAGCTGAAATTGCTCATCCCTTGAGCCATTCTCTTAAATCTTTTCTGCACCCTTCGCAAAGTGTGGTGCCCAGAACTTGACACTATATTCCAGTTGAGTTCGAACCACTGTTTTATAAAGGTTCATTATAATGTCCTTGCTTTGCATTCCTGGCCTCTATTTATAAAGCCCATGATCCCATGTGGCTTATTAACCACTTTCTCAACCTGCCCTGCCACATTCAACGATTTGTGCACATACACCTCCAGGTCCCTCTCCTCCTGCACCCCTTTCTTAGGATTGTACCCTTTATTTAACATTACCTCTCCTCATTCTTCTTACCAAAATTAATCACTTTACACTTCTATGCATTAAATTTTATGTGCCATTTGTCCTCTCCATTCCACCAGCCTATGTCGTCTTGAACTTTTTCACTATGCTTCTCTGTTCACAATACATCCAAGTTTTGTGTCATCTGCAAATTTTGAAATTTTGCCTGTGCCTTGATCTGTATTAGTGACCTAGACTTAGAAAAGCAGTCATCCTAACACTAACCCTAGGGACCCCCACTACACAGTCTGAAAACAACCATTCACACTATCTCTGTTTCCTGCCACTAAGCCAAGTTCGTATCCATGCTGGTAGAGTCCCTTTTATTCCACAAGCTCTAACTTCACTGACAAGCCTGTTATACAGCATGTTATCAAATGTCTTTTGGGAGTCCATGTACACCATATCAACCACATTACCCTCATCAGCCCTCTCTGTTACCTCAACAAAAAACTCCAACAAGTTAATTAAAACATAATTTGCCTTTAACAAATCCATGCTGGCTTTTCTGAATAAATCCACACCTGTCCAAGTGACTGTTCATTTTGACTCAGATTATCATTTATAAAAGCTTTCCTACCATTGAGGTTAAACTGACTGGCCTACAGTTGCTGGACTTATCCTTACAGCTTTTAATGAACAAGGGTTCAACATTTCCAATTCTCCTGTCCTCTGGCATCTCCTATATCTAAGGTGTTGACTTATTAACTTTAAGTACGGAGGTGGGAAAATGTGAAGTTATCCACTTTGGTAGGAGGAATAGAAAAGTGGATTATTTTTCAAATGCTATGAGACTGGGTAATGTTGGTACTCAAATGAATCTGGGTACCTTTGTACGCAAATCGAAGCTAATATGAAGGTGCAGGAAGCAATTAGGAACACGAAAGATATGTTAAGACTTTATTATAAAGGGGTTGCAAATGAAGAGTTAATAAGTTCTACTGCAATGGTATAGGGCCTTGCTGGTTTTGGTCCCCTTGCTTGAGGAAGGATATACTTGGATAAAAAGGAACACAACAAAAGTTCAATAGAATGGGATGGATTGTCCTATGAGTGAGCAAATGAGAGTAAGAGGGTGAGTGTGAGAAAGTGAGGGTATGTGAATGAGAGAAAAGACCAGGCCCATATTTCCTAGTGTTTAGGAGGATGAGAGGTGATCTAATTGAAACATATAAAATTCTTAAGGGGCCCAATAGATCAATATTGAATGTTTCCCCTGGCTGGGGAGTCTAGAACTGGGATTCACGGTCTTGGTCATTTAAGATTGAGATGAGGAGAAATTTCTTCAGAGTTGTGAATGTTCAGAATTCTCTATCCCAGAGGGCTGTGGATCCTCACTTATTGAGTATATTCAAGTCAGGCACACATTGATTTATGAATACGAAGGGAATCAGTGGTGTAGGGATAGAGCGGGAAGGTGTGATTGAGGCTGGTCAGCCATGGCTTTATTGAATGGAAAAATAGGCTAGAGGGGGTGAATGACCTACGTCTGCTCCAATTTATATTCTTTGGCCACGTCTACAGCAATTCCACTTGCTTTTTTGGACCCCAACTTTAGCCATTTCAATAAAAATCATGGAACATTAAACACCCCATACCTGCTAAATTGTACCTCCCAGTGGCTAACTGTGGTCCCAAGCTAATATCTGGTTCTACACTCTCCGTCTCTATTTAGATCAACCCAATTTCTCAGCACAGCTGCCCTGGCCCGAACCTGTCCCTCTTTCCCTTCATCTGCCATTTCTCCACCCTCAGCCTTTTTTCTTTGGAGGCAAAATTGGATCTAGAAGGGGTTAGAAGGTAAGTACAGATTGACAGAAGGAATGGGAAGGAACCAAAGAGGCTCACAAGTTACCCAGAACCAACACCCCAAAAGCAGCTGGCAAACACTGGATGCTGGGAACTTTAGGTGTTAGGTAATAGTTCTGGGTATATGTCAAATTAGCATAGAAAGGGTTAATCGGTGATACTGCAACACAAATGATTAATCTGTCTTAAAGATCAGTTAGTGTAATATTATTCCAACAGTAATATTGCTTACTTTAAGGGTTTTTTAAAACATAACATAGCTTTAGGCCACAATATTTTGAGATAACTCATCAATTGTTAGGTCATTTGGAATGCTCAAATTGGAAGAATGAAAGGAATCTGTGCACGTGTGAATAGAATGGCTAGAAAAGCTGAATAGTCTTCTCCACAGGAAGGATACGCTTGGTCAAAGATAGTTTATGTTTGCTAGCTTTAACTGCAATATCAACAGTGAAGAGGTTCCATCTGTTCAGTCAAGTGTGACAAAGCTCACGGAAAATGTCGGGAAACAGAAGAGTTACAGCAGAGTTGTCAATTAGCAGTGATAAGCAAGGATATCGAGGGAGAGAATCTACAGCTAGATGGTAAGCTCCTACAAATCCTCCACAGAGTCAAGACAATTGTGGTTAGCAGAGTTTCCAGAACAGGATTATTCAGTGTGTTCTGTTGCTATGGTTGCCCCATGGCAAAACTTTAATAATGTCCTCTGTATCATGTTGCTGCTTTGCAGATGCTTAAAAATTGCCATAAATAAAGATTAAATTGATTTAAAATATACATGCATAGTTGTATCTGCCCCAAAACATATTCAGGTTCATATCATTTTAGCTAACAGTGGGCCCCTTCACCATCACATCACCTGAATGGCATGCTAACTTTGAAGCTCAAGGATAAATCAACAAAAGCCTTGTTACAGTTTTAAAATAACAATCCTATTCCACCTAAGATTGCAGAGAAAGGGAAGACAAATTTTGGCAGCAAAGGCCTAATTGAGTATCATTATGTGAAGCAAATCAGTTATTCTGGTCATCGGTTTAGAAAAAAATTTACTTCTTAATGGAGCTCCAACCAAAAAACTAGGTTTTTGCAATGAACCTTCCCTTAGAAAAATTATCAAAGGTATCAAATAAATTTGTATATTCTTGAAGTTACATTTTTTCCCACAACAATGGATAAGGTAAATTCAAGTACACTCAGCAGCACAGGTAGTATGGTGAATAATTTCAAAGATGTATACAAGAGCAGTCAACTGTGATCAGTAACATAACAAAAGATAATTTCCTGAGCAACATAAAGAATGGTAAAGGTACAAGTTACAATATAATCTTTATGAATACCAGAATTAACATACCTGATATCCAACCAAGCCACCTACAGACAAATGACGTTCTTTGCAGATCCAGCGTGCAATACTGATTGCTCCAATTTTCCGTGGCTGTGTTACTACAATATTGCAGAATGCAGGTTTCTTTACGTAGCATTCAAGAATATATTGAGGCAATTGTGTGCTCTTACCACTGCCTGTAGCACCTCGGACGATGACTACTGAATTATTTTCAATGAGATCAACAAGCTGTAATTATAAAATAAAAGCTCAATAAAATAAAACATCAAAAAAAGAGTCCTCAGGCACAAGCAGATATGGTAGTGGAGGTTACTGAGTTAGAAATCCAGAGGCCTGAACCAATCTGGAGCATGCGAGTTCAGCTCCCACCATGGCAGTTTCAGAATTTGAACTCAATTTTAAAAAAATAAATCTGAATTCAAAGGTTATCAGTAAAGCACAGAGGGAGACTATCATTCTCCTGCTTTGAACTTGCACGTCAATAGTACAATAGCTGAACATCCATGCTAATTGCAACTGAAACCTGGTCAAACGGAACAACTTCAGGACCTCTATTCCATACACCCAGGTTCCTAAATGAAACATTTTACACATTAGCAAACAGAAAATGACACATAATATCGTATTGCCAAAAAAAAAACTGGGTCATTGGTATCCTTTAGGGTCATAAACCTGCCTTCTTTTACAGTCTGGTCTTTATATGACTCCAGCCTAACACTAGTGTGGCTATCTCAGAAATGCTTAACAAGCTTCCGAGTTGGATCAAACCAGGATTTGCAATAAATACCTTGTTAATATAACATATAAAAGTGCCTCCGACTGAACCAAATTCACTTAACTTCATGCATTTGACTAGCTGACGAAAATGTTCAGCTTCTTGGTGCAATCGGCGATCTAGACTCAAATGGCCTTCAAAACAGCACTAATTTTACGGTGTGTTTTTTTGCGAAAATTCTGCTCAGTCACTTGCATATCACCAATCATAAGGTCTTTCATGAACTAGCAAAATTTGGTGTTGTTTTCAAATGCCATTTTAAAGCATTTTGTATTTTGAAAAAAAAATCCTTTGATAAATTTTTAGAGTGGTAACCCTGGTGCAGTTTTATTAATGCAGCTGAAAATGGGTTTATCATAAGTATTTTTAATCAGAATGCATAGTCCATTACCTCTAAGTAACCTGATTTTAAATTACTAAAAAATACTTTAGAAACTATAGAAAACCATAAACAGTCGTCAGTTCTTGGCACATTAAAATGTATTTAAAAGCTTTTAAAATGTGCCTATTAGTGTCATCCCGTGCCGAAGATAAACAGCTGAATCCTAATAGCCTTCTTGAAGTTCCACAAATAGATGTAATTAGTGGAAATTCACAATGGTGCTTCATTCAATATGGGGCCAGGGTCAGGATTCTGGATGAGCTTTTTGTATTCTTAACTAATGGTAAACGATTACAAAAACTATTTGTGGTGGACATGAATTGTGCTTGAAATCTCTCGATCCTTTGTGCTGGATTGACAGATTTTGGGCACACTGTGCTGCAAAATTCTAGTGAAATAGGCCACTATTTCTAAAATGTAAGGAAACGAGCAAAAATTTACTTTATTTATTCCATTTTAACCTTGTGAAATGGTGCACCTTCTTGCCTGGTCAAGCTGAAAGCTTTCAATTGTGTCAGAAGTCAAATGATGATGTAGTACACAAAATCAACATTTTTTTTGACTTAAAAATATTTGTTTTATTATTTCAGACTCCATTCCCCACCTTCTAATCATCAAATCAGTTTTCACTCAGCATCTGCTGACAGCACTTCTCCATTTCTGGAGCTCTGATTTACAGTATCAACCAATTATCTGACCATGGGAAGCATCATCAAGAATTGTTGGACGAGAGCAGAAACACTGACAGACTTTCCCCTCTTTAACCCAAATCCATGCCCATCTTCCCCATTTGCATCTCTCCACTTAGGTTTCTGCACCTACGACCAGACTGAAACGACTCTTATCAGTGTCACAAATGATATTCTATGTGACTGTGACTAACATTAACTATCCTATTCTTTATCAATCTATCTGCAGATTGAGAATGCTAACCAGATCATCCTCCTCCAAAACCTTTCCTCCACTGTTTAACTGGCAGCTAGGGGGGAGATTGCGCTCACCTGGTTTCATTCTTATCTGTCTAATCAGAAGCGAAGTCACTTTCAAAGGCTTCTCTTCCTGCTCCCGCATCATTACCTCTGCAGTCTCCTAACAATCTGTGGCCCCATTTTAGTTGTCAACTATGTACAGTCCTTAGGTGGCATCATCCAAAAACACAATGTCAGGTTCCATATATGTGTCGATAACACAGACCTCTTCCTCATAAAAATCTCTCTCAAGCCCTCCATTGTGTCAGATTTCTCATACAGCATTTAAACCTGGATGAGCAGAAATTTACTCAAACTGAAATTGGTAGAGCTGAAGCCAGTCTTCGTCTTCAGTACTCACCAAAAACCGTTCCCTAACCACCGATTCTATTGCTCTCCCTGACAAATGTCTGAGGTTGAACCACAGTATTCACAACCCTCATCCACAGATTTTGTATGGTGCAGAAGGGGGCCATTTTGGCCCATGGTGTCTGCACCAGGTCTCCGAATGAGCAACCTAACTAGCTCCATTCTCTCTCTTTCACCCCATAACCCAGCACATTCTTCCTTTTCAGATAATAGCCCAATTCCTTTTGAATACTTCAATTGTGTGTGTGTTGGAGGCAGGTGCAAAGACAGCATTCCAGACCCTAACCACTCGCTGTGTGAAAAAGCTTTTCCTCATATCACTATTGCTTGTTTTATTAATTACTTTAAATCTGAGCCCTCTCATTCTCAATCCTTTCACGAGTGGGAACAGTTTTTCCCTGCGCACTCTGTCCAGGCCCCTGATGATTCTGAATACCTCTATCAAATCTCCTCTCAGCCTTCTTTTCTACAAGGAAACAGTCCTAACATCTCCAATCTGTCTTCATAACTGAAGTTGAAGTTGCTCGTCACAGGAATCATTCTCAGGAATCCCTTCTTCACATAGTGGCCGCAAGAGCCAGATGCAACACTCCAGATAAGACCAAACTAACTTTAACAAATTCAACATAATCTCCTTGCTCTTGTACTCTATGTCCCTATTAATAAAACCCAGGATGCTGTATGCTTTATTAACTGCGCTCTCAATCTGTCCTGTCACCTTCAATGACTTATGCACATACACATCCAGGTCCCTCTGCTCCTGCACCCTTTTAAAGCTGTATCTCCTATTTAATACTGTCTCTCCATGTTCTTTCTACCAAGATGAATCACCTCATTTCTCTGCATTGAACTTCATCTGCCACCTGTCTGCCCATTCCACCAACCTGTCTATGTCCTTTTCAAGTTCCTCAAAGTTCCCAATGCTTCCAAGTTTTGCATCATCCACACACTTTGAAACTGTGCCCTGTACCAAGATCTAGGTCAGTAACAAATATCAGAAAAAGCAAGAGTCCCAACACTGACTTTGGGCAGCTCTACGACAAACCTTACTCCAGCTCAAAAAATATCCATTAACCATTACTCTTCGTTTCCTGCCATTCAGCTAATTCCGTATCCATGTTTCTACTGCTCCTTTTATTTCATGAGCTATAACTTTGCTCACAAGTCTGTTGTGTGGCACTGTATCAAACGCCTTTGGGAAGCAAAATGAACATCTGACCACATATCCACTTTATTACCTACTTCCAACTCTAACACTGCCACGACTCCAGCCGCCTCAGCTAATTTGTTAATGGAACACTGATTCATGCTTTTGTTACCTCAAGACTTGACAATTCCAATGCCCTCATAACCAGCCTACATCAATCACCCTACATAAACTTGACATCATCCAAAACTCTGTTGTCTCTGTTATAACTCTGTTATAATTCACACCTATTTTGTTCACCCCTCAGCTGTGTTCGCTAACCTGCACTGGCTCCCGCTCCAGAAACTCAATTTTAAAATGATCAAATCTGCTTTCAAATCTTGTTACAATCCTTGGCCAGACCCCAGATTGTGGGTGAGATCCAGTTAGGGACCAATAAAGTTTTGTTTAAAATTGACAAAGTTTGAGATTCAAGATGCTTGCTAAGTAATTAAAGCCACAAAATTCCTTGGGTTTGGAACAAAGATAAGCTTCACTTTACAAGTTCAGAAATATAAAACACTTTACAATATCTATCTTATACTCTAACACTCAGGGTAATGCCATGTGAATTAACAGGCAAGCTGTGGTCGAACACACCACATTACACAATAAATGACAGATGCGACCAAAAAGAGATTCCAGGAATTTCAACAACCCACTCAGACATTAGTCACACCATGAGCCAACTGATCTCACTGAAACTTTGGGGAGAACACATCGGGTGGGCCAAGCGGGAGCGGGCGGGTGCGGACCCAATCGCTGCCCGCGAACGAGTCCCCAACGCCATTTTACACGGGTGGGCCAATTAAGGCCCACCCCGCGTATTTCTCGACTCCAGATGATAGCGGGCAGCGGTGGGAGTGCATTGACCACCGGGTCCAATGGCGACCCAGCAGTCTGTTAGATGAAGCCCTGGCAGCTTCTGCAAGGCTGCTCACAATGGCCGGTAGAAGGGCTCACCTGAGGGCTTCTGGTGAGCAGGCAATTCCAGGGGTAGGGGGTAGGCCAGCGGAGCAGGCCAGACCGGAGAGCAGGCCAGGCCGGAGGGTAGGGCAGCGTGCCGCTCGGTTTTCAAATGGGTACCTAGCTGCCCTCCTGGAGGAGGTGACAGCACGGCTGGAGGTCCTGCTTCCGAGGGACGGGAGGCGGAGGCCGACCCACCTGACCAAACGTGCGTGCAAGGAGGTGGCAGAGAGCGTGAGCTCCTCTGATGTGATGCAACGCACATGAGTCCAGTGCCGCAAAAGATTCAATGACCTCCTGCGCTCAGGAAGGGTGAGTACCATGTTGACTGAGGTCACTTAATACAGCCGGCAGCCTTTCCCCCCAAACCACCACCACCAACACCCACCCACCCACTCAGTGCAGTTACAGCATTGAATCCCTCAGAGCATGTATCCCTCACTGGGCGGGCCAACAGATATTGCCTATGCTAGTTGACCTAGAGAGGGTTGTGCTGAGATGGTTCTGCACCCACAGCATGTGTGACACTGCCACCTAGAGTATAGAATCAGGGAGAAACTCAAGGATCTGCACCTAGGCATAGTGCCGGAACTGGGAAGCATGTCAAAGTCAGGGTGCTAACATGCTGGACAGGGAACTTCCAGGTGGCGGGGAACCAATCCATCCGCTGGCCTTTGCGTTCCATGTACTTGTGCCGCCTTGCTTTGCAAGGTTACACCTTGTGCTGCCAAATGTGATGGAGGCAGCGTTTGGGCAAGGGGGGTTCAGCCCTGGCTTCTTTGCATGGGTGTCGGCAGCTGGGGGGTAACGAAGAACTAGAGCCCTGCAATGTCCCAGTCTAGTTGGGTTGGCAGGGATGTGATGGGAATCCAGGTACAGGCTGGCCTAATCAATGCTCTTCTCTCCTTTTCGGGAGAAGACTGCATACAATTCCGCTGGACGGATGCAGACTGGTGGAGGCCAGGCCCCGTTGGCTATCTTGCTATCTTGACTCCTTTTGAGGCCATGGATCTGGAGAGGCGCCATGAGCACAGGTCCACCAGTGGCAGTGAGGCTGGGGCGCCACGGGGAGGTATGTTTACCGAGCGCTGGGGTCACCATGTGTGTCCCAGCAGCCATGGCACTGCTGAATGCTCAGCGATTGAAGTTTGCAACATGGGTTGAACATTGATTATGGAAGGATGAGCGCATAATGATCCAGGGGACAGGCATGCAAATTGACATTGTCTCCACTTTAATCAAACATCCTTGTTCCTCCTTTCAGCATCACCGCAGCAGGGCCGGGAGGAGGAAGCAGAGAGGCCACCTCTCACACCTGAGGGCCCAGAACATATCGACTCAGCAGCGTCACACCATCTCTGCTAGGCAGGCACCAGCGCAGATACTAGCACCTCGATGGGAATTTGAGCTTTGGCTAGTGTCCTGGGGCACAGCGGTGAGGGCACTTCACACTCGCTTGAATTGCAGGTGGAGACAGGGTGCCCAGGGCGTCAGCAGTCGGAGGACTGCTGGGGACCAGGCACACGCTCGGTTGGTGGCTGATGACGTGTCTCTGGAGTCGTCCGTGAGGCAGAAAACGCTGGAAAGTGCAGCAGAGTAGCAGGAGGATCTGGCGGAGATACATGAAGCAATGTGTGGCATGGTACCTGTGCTGGAGGAGCACACGCAGAGCATCACCGATGCAATTAGCCTCATGGCCGAGCGCCATGCTTCCTCCATGGAGCGAATGGCGGCTCTCGTGGAGAGGCTCCTCCAGGAGGACAATCAGGTACTCCTGGGGTTGCGCACGGACCTGCAAGCCCTCATAGCAGCACTGACCTCAGCTGGTCAGTGCCAGTGTGGGAGATGGTTTGGGCACCAAGCATCCCAGCTTGGTGCCGAGCCATCTACAGTGAGCAGGGAGGTCCAAAGCAGCCTCACGTCGGTGTAGCTGCTGCCTGTCGTCTCTGCGGGCTCCTCTCAGTGAGCTCCGGATGAGGGCAGCAGCTCCTCCGCCCCTCTGCCAGTGAGCGTGGTATCCGATGAGGCTGTGGCGACTGAGGAGATGCCAGCTGTGGAGCTGGCCGCTCCTCCAAGGCGGGGACATCAAAGGCTCCACTGGCCGGAGGACGGCCGCCAAGGTCATCAAGGCCAACAGTACAGCACAGTGAGCAGGCTGTCTCAGATGCCAGTGCCAGGGAGGGGACAACACCAAAACTAGTACCCGTAAGCATAAATTTAAGGCACATTAGGCACACCATGGGTTTCTCACTGGTGCTTTTATGTTGCCCCATATTAGTTCATTAAGATTTGGTGTGATGTGCAACGTCTTTTTTCTTTGGTTTCTGAAGTTCATTTTGGAATCTCATTAAAATTTGATAAATAAGCATGGCTCAGGATGATTCCTTACTTCTGCAGGTGGACGGGAGCTTTATTGACAAGGGCTTTAATTAATGTTCCTATCCAGGCAGATTTAGCACTCAGGTATCGAGCATGTGTTGGAGGTCCATCTGTCGTGGGCTAGCTGAAGGTTCTTTGGATTAAAGCCTCCAGGGTGTCCCTGCCTCCCTGGAGTATGCCCGGGTCAGCGTCTACCCCCTCAGCATTCTCATCCGTGGACTCACTACTGGACTCATCGTGTGCAACCGGAGCAGCTGCGTCTACATCTTCGTCCACAGCGTCGCCCCTTTCCAGCACCAGATTGTGGAGAGTGCAGCATGCAACCACAATCAGCGACACACGATCTGGGGGGTATTGGAGTGCACCCCCTGAACGGTCCAGGCCTCGTAAGTGCATCGAGAAGACCGATGGTTCTCTCCACCAGCCCTTGTGGAGACATGGCTCCTATTGTAGGGCTGCTCAGCCTCTGTTCTTGGATGGCAGAGAGACATCATGGGCCACCTTTTGAGGGGATAGCCCTGATCACCCAGCAGCCATCCATCCAGCTGGGCTAGAGCACTGGAGAGCCTCAGCACCTGGGAGTGTCTGAGTATGTAAGCGTCGTGAGAGCTGTCTGGGTACCTGACACAGACTTAGAGTCTGCATATTGTGATCACACACTATCTGCACATTCAAGGAGTGGAATCCTTTCCTGGTGATGCCTTGATGGCCACATGTGTGCAGTTTATTGCACCTTGGGCGCAGGGGAAGCCAGCAATCGCTGCAAAGCCTCTTCCTGGGCTCTGTCTGGCTGGCCTCGTCCCAGCAGTAGTGGATAAAAGTCAATGCATGCCTGAACAAAGCGTCTGTCACCTGCTTGACACAAGTGTGGACAGCTGACTGGGAGACTCCGCAAAGATCACCCACCGACCCCTAGAAAGAGCCAGAGGCATAGAAGTTGAGGGCAGCTGTCACCTTCAGAGCTACTGGCATGGAGTGCCCACCCACACAATTTGCAGAGATCTCAGAGCCTATCATCTGACAAATGGAGGTCACTGTCTCCCTTGAGAGACAGAGCCTCCTTCAGCACTGCACCTCAGACATATTGAGGTAGCTGCTTCATCACCTGTATACCCTGGCAACAGCATAGTGGCGTCTTCTGCGGCCCCTTCTGCCTTGGACTTCCTGTTGGCCCTGCGCCTCTCCTCCCAAAGGTGGCTCCCCTGAAGGCTGTATGTGGACTCCTGGCCTGCTCCCCCTTCTGGCCCTCCCTTCCTCCTCAGAGGAGGTGCCTCCAGTGCACAACTCCCATTCCCAGGCTAAGGGAAGGCATCCTGAAACCTGCAGGCCCCAAAAATGATCTTTACTATAGACCTGAAGGCTGGTTACTCCTGTCCAAGCAGCTGGTATGAGTTTTGAAGTATTCCTGCTCACACAGGCAAGCAACAGTAACTTTCACAATTAAATATCTAACCAGATACCATTCGCGACCCCGCTCACCCCTTTTATCCGGCCTATGGATGAGGTTTATACAAATGTCTCCTACCCGCCTGCCCATTGCACCCGTGCAACGTCCTGAAGATCGCATGGACCCCGGGAAATTGCAGACAATTGCTGCCTCAAGGGCCTTAAGTACCTGATTAATTAATGATGGGCTCGCATCCGAGAACATCGCACGCCTGCCCACCTAAATATCACGATGGCGCGCGGTGACATCGGGTCGCTCACCCGACATCACCATGCATCATTTTACGCATCAGCATGCAGGACCCACCCCCACTCCAAGGCGTAAATTCTGGCCTTTGTCTTTCTCAAGGGTTTTCAATCTCCACGTTTGAAGACCTCACCTTGGAATTCTCACCAACAGTCACTCCCACTTGAACGGCTTCAACAATGGCCCACCCCGCGGGGTTTCAATCTCACTTTACAAGATTACATTCCCCTGGATTTCCTAGTACACTCAAGCATCAATTTACAAGCACAATTTCAGGTCTTCGGCCGTGTCAAGCAGAACACCAATTCTCCAAAGGGGTACCTTTGACCCAAAGGCCCGAAGCACAGAGTTACCAATAGTTGGTTGCCATCTCAGATCTTCAGGACTTCTTCTGAGTCCTCTTTAATTATCAGGGCTTCTCCGAAGCTCACTTCATTTAAAATCTGCTCCCCGCAGCCCCTTCTTTAGCTTGGAGCCTGTTTCTCTTCTCCTTTCTTTTTTCTTAACTGGGGCCTGTTTCTCTCCCCTATCTTGGTCGCATACTTGCGACTTCCTTTTGGGACCTCTCCCTCAGACACTTCTTTTATGATTAAAACTGACCAACTCAAACTGATTGTTTGCTGAACCTTGAGCTGATCTGGTGACCTATCAAGACACTCCAAGAGGGTCCCAGTCTTGTTACTAAGAAGGAACAAATGTAACAAGCAGTGGAATATCCTGTATCTTAAATGTTACAATCTCCACAGCCTACAAGCTTACACTGCAGGCAGACACACAGGAAGAAAGGACTTCATAACACTCTCCATACCTTTAATGTCACACAACCCTACATACATCTCTGCACTCCTTCAATTCTGGCCTCAATTTAAATCACTCCACCATTTGTGACTGTGCTTTCAGCTGTCTAGGCCACAGGTTCCCAAATTGTGGGCCCCAACTCCCCAATGGAATCCCAGGACAAGCAATGGAGGTCGCGAGCTCTGAGGCAGCAATGGCGGATGTGGAGTGGAGACTGAGATTTGACAGTACTGTGATTGGCTGCGAGGTCCATTTAAAAGCGCACAATTTTTTTTTAAGCAGTGGGCGTCACCTAATGTAATAAGCTCTGAGGTCCAACTGTTGACAGCAATAAGAGTCTGCAAAAAAAAGGCAGAATTCCAATTTTTCATTGACGGCCATGTACCCCTGATATTTGTTTCCCCTCCACACCGCCCTTAATTTTCACTCTGGGGTCATATCAAATATGAAGCATTAAAATGGGGTCACACTGGAAAAAAGGCTGGGTAGTACTGGCCTAGGCTCTGAGCTCTGGAATTCCCTCTGATTAACCGCTCTGCTCAGCTCTCTCCCTCATCCTTCAAGACATTCCTTAAAACTTACCAAATTTTTGGTCACATGTCCTCATCCACCAAATCAATATTACTACTGTGAAGGACCTTGGGGTGTTTTAATATATTAAAAGGCACAATATAAATACCGGTCATTGTAAGGTTAATTTCAGCACCATTTCTACTACCTGCATTAGTTACATGAAAGCAAACTGTCCTCTGCCGCACTTGTGTGCAATAAAATTGTAAGCCTGTTTATAAAGAATAATTTTCAAATTTTGTTACTCTTCTTTAAGATGGAGGAAATCTTCAACCCAGCACCTTTTAAGCAATTTGATATGTAAATATGGGAATTTATACAGGCCTGAATTTTCCTTCCTCAATAGCGGTGATTGTTGTGAAATTTTGCTGCTATTGAGAGACACAACTGAACCATAACCTCCAGAGATCCAACACGTTCAGATCCATAAATTGCAGCCCGTCTCCAAAGACAATGGTCCCACTGGCTCTTATAATGTGGGAATTTGGACTCGTATTACCCAGAAGTTACACTAATTCGCATATTGATCTTTTTTTAGGGCTGATACTAGCAGGCACAAAGCCTGCTAAGGAGCACATCCACCATTAGAAAGGCTCCACAACACAAGGCTAAAATTCATTTTAAAGATCTTGCCCTAATGGGTTTTCAAGGAGCTATGTAGAATGTAACTTTTCCCCAAAGCTGCTTTAGAAATAAACACTTATATAGAAAGGATCAAACTGAGTGGGAGCAGATATGCAGCAGACAGCAGTAGTCTTGGAGTATATTCTAATATTCATATAAGCAATGGTTTATATTTGTAAAACAAAAACAGAAACAGAAATACTTATATTTGTATTTTGGTTGGATCTCTAAAATAAACCTTTATATTTTGGAGCTTTATATTTTAAAATGATATTTAAGTGATTCAGTTAGCGCTCTTAACAATTCAGGATCAGGACAACACTATCATACAAAAGATTTGAATTGCTGCATAAATTTAAGGACATGCAGTAAATAATAGAATGTAACTGAAAGTGACAGATAATGAAGCATTTGGCAAACAGTATATGGATAACAACAACACAACTGGATTAGGCATGTCCCTGTTGTTAAGATCTTGGACCACACCCCCAAGTTCTTGGCATGCTCACTATTTTTTTTAAATAGGCAACGTTGAGATTCCAGGCACTTGCTAAGAGAATGAAGCCACAAGATTCCATGGGTTTTGAACAAACAAAAATAAACTTTACAAGACAAGGTCAGAAAGATAAAACAATTTACATCTACCTTATACGCTAACATGCAGGGTCAATATGAGGTACATCTCCTGAGACTCTGTTGCCCTGGATTACCGAGTATAGGCACCAACTCACAAGCATAATTTCAGCTCTTTGGCCGCGTCAAGCAGAATGCTACTGAACAAAAGGGTTACCTTCATCCCAACGGCACGCAGCAGAGTCACCAACCTTCTGCTGCCTCCTTAGATCGTCAGGGCTTCCACTGAGCCCTGTTTGATCACCAGGGCTTCTCCTGAGCCACCACCACTTAATGTCTACCGACTGTAGCCTTTTTTCTGCTTGGAGCCACTTTCTTGCTCCTCTTTCTTCTTAACTTAACTGGGATTTATCGCTGTCCCTACTCTCCGTTCCCTGTCTGGGACTTTTCTCTGAACTGGCATTCTGCTCCCAGTCACATAGCCCGTTTTTCGTGCTGTTTCTTTTTTCTTTTTATACATTTGCATCACTGTCAGGATGGCCAAGCCCTTTAACTGCCAGATTGCATATGCACCGCCTGTTCCTAGCCCAGAAATATACAAAGCTCCCAAGGCCTGTTGGAACTTGGAGCTCCAGGCCCCCACTCCACGGCGAGGTGAGTTTGGATTTCTTGACACTGCGTAATCCCTTTCACACTGAGCATGATGAACGAAGGAGAAGGCATAGTCATAGACATCAGTTGTATTTAATCTTTAAGTGAAGAGGTAAGCATGCACTGAAGGTGACCTGCAGCAGAAGTCATTAGGGGAAGCGTTTCTACCAGGAAACATATTCGAAGGCCATGCAGATAATTCACCATATGCCAGGACATCAAATTTGTCTCCTTGCCAGCTCTTAGAAGACTTTCAATCTACATCTAGGTTCAATCAAGGATTTGTGAAAATAGTCATCTTCTCAAAAACAAATTGAATTAGTTATATAGCCAAGACTGTGTATTAATTTCCTTAACATTTGGTTTAACTCTGGTTATCACTCAGTAGGTTGGCTGCCATAGCAAGTTTCTCAAGTTTACAATTCAGATTGCATTAAAGCATTTCAAAGTTATAAAACTTTTTTTTAAAAATATATTTGAAGTGTTTAGAACAATTTTTCAAAGTTGATAAAAGTAGCTAAAAAAGATTATAAGTATTTAAAAGTTTTAAAAAGTTCAAAACTACTTAAAACCATTATAAAACATATTAAACCTGAAAGTGACTGACTGCTTGATCTCAAGGGCATGACTTCTTCCTGTGACTTCAATGGGGGCACTGCTTCACCAAAAATATGTTTCACCACTCGGCCTCCAAGATGAGTTCACCGCTGAAGCTATGCAGCAGCCAAGAGAGCAAGTTCCCATTGCAGCCTATGGATAAGATCAAGCACAAATTTTCTGGGGGCAGCCAGTGGCAAACGGCAATGTTTCGCCCCTCAGAGGAAAATTCGGGCTATGTTATTGGTTTTCATGATCAAGTGCATCTAAACTGCCTCAATTGATGGATTTTATCATGAACTTAATACCTGCACTGCACAATTACTGAACTTCCTGACAACTAAGAAGGTATACAAGCCATGCTCAATCTACCATACACTATCACTACCCCATACATGCTCTATGTAGCACATACTGATTTAGCAATAAGGCTACTACCAATTTGTTTTTTGCGCTTCAAAGTTATGTGAAGTCATCTCTAGTCTTCATACCTCAAATGAATTTTTAAATTGTTGCTATATTTCATCTATTTGGCCCAGAAGGCATTTTTGATTAAGTTATATTGTAATGCTGCTATTAAGTTAAATTCACAATGCAGAAATGCACGAATTATGTAGGATGTTATTTGGGGAAAATGAGATATCTTAATTATGTTTTTCACATACCATTACTAATTTGAGACATGGTGTGGGGTGTGTGGGGGGGCGGTGTGTGTGTGTGTGGCAGGGGCAGGGGCGAGATTTGTCCAATACCTATTAGAATTGCTTGCATCTGTAATGTCAGAATGACTTCCATTCATTAGAGCACAGCAGGCCTAAAAATAAATTGGGGAGACAGGAAGGGGTTCCCCATTTAAGATAATAGCTTTGTGTGGCACTTGTGTAAGGTCTGTAACAGTGTTCAAGAAAAGTCTCTCTTTCTAAGGTTACGATACCAACTAGTTCAGAAAAGCAGGACCATACCAAGTGCAAAGTTTGCATAATTCATTACTTTTGACATTATGAAGAGCACTAAGGAATGGATAAAATTCAGCACAGGAACATTAAAAACATGAATGAATAGAATAATGTAAATTAAACCAATTTGTAGGTTGACAATCAATGCCTCACTGAATAATCTGGAGATCACTGTATCCTGTGCCCACAGGCACTCTTATTGACATCACCTTCAAATCACATAATTGTTGAGCTAGATAATGTGAAGGCTATTCTGCAGACCATAGGTCCATTTACAGGATTAACCATGGCACTGAACCCAAGGAAACATTTAAATTTGTAACAATTGCGGTCTAGAGGCCAAGCATATATAAATGTCAGGAAGATTTGATACTAATAAGTCTGGATGCTATTATCTGGAATCCATACAGAATCAATATAACAATTGATATATTGTTATATATCAACAATAATAAGTAATGCATCATATAAATATGGAAATCTGTGGTTACGCAACGTATCATTTGGTGTAATCATGTAGGTTTCAGCCAAATTCTCCATATTCTCTGGTGACGAAAGGTCTGTAAATGTCAAACCCAACCCCCCCGCCCCCAAGCTCACTCACTCATTGAGCAGCCCTTCTTCCTGAACCCCGGCTCACTCACTCGGCAGTTCTTTTGCCCAAGCACTCTCCTCTCCACTCACTCACTCAGCAGCCTGGCCTTTCCAACAGACTTTCAGTAACACCAAGCAACCCTGAGCCCCTGCAGGCTCCTTCATGGCCAGGCCATCGTGACTCAAAGTTGGCAACAAGTACGGTATTGCTGAATATCTACAGGCTTTTGATTCTAGCACATGCTGGAGAGTGTGTGTAAGATTCCTGCATTTGTTTGGTAATACTTTCCCATCGTTATCGTTATTTGCTGCTGTAATTCAATAAGCAGAGAACAAACTGGCGACATTCAGAAAACTAGCACCGTTTCACTAAAACCAGCTAAGACTCAGGTTCCACTGCTCCCTC
This sequence comes from Cetorhinus maximus, assembly GCF_964194155.1. Taxonomy (NCBI): domain Eukaryota; kingdom Metazoa; phylum Chordata; class Chondrichthyes; order Lamniformes; family Cetorhinidae; genus Cetorhinus; species Cetorhinus maximus. The sequence continues at coordinate 39,822,354 of NC_135896.1, read as the reverse complement.
CTCCTCCAGCCCCCTGCACCAACCCAGACTCTTCCAAACCCTGCAGAGATTCGGGCTCCTCTGCTCCCTCCCGCTTCAAAATGCTGAACCCCATGAAGATGCAGGCCTCCTCTGCTCCCCTCCTCTTCTCTCACACATCACCTGCTGAACCCCACAGAGACTCCATCTCCCACTCCTGCTGGACCCACAGAGGCTTGGGTTCTGCTGCTCCCTTGCCCCACACACCCCACCGCTTGCCAAATCCCGCAGCTCGGCCAAGCAGCCAGCAGCGGAGCGTGCCCATCCAGTGGGATGAGTGACGGCAGCCAATCCAGGCTGGTGCAAGGCTGACTGCCGGCTTTTGCGGTTCAGGTCCAGGTGCGAGCTACAATGGGGTTCCCACTCTGATGCTCAGGGATTAAAGCCTAGACAGCCCAGACTTCAGGACTCAGCTGAAAGCACAAGATTGAGCGCACCAACAACGGAGAGGCAGAGCGCAAATGTTACTTGCCACTTGTCAGCCCAAGCCTGGATATCGTCCAGGTCTTGTTGTATTTGGACATGGACTGCTCCAGTTTCTGAGGAGTCGTGAATGGTGCTGAACATTGTGCAATCATCAGCAATCATCAGCGAACATCCCCACTTCTGACCTTATGACGGAAGGAAGGTCATTGATGAAGCAGCTGAAGATGGTTGTTCCGAGGACACTACCCCGAGGAACTCCAGCAGTGACGTCATGGAATTGAGATAACTCATCTCCAACTATCACAACCATCTTCCTTTGTGCTAGGTATGACTCCAACAAGTGGAGAGCTTTCCCCAATTCCATTGACTCCAGTTTTGCTAGGGCTCTTTGATGCCACACTCGGTCAAATGCTGCCTTGATGTCAAGGGCAGACACTCTCGCCTCACCTCTGGAGTTGAGCTCTTCTGTTCATGTTTGAAATAAGACTGTAATGAGGTCAGGAGCTGTGTGGCTCTGGCGGAACCTAAACTAAGCATGTGAGCAGGCTATTGCTAAGTAAATGCCACTTGATAGCACTGTTGATGACTCCTTCCATCATTTTACTGATGATCAAGAGTAGACTGATGGGCTGGTAATTGGCTGGGTTGGATTTGTCCTACTTTTTGTGTACAGAACATACCTGGGCAATTTTCCACATTGCCATTGTAGATGCCAGTGTTGTAACTGTACTAGAACAGCAAGGCCAGGGGCACGGCTGGATGTTGGACCAGTATACACAGGTAATAAATCAGACACAATGGGAATGTCAAGCACTGGTGGACGTAGGTAGGGCTGGGTGTTATCAGCGTACATGTGGAATCTGATGTCATGTTTTCAGATAAACTGGCTACTTCAATTTGCCAGTGTCTAGAAGCCACTTGTGTGATTTCTAGTTTACAACATCTGAACACGACTTTGCTGGAACCTTGATTACCACTGCCAACAATTCTATGTTAACAATGGTACGATTAATGGCAGCCAATTGTCAATTAATAGTTATAACTACAAGTTCCACAAATGTTTAAAACCAACACCAAGAATGAAACAGGTCAGTGCACTATGAAATTTGCCAACCAAACTCAAATTGTGGGCCTTTCCTGAAGAACTTCAATAATGCAATAACAAGTTACATTGCCACCTGTGAAAATAGACAATGCTATCACACAGTGCTACAAAATAAGGGAAACGATGATCAGAGTGTGGCAGGAAGGCAGAGTGTACAAACCTAAGAGTGCACCAGTAGATAAGGCTAGTTGTTTTAGACACAACTAAAAGCTCTCTTTCAGAACACGCGTAGTATTCATTACAAAATGGATAAATTGACAGTGCAAATAGAAATAGATATGTATCACCCAATAGCCATTACAGAGACAAGACTGCAGGATGACAAAGACTGGGACCTGAATATTCAAGGGTATATGACATCCAGGAAGGACAGGAAGCCTACGAAAGGAGGGATAAATTTGTTAATTAAGGATGACATTGGTACAATAGGGAGAGATGACCTTAGTTCTGCAGATCAAGGTGTAAAATCAATTTGGGTAAAGGTGAGAAGTAGTAAAGGTAAAGAGTCACATGTGGGAGTGGTTTTTAGGCCCTGTAATAATAACCACACTGTAAGACATGGTACACAGCAAGAAATAATGGGGGCTTGTGAGAAATGTGCAGCAATAATCATGGGTGATTTTAATCTACATATAGATTGGATGGATCAGATTGGCAAAGGTAGCCTGGAAGATGAGTCCATGGAGTGTTTTGGGGATAGTTTCTTAGAGCAGCACAATCTAGAGGCAACCAGAGAGCAGGCTATACTAGGCCTGGTAATGTGAAATGAGGCATGATTAATTAATGACCCCATAGTGAAGGCACCCACAGCAGTGATCGTAATATGACTGAATTTCATATTAAGTTTGAGGGAGAGAAGAGTGGATCTAAGACTTGTGTTTCAAACTTAAATAAAGGCAATTATGAGGACATGATGACAGAGCTGGCTGAAGTAAACTGGGAAGTAAACTGGGAAATTAGATTAAGGGATAGGTCAGTGGAGATACTGTGGCACATATTTAAGGAGATATTTCAGAATACTCAGAAAAGATACATTCAGTGAAAAAAAGAGACCCTAACGGAAGGATGCACCATCCATGGCGAACTGAGGACGTTAAAGATAGTATCAAATTGAAAGAAAAAGCTTAATTCTGCAAAGATAAGTGGCAGGTCAAAGAACAGCAAAGAATGACTAAAAATATTGATAAGGAGGGAGAAATTAGGAGTACAAGAGAAAGCTAGCTAGAAATATAAAAACAGATAGAGAGGGTTTCTACAGGTATTTTAAAAGGAAAAGAGTATTGGTCATCTAGAGTGCCTGAGGAATTAATAATGGAAAAAAAAGGAAATGGCAGATGAACTAAATACATATATTTTGCATCTATCTTCACTGTAGAGGATACAAATAACATCTCAGAAAAAATTGTGAATCAGGAGGTGATAGGGAGGAACTTAAAATAATGACAGTTACCAGGGAAAGGGTACCAAAAAGCTTATTACAACTAAAAGCTGACAAGTCCCTAGGTCCCGAAGGACTTCATCTTAGTAAAAGTAACTGCTGAGATAATAGATGCATGGGTTTAATTTTCCAAAATTCCCTAGATTCTGGAAAGGTTCCATCAGATTAGAAAATAGCGAATGTAACTTTTCTATTCAAGAGAAGGAGGCAGAGAAGCAGGACACTTCAGGCCAGTTAGCTTAACATCTGTCAAATGGAAAATGCTGCAATCTATTATTGAGGTTATAGTGGGGTACTTAGAAAATCTTATTGCAATCAGGCAAAGTTAACATTGTTCTGTGAAAGTGAAATCATGTTTGACTAATTTATTGGAGCTTTTTGAGGAAATAACAAGCAACATGGACAAAGGGGAACCTGCAGATATACTTTACTTAGATTTCCAGGAGGCATTTGACAAGGTGCCACATCAAAGGTTACTACATAAAATAAGAGCTCACGGTGCAGGGGTAACATATTAGCATGGATAAAGGTTGATTAGCTTACAGGAAACAGATGGTTGTGATAAGTGAGTCATTTTCAGATTGGCAAGAAGTGACAAGTGAAGTGCCACAGGGATCAGTGCAGGGGTCTCAACTATTTACAATTTATATCAATGACTTGGATGAAAGGGTTAAATGTATGGTTTCTAAATTTACTAATGATACAAAGAAAGGTAGGAAAGAAGAGGGCACATGGAGTCTACAGAGGGATATAGATAAGTTCAGTGAGTGGGCAAAAATTTGGCAGATGGAGTATAATGTAGAAAAATGTGAATTTGTCCACTTTGACAGGAAGGTTAGGAGAGATTGCAGAACTCTGAGGTACAGAGGGAGTGGGTGTCCTCATTCATGAATCACAAGAAGTTACAACAAGTGATTAGGAATGCTAATGGAATATTGTCATTTGCTCCAAGACGAATTACAGTTGTACAGGACACTAATGAGACCACATCTGGAGTACTGTGTACAGTTTTAGTTCCCTTATTTAAGAAAGGTTAAAATGCATTAGAAGCAGTTCAGGGAAGGTTCACTTGACTGATAACCGAGATGGTTGGGGATGGGTTTATCTTATGAGGAAAGGTTGGATAGGCTGGGTTTGTAACCATTGGAATTTAGAAGATTGAGGGGTGATCTTATTGAAACATATAAGATGCTGAGGGGACTTGACAAGGTATATGTTGAAAGGATATTTCTCCTTGCAGAAGAGTGGAAGAGACCAGAAGTAGGGTACAAAGTTTTAAAATAAGAGGTTTCCCATTTAAGATGGAGATAAGGAGAATTCTTTCTCTCAGAATTGTGAATCTTTGGAACTCTCTTGATTATAGATTCTTGACTAACAAGGGAGTCAAAGGTTATTGGGGGTAGGTGGAACATGGAGTTGAGGCCACAATCAGATCAGCCATGAGCTTACCAAATGGACGAACAGGATCAAGGGACTGAATGGCCTACTCACACTCCTAATTCATGTTTGTATGTTCGAATGTATGACCAATTCTCACTTTAGTTACTCGTTTCCTTTTCAAATACTTGTAGGAACTCTTACTATCTGCTTTTATGTTTCTAGCTAGCTTTCTCTCGATTTAATTTCTCCCTCATTTATTTCAGTCATTCTTTGATGGTTTCTAAGCCTTACCAAAAATGTTTGGCATCATTCACATGCAACAAGGTTCATTTGCACTCATTTGAAATCAAATATAATAAAAGCAATCGTTTTGCTGTGATTTGATATCATTTGCACTCAAAAGAAATCACTTAGCTATCATCTGACATCGCAATTATTGGTCAACTGACATCACTATCATCAATTGCCATCAAACTGAAGCATTCAAACATTTGCAATTAGCAAAATTATTTACCTTAAGCATTCTGGCACCAACAACGACCACAATTTGTTCTTCAGATTTCTGAATTTCTATACCTTCAAACATCCTAAAACTGGGCTAACTTTAGAAAAAGCAGACTCTGTTTTAACATATATGATTTGACAAGCCAGTTTTAAGATTTTCTTCATAATGTATAATTAGTGCAGCACACCCCAGACCCCCAAACAAACTTCTCCCCCACCAAACAACCCCCTGCCACCCCACCCCCAGACCGTAGCAGTTTTCTCCTCCACCACCCTATCCGAAGCAATTTTCTCCCACACCCTCACCCCCTGGATTGCAGTCATGTTCCCTCCCCCCTTCACCTCCCTTCTAAACTTCACCATCCCCGGAGCATTCAAGTGGTGGGGCCAGCCAAAACTGGGAGTGATGGTGCAAGGCCTCAGCTGCAGTTTTCCAGCCAACATGGACCAGCAATGGCAGCAAGGAAGAGGTGAGTTCAGTTAGGGGAACTTGTGGGGGGTGGGTTGGGGGGTAGAGGGAAGACCCAGCCACTCCTCGCAGAGAAGCTTCTCCTCCCAGCTTCTTTTCACCCTCTTCACATACAGCCCTCTCTTCATAGCCATTCCTCCCATGGTTTACATTGTAACAGGCATAACAAAATCTAGGAATAACACCCAATCAGTTCTGAAAAGCAGAAAATGCAGGAAATACTTAGCAGTTAACTTTAGGGCGAAAAACAGAGTTAACATTTCCAGTTGATTATCTGTTGTCAAAACAGCATGCTGACTTTTGATTAGGCACTTTACAGCCTGCTGGAGTCAACACTGAGTTCAACACCAATTTTTTTTGAGTTTGTGTTTTTGGATACTAGCTTTAGATGATGGTTTTGCTTGTCCATTTAATTTCCTCAAGGCCCACCTTTTTTAAAAAAAACTTTGTCCCATTACCATCTCCTTTTACCCTGCATCGTGATTGCTTTTGTCAGATAATCTCTCCTACCTTCCACTCTACCACAGACCTTCCCTTTTGATCTTTGCTCCCTTGCCCCCTTTCCATGTCTCAGTACTTGCTTAATACCTGTTACATTTCTAACTTTTTCCAGTCCAGCAAGAGATCATCAATCTGAAACATTAACTTTTCTCCTCTCACTAACCTACTGAGCATTTTCTGTTTTTGTGTTAGCCATGGTTCTGTTGGTAGGTTAGAGGATCAAGGCCCACTCCAGGTTTTGAGTACAAAAATCAAGGCAGATATTCCAGTGTAGTACTGAGGAGCTCTGAAGGTGCTGTCCTTCAGATGAGGCGTTAAACTGAGGCTACATGTGCCCTCTTGGATGGACATAAAAAAATCTCATGGCACTACTTCGAACAAAAGCAGAGGGATTATCCCCAATGTCCTGGCCAATAATTAGCCCTCAATCAATATTACAAGAAAACAAATTATCTGGTCATTATCACATTGCTGTCTGTGGAACCTTGCTGTGCGCAAATTGGCTGTTGTGTTTCCTACATTATAACAGGATCTATACTTTAAAAAAAACACTTCAATGGCTGTGAAGAGCTTTAAGACAAGTGGGCATAAAAGGTGCCATCTTAATGCAAGTCTTCTTGGTTTTTTAATTTCAGAAAGAAAGAATCCACAGTACTTTGTTTTGGTATCCACTCCGTTAACTTATTTTGCAATCAGAATACTCAGTATTTGGACATTTATTTGAGAGAAGGTACTACAGAAAAGACTGATGCATTTTATGGTCTTGAGAAGAATGTAGCTTACAAGAAAATCTTGTTTGCAATTGTATCTGCTTATTCATGTGTTCAACATTTCTTTATGGCACAAATAAGTAGCACAAACCGAAGAGCCTCCCTACCTGTTCCCTATATTTAGTAATTGGCAGTTCTGGGTATCTGTAGTCTGCCACTTCTATATTAGTTATTGTCTTTAAAGTGGAAAGAATAGGTCTTGATGTCAGAAGGGGACTGCTAGGAAGGTCTTCATCATCAAACTTTTCCAACAGGCTGCTGTCTGCATCTGGAAGACATGCAACGGTTAATTAAATAACTATTTTTTCAAAGTATATTTGCTTAAATGGAAACAAAATTAAATGCTTTAATCTATCAGATTCAAAATATCAAATTTTCAAGTATAATTAAATAGCATTGCAAAGAAAGCATTTTCTTAACATACAGTCACCACACCATTACTCACCAAGGATTTAAGTTATAAGTAATTAGAAATATAAAATCAAACAGCAAGTAGCCATTATAAACAATCCCACTAAGAATTAATCTCAGATATTCTTCAATTTTTTTTATCTAATTTAATTCTGTGTACATTAGGGTAGCATTTCAACTTAGCACCTGGGCATATAACTGGCACTGTAGGTCATCTGCCCAATAGCACATCATTAACCACCATAAACAATATTTCAGATGCTTGTCTGAATCTTAATCCACTTCCACCAGCTTTGCTGTTCTGTCAGCTGTGGCTGGGAGGAGAGGCCTCTCTGCCAGAGGTCGTGGGCTTCAAAGGTGCTGTCGAAAGAGCCTTGGTGATGTCCTGCAGTGCATCTTGTGGATGGTACACAATGCTGCCATTGTGCATCGGTGGTGAAGGGAGTACACGTTTGTGGATGAGGTGTTAAGCAAGCAGGCTGCTTTGTCTTGGATGGTATCAAGCTCTTTGAGTGTTATTAGAGCTGCATTCATCCATGCAAGTGGAGAGCATTCCATCACACTCCTGACTTGCATTTTGTAGATGGTGGACAGGCTTTGAGGAGTCAGGAGGTGAGTTACTCACCACATAATACCCAGCCTCTGACCTGCTCTTCTCAACACAGTATTTAAATTACTGGACTAGTCAAGTTTCTGGTCAATGGTGACCCCTAGGATATTGATGGCAGGGGATTCAGCGATGGGAATGCCAATGAACGCTGACTAGGTTAGACTGTTGCTTGACTAGTCTGTGGGGCAGTCCTCCCAACTTTGGCATAAGTCCCCAAATATTGGTGTGGAAGATTCTGCAGGATCAATTGGACAGAGTGCCCCTTGTTGTTCAAAGCCAGGTGGTTCATCTGGTTTTAATCATATTTAACATTTCTATCGTGGTTTGATACAACAGAATCCTTTGCAAATGGAAGACTTAAAGAGTACAGTGATAAGACCATGTTATTGAGGAAGTCCACAATCAGGCGAAGAAAGCAGGCTCTGGGACAACAATTTGGATGAACTAAGGCTAGACATCTGTAAAAGAAATATTCAATTTTCTGGGAAAATCTTAAAGAAAAGGAGGGAAGGCAAAAAGCTTCCAAGTGGAGAATGTAAAACTGTAACTGAGTACTAGGAAACAAGACACAGAAGTTCTACAGTGTTACAAGTGGTGCTGAGATTGAGCCACATGAGAGAAGAGGCTCCATAATACCATCATTAGCAGGAGGCAGTAATCACTGAATGATAAGGTTATATTGCCTTTTTTCATTTTAAATGTAGGCATAGGAAATTATAATGTAAAAAAAATGCAAAGTATGACAAACTAAGAAATTAGGCTTTATAGACAGGAAGTATTTACAGATGGAAATTTTTAAAATATATTTAAGATATAGAATCAAGTTCAGAAATATCAAATTAATTCTGCTTTATCTTGCTGTATTTGCAGGGATTTTTTCCAGCAGCCATCTATCCTAACTTTGCAAACCACAGCATCATACTCAAAGGAAGTGGAGAGAAAGAAACAAGCATTCTATAAAGCAAATGGTGTTTTCTATGCAAGTTTGGATCAGAGACACTTAATGCTTATTTGCAGGTCAGTCTGGGCCTATGGTTGAGATATGCATAAACAATATTCATCCCACCAATAAAAAATTTTCTTATACTTTAATTATTAGAAATGTTCTAGCTGCCACAGATGTCAGCAATTTTCTAACTACATGCCGCAATCTATGACTCTATATGAAGAGTCAGCTGTTCTGGTTGACATAACACAGTTGTACTGTAATATCACCAACTTGAAATGCAATTCAACTGCAATTTCCGATTCATCAGAAATTCTGTCAGTTACACCAGGGTTCAAAATACATGAGGACAGCAGGTAAATTCGCCCTGGAACCCTCACAAATAGCCCCCAAAAAACTTAACGGTGGAAATGAAAAATTCAACAAAGGTCAACCCATGTATTTTGATTGGAGGATGAATGGGTGCTGGAGACAGAATCTGAGGAGCTTCTCCACAAATCACAGATTCTGTTCCTCCCATGCTGCTGTTCACAGGTCCCCTCCCTCCAACTCTTATTTTCTGATCTTGCCCTTGTACTTGTGGGGTGTCCAGTTTTGTTGGGCAGCAGCACAGCCTGGATGTTGAGCAGGAACCTCACTCAGGGCTATGGTGAGTCTTCCCTGACATCTTGTTGAGCTCCTTGTCACAGATGGTGAGCAGGAGATTGTGGAAGTGATGCAGGTCTTCTTTGTGTCCTGGGCTGCGTTACCAGGCAGCCCCAGGATCTCAACAGCAGTCAGGTAGGTAGGGGATCCAGCCACAAGATTCTCAGCACGACGACCCTTGCGCACTGTGCAGTAGCTGGTGGATGTAGCCAACAGGGAACTGGAGGCCAGCTCTGGAAAAGCAGATCTTGGCTTTAGCCTGAGCAGGTACCGGATCCACGTCCGTCAGGGAGGAGCTACCCTGGGCTCTGCATACTCTCTGTCCTAAGCTTGCTCCCCTGCTGACAGAGGCTCGCTAGGTCCCTGCTCCAGGCCATGGGGATCTGCCTGTAATGGCATACGGGCCAGGCTTCAACCAGGGCAGATTTGTACCTTGGGAGCAGCTGACACTGGTGGGCAGCAGCGCAGACTATGTCTGTGTGTATCACCCTCCCATCCTGTGGGGGTTGGAGAGAGGTAGTGGAGCATTATCTTGTGGTTCTGTTTTAAATTCTGTTCAGCAACTTGGTACTTTGAACTAATATTTCTAACAAGGTGTCAGAAACCAGAATTGTGTTTCAACTGAGGAAACACTCATCTAAGTTGTAAGCCAATTGAACTTCACTGACAATTGAAATTCCCCTGATTAAGTTACACCATTGAATCTCATTCCTTATGTTAAACATTTTTTGTTGATTTACACCCATGCTTTTTATAGCCCTGTGATTTCTGTTTTATTGCATCAAATAGTTGGAATTTGAGATGAATCTGATCTTAGTTTATTATTGTAAATTGGGAATTGTATTTAGAATCCAAAAGAAAGTGCCAAGGAATTAAGGAAGAATATAATTCTGAACTCATGTAAAAATGAAAAAGAAGCCCCCGAAAACCAAAAAGTCACCCCCGAAACTCAAAGAGTAGTCCTCGAGAATATCTCAACACGAGCCCTTGGGGATAAAAAATATTTTGACTCCTGGGTTTTGTAATCATTTCTATCGTGCCTGCTTCAGGAAAAGCCGCCCAGTGAGAGGTTAGTTGCTCCCTTTGATCTCCAAAACTGTTTGCATGTTCGGCTTTGGTCATCTGCTCTTCTAATTCACACCTGAAACAAACAAAAAGGTTACTAATGCTAAATATCTTCTTCCAATGGTTAACTTGGTGATTTTTAGATTAAACTTCCAGATTGCCAAGTTTCTAAACATCACTATTCACTGCACACAAACATATTCTAGCATATACATTCTTTCATTCTATACGTATCTATTATTAGTCTTGATTGCATCACACCTTCCAAAGTGTGGCCTTAGAGCTTCACATCTCAAAAATATTCATCTTCAAGTGTCACAACTGTAATGCACCATAGAGGGAAAAGGTAGTTGGTTAAAATGTTTTTACCAAATACCTTACTGACAATTGTTATTTAAAAAAGACAAGGAATCAGTTAAATAGCAGATGGGGAAAAACAAAAACCCGTTTTTAAAAATCCCAAGCTACCATTTGCAAGCCACCAAGTACTACAAAATGGATCTTTCAAATTTCTTCACATTCTTTACAATGATCACTTATTCCCCCCACCCCCTACTCAGTTCAGTGTATACAAAGGAAAATTTATAACATATGTAAAAGTCACTAAAAAGCCTACCCTTAATATTGGTTCTAATATTGGAAATGCTTGCATAAATTTTCCCAACATAGTGTTGCATGCCAGTCTGGAATTTGGGTAAGGTATTCATTCCGGGTTTGTAAGCACAAGCAGATATAACATTAGAGTTGTGGTTTACACCCTGCTCCTTTTTTTTTCCATTCGTTCATGGGATATGGGCATCACTGGCTAGGCCAGCATTTATTGTCCATCCCTAATTGCCCTTGAGAAGGCAATAGCGATTTGCCTTCTTGAACTGCTGGAGTCCTGTGCAGCTACAATGCTTTTGAGTGCACCATAACAGAATTTGCAAGCAACAATGGTGGGGTGTAACTTATAAATGAATTGTGTTTTTTCTCCAATGCTCTACATAGGTGAAACCACTGATCACACTTGTTATTTTGATTGAGGGGGGGGGCGGATTTTTCTTGAAATCACTGAAGGGATCACTTGTTCTACCAGGGATAGAGGAGAATTTCTGAAGGGCATCAACACTTAATCTAAACACTGTAGCTACAGCTAGGCCAAGCACATGGCAAACAAATAACTGTCTCAGGTGCCAATTGCAAACTCAACAATGATGAAAAACCTCCTTGCATAATGTTCCACCAATAGTTTCAGCAAGAACTAAACACCTACCCATGGGAAGAAGTAGTTTAGAAAAATTAAGATTTGGAGTGACTACAAGAAAGTACTTGTATATTAAGCAAATACTGCAAATCTAAACTGAGAGGTACAACAAAGATACTTAATATAACATGAGAATAAAGGCCCAACAGAGTTACTTGTAAAAGAGGTATTAAAAATGTGGTCTTCATCTTTCATCATTAGTAAAGTATGTAATATTTTTATCTCATGTCAGTGATCCAAAAAACTGCTTTCATGTACTTCTTGTATTAAATTTGCATTAGATTTTAGTTGCTCTATCGTTGATATCAGATACACTCCAGCCTGTGAGCAATTCCTTGGGGGCTATTAGTATATTTTATATGAATAATTGGAAAGAGCACTCGAGCATCAAAGCTCCTTTTGTATAATGCCACAGATGTTCAGAAACTTGGTCACTATCATCAATAACACTCAACAACATCCTAACAGTTCAAACCACTGCCACAGAAACTTAAAAATTATTCTGTGAACACACCTGCAGTCACACTTGTCACCATGCTATTTTTACTATAAAATTAATAACTTTGGAAAGATACAAGATTCGCCAGGTTTTCAGATGCCATTAGAACACAAGGCAAGTTAAATAATGAGCTAGTTTAGATTTAGAACCAGTTTTAGATATTTTCGGCAGCCAGACCAATATCTGACAGGTGAAATTCAATGTGATTATTTAGTGCTCAAGTGTATAGGGTGTGATGACAACAAAATTCATCATTGCCTCCAATGTACCAGCTCAGCCTCTGGCCGACTGAGGAAAAAAAGAGTACTCGAGCACCAGGATCTCAAACCAGAGACTAAGGTCATGATTCATCAGGCACCAGTAACCCGTGCTCCTATATGGCTCGGAAATTTGGACAAGCTCCCACAGGCACCTCAGAGCACTACAGAAATACCACCAGTAGTATCTTCACAAGATCCTCCAAATCCAATGGCAAGAAACAAACAGAGTCCCACGGTATCATCCTTACCCAAGCCAACATGCCCAGCACTGGAGAAACACCACAAGTGGTATCATCACAAGATCCTCCAAACCCAATGGCAAGAAAGGCAGTCCAATAGTATCCTCTCCTAAACCAACAAGCCTACTATCGAGGTGCTGAATCACCCAAAATCAGCTCCGCTGGGCAGGACAAGTCATTTGTATGCCTGACACCAGGCTCCCAAAACAATGCTCTACGTGGAACTCAGTCTTTGCAGAAGGCTCCCAGGAGGACAGTGGAAATGCCTTAGAGATGCCCTCAAAGCATCCCCGAAGAGGACAAACATCCCCGCTGATGCACGAAAGTGCCTGGCTTGTGACCACCAAAATGGAGAAGGTTCATTTCAGAAGGCACTGAACACATCACGAAACTTCAACGGCAACAAACAGATGCAAAGTCGAAGCATCAGAGAGCACACAAACCTCCAAACAATTCATCTACCTGACCCTTTAAGTACTAGCTGTCCCACATGTAGCAGAATTTGAAAATTGTATATTGGATTTATCAGCCATCTCAAAACCTATCAAACTGGAGTGGTAGAAAGTCATCCTCAAGTTGGAGGTACTGTCTAAAAAGTAGTAAAGGCTAATAGCCAAAACAGAAACATCTGTTGAATATAATAGTGATACAGTGTGCTAGTGTGACAGATCATCGACTTGTTCGATTGGTGATGAACATCCATTTAGCACCAAGACATTGCAAGGCCCTAAGGTCCAAGAGGAAAATGATCCATGTCTCAGCCCTAAAGCAGCCTGACTGAAGACAGAAATTCCAAGTGCAGTTCACGGCCAATCTGGAAAATCTTCATACACCCACCTCAATTCCAGAACAGTGGGAGCAAATAAAGTCAGCTGTATTAGATTCTTGTACTCAGACTATTGGGTTTGAGCAGTGTTGTCACTAGCACTGGTTTGACAAAAACTATGCTGCAATGTGTGTCATCCTGGAAGAAAAACGTGCAGCCTTCATTGCCTGGAAGAAAAACCCAAGGCCTCAAGCCAAGGAGGCAGCAATCCAACAGCTCAAGGTTGACGCCCGAAGACAAATCGGAAGATAAAGGACATGTGGTGGGAAGACACAGTCTGAGAGATTCAACAATATGCTTATTATCATGACATGCAAAGCTTTTCTAAGCCAACAGTGCCATCTGTAGACCCAGATCAATGGACATAATCACCTTTGCTTACAGGATGGTATTTCTCTTAAGGATGACAATTCCATTATCAACGCAGGAAAGAACATTTTGAACAACTCTTCAGCTGTGAATCACAGTGGCAGCTGATACTCTGCAAGCTATCTCCCAGTACCCTGTGGTAGAATCCATGAGTGAATCACCATTCATGGGAGAAGCAACCAAATGCATGAAAAACAAGTCCCATGGTATTCCAGCTGAAGTCTTCAAAGCTGGTGGATTTTGCTCACATCAAAATTCCATGCACTCATATACGGATTTGGGAGGAAAATGAAGCTGTTCCCCATCCATCCACTCCCAACCTCAGGAATGCAACATCTGTAACGATATTCAAGAAGGGAGATATATCATGCTGGAAAAACTATCAAGTATATTGCTCTCTTGCCTACAGCAGGGAAAATCCTGACACGTATTCTCCTGAATTGTCTACTTCCTATGGCTGAGGAAATCCTCCCAGTGACACATTGTGGCTTTAGACTTTGCAGAGAAACCTCTGACATGGTCTTTGTTGCCAGACAAATCCAAGAAAAGTGTCCCGAACACCAACAGGATCTCTTCATTGCATTCATTTACCTGACCAAAGCATTTGATTCAGTAAATCGTGAGGCCTGTGGATTGTGCTCCAAAGATTAGGATGTCCAAGAAACTTCATCACAATCCTGCAAGTGCTTCATGATGATATGAATGCAATTGTCTTGATGGAAGATCTGAAACAGACACCGTTAAAATTCAGGCCTTGGTTAAACAAGGCTGTGTGATAGCCCCCATACAATTTACAATCATTCTACTTGGCAGTGGTTATTCATTTAATCGAAGATCAACTGCCATCTGGTGTCAGTACTAAATACCATCTAGATGGAAAATTCTAACCTCAATCACTTCCGTGCCAAAATTAAATTGACGCACCATAGATATGCACAATCTACAGTTTGCAGATTACTAGTGCTGTTGCCCACTCTGCACCATATCTGTAAGCCACTCTCAATTTCTTCAATTCTGCACACAAACTCAGCTGTCCTTGATGTTGTCAAGACAAAATTCACATCAGTCCACATCTAGTCAGCTAAATATTCCACCTCCAACATATGTTGAAGGAGACACTCGAATAGGTTAAGCACTTCCTATACCTTGACAGACATCTCTATCAAAAAAACACCATTCACAAGGAGATCCAACACCAGCTCAGCTGTGCCAGGTCAGCCTTCTTCAAGCTCCAGCAGCGAGTGTTTGACAAGAAACTTTGCAAGCCAACAAATGTCTTAGTGTACAGAGCAGTTGTCATCACCACACTCACCATACTGCAGTGAAATCTGGACTGTCGATCACATGGAAGGTCATGACCTTAAATGTTAACTCTGGCCCAAAACTTCTGATCAGAGTCAGAACCAGTGTCCGATGCTAATCAGACAGAAAATAACCTGCATATATTGAAAAGGCCTCTGATCCACGATACAGAAAACTCCCTCGGTGCAGGAATCCTCACCAAGGCCAGCAAAGAAAATCGGTGCAGGATTTACGCCCCCTTTTTACAACACTAGCAGCTGTATTCTGCCAAGTGCTTATATACCAAACTTCTCAGTGTGAGCGCAAATGGGTGTGTGTGTGTGTGTAGGGTGGGTGAGTTAAGTGGGTAGATTGGCAACTGAATGAGGTGGTAGGGTGGCAGGTGGGTGGTGGTAGGTGGGTCAGGAGGGGTTGTCAGTTCAGCGGCCAGTCAAGCCAGGTTGTTGGGGGGATGGGGGGGATGGTGGGCAGTTTGCAGAAGGGAGAGTCATGTGGTGGAGGTTAGTCAGGTTGGGTCAGAAGGGCAGTCACAGTTAGTTTTATAGTTACTCAGGTGTTAGACTAGGGTTTTTCTAACATTTCCTGGGTTACTATCCAGGTAATTAAGTCAAAACTGTCCGAAGTCTCAGACTCTCACTCAGCTGGAGACTTTCACAGAGTTGGTACATCCATAGTTACTGTATGGAAGGGGGTTCAAGGTTTTTGACCCAGCCACAGTGAAGTAACAGCGATGTAGTTCCAAGTCATGCTGGTGCGTGACTTGGAGGGGACTTGCAAGCGGTGGTGTTCCTATGTGCCTGCTGCCTTAGCCATCTGTGATAAAGGTGACAAGTTTGGAAGGTGCTGTTGAAAGATCTTTGGTGAGTTGCTACAGTGCATCTTGTATATGCTACACACTGCTGCCACTGTGTGTCAGTGGTGGAGAGTGAATGCTTATGATGGTGGATGGAGTACCAAACAAGGGGGTTGCTTTGTCCTCAGTGGTAATAAGCTTCTTCAGTGTCGTTGCAGCCACACTCAGTCAGGCAAGTGGAGAGTTTTCCATTACATTTGTCCTTGTGCCTTGTAGATGGTGCACAGGTTTTTAGAAGTCAGGTGGTGAGTCATTGGCTGAGGTAATTATGAAGTTAGCACGCCATAAAAAAAGTTACATGCCATTCAGCAACTTTTTCCAAGCATATTTAGTGAGGCTAACAGGGTAAGAGTGGAAGCTTTCATCGGTTCAATGATTTCTCCATTCACTACAGTCTGGGGTAGGTCTCAACAGTGCACTCTCTGGAGAAGGGTCACTTTCAGACTTCCATGTTATTTTGCATGAGAGGACCCCACAAGTTGCTGTCAGGAACTGAGCTAAATCAAGTTACCACTGCAAAATCCAGGCTATTGTTTTCCTCTTGACCTGAAAACGGAATGAAGTGTACCTGCCCATTTCTCCCACTCCGCTGCACCTTTTCAAAGCAGATAAATTGGAGTTTTAGCAAGTAGATGAAAAAGCAAAAAAAATGCACTGAAAAAAAGTAGCTTAGCCTTGTTATAGCTGACTAAATGCTTAAATCAATGTGGTAATAACTAGTTCTTATTAGTTCCAAAGCCTACAGAATATTCTGTTAAAGAACAGCAAAGTAATAAAATAGAATGGAGTGTAATTTGTTATAATGTGTTTACTGACATGATACCATCCAGTGGTCAGTTATCAATATGCAAGAATCACAAACATCAACTCTATTTCTCTTTATTTTTATAAAGCTACCAATTTCAGAAATGCTTTCCCAAAGGAGAGTAAAATATCTACCAACAAATGAATGCAGAAAGTTTCTAGTCATCACATTATTCAAAAGATTCTTCAAGGCAATGAGGAAAAACAAATTCACCCTAACCCGAGGTATGAGCACGGAGGGATGCTGAAAACAGCAACACCCTACACTACTGGCAGTGCTTTCTGAAAAAAATGTACTGCTACAGAATAAATGTTAAACAAGTGAAAATCTTATGACGAACCTCACATTACTGGCTTATCTGCTTTTTTTTCCTCAACAAGGAGCATGTTTCACTGCTGCAAGGAATCTGTTTTTAGAATGTGGGGGTTGAGCATATCTACAGAAAGAACTGGAAACATATGTCTGTGTGCTGAAGGCAGTATTTGCTTAAAACTCTTTGTACTTGTGCTCCTTTAAACAGAAAGAATCCGACAAAGATCTATATAAGAGTCATACAAATAAACAGATTAAAAGCTTGCTTGTTGACTATTTGGCTTGGAATGAAGGATTGTGCATCGAAGTTATTCAATTCTATATTACCTAAACCCAAATTCACATCATCAAATCTATTTTATCCTTGCATTAACCTATGATCTCCTGCCATATCTGCAAAATAGTTTAGCTTGTAGTAAAATAATATTCTCATTCTGTAGAAACCTTGTTTTAAAAAAACGCAGTTATTTTAGGGTATCTTCTGCCTCTGCTTAAATACAATTCTCTTGTTGCATTATACAAGACATTGTTAAAGCGGCAAGGAGAAATACACAGGCTGGGCATTTTCACTTTGAAGGCAAGGAGGACATTAGGAAAGGATGGAGTGGGGACCTTCTTTAAAAATAGCATAGGTATAACCAATTCAACAGATTAAGCTGCAAACTTGTATGTGACTGTGATAAGAGTGCTATCAGCAACATTAAATGTACAATACCTGTCTCCAAAATATTTGGTTATTATTAGTTCCAGGCTGTCCATCTCGTAAATCACTCAGTAATTTTGTAAAAATGCATGTTCAATTCTTCTGCGTAGTTCTCAATTAGAGTTGAGCCAAGTAGCAAGTCGTAAGATAGAAGCTAGGTTTTTTTTCACCCCAGTAGAGGAAACTAAAATAGACCGGGATCTTCTATCTGTAGTATCTTGCTATATTGTTCGAGGAAAGTTAGGAACGATATTGTTACGTGCATGCATATATAAGTATCCAGGATGCCACATCAGGCATTACCACACTACATACAGTACACCAAACCAACAATGTATCATTGAACCACCTACATGGAGAGGTGCAATAAATAGTCAACTCCCACCATTCACACCCTCTCCACAGCAATTCTGTTTACCCGCACAAATTTGTTTGTGTATCCAATCGTGATCGCGACCCTAGAACTTTGCTCATCCGTGACTAAAAATGTAACAATCCAGATGCTATCAATTTAAAAAGTCAAAACAAAAAACAGAAAGACACATGCAACTAACTATTAGAGGCACTTGAGAGAGACATTTTGCCTCTTTTTGAAGATCTTCGAGCTCTTAACAAATTTGCTGCTTCTGTGCTTCAAGCTCGTGCAGCCTGTCAAGCCAGCAGAAAACTGCAAGTTCACAGTGACATTTAAACAGCTCACACTTGTGTAACAGGTGGCAAATCCCACGTTTTGGAACCCTCCTAAACCACTGGTGTCACTGCACACCTAGAATCATTGAAACTCAGAGTCGCAACTCCCCTGCTCTCCAGCCATTAAAATACTGTAACACAAACTAAACAGCACCTACAGAAGCTAATGTTTCAAGTTTCTGCACATGGTCCCGAAAGGTTAAAGAACTTACTTCATAAAATTCTTTAGAAACCATAATAAAAAAGTTTGTCCTATTTTCTTTGAAGAAAGCGCATACTTGCAAATTGAAAATTGTACTACTGCATTCTGTAATTGAAAAATTTTAAGCCGTTTTTGTTCTCTTGTGTTGACAAACATTTCTTTAGTAAAACTGTCTTCAATTTAATCTTAAAAAGTTTTTACTGACTCCATCAATGTAAAAATATGAAATTTGGGGATGGCTGGAACATATCTAATTCAGTCTCATTATAAATTGCGTTCGCCATTCACAATTTCACCGTTCACAAGGTCTCTCCAGAACAGAACCCTGCAAACAGCTGGAGTTAACTGTACAGTCGATGAAAGCTCCAGTATCGTGCCTAGATGTGTGATTATTTCGGACTGCTGGCAACTAAAAGACAGAACATGACAGCAACTGATGTTTGTCAGTAAAACCCATGTATTGTAACTGAAATAAATGTTGAATTATATTGAGAAAAAACAAACCAACCCAAATTAATGTCATAAAGAGAGAAAAATCTGAGTGAATTGTGCAAAAACTAAATGGTCACAACCACAACAATGACCGCACAGCTCCAGCCCATGATGAACTGGGAGCAATTAGGGGTGGGCAATAAATGTTGGCCTAGACAGCGACGCCCACATCCCATGAATGAATTTTAAAAATGGCTGATGCTGCGGGCACATCCGGGAAGTTTAAACAAAAGTGCAGACTGACAGTTAGTAGTTTTCTACAAGGCATTAGTGAAGGGGAAAGGGTCAATCCTTTTGTGGACAGGAGAGAAAGGTTCAGATCTTTTCAGTAGCTGGGAAACAAACAAGGACAGCAAAATCCCAGATAAAATTTGAGAAGTTCAGCAGACAACTAACTCCAGCCAAAATTGAACGATCAGATCCACCAATATGAATTTTAAAGCCTGAAACAGGAAGTTGAGCCTGTTGACAATTTCTTCATGAGATTGAAAAATGTGGTTAGATGTATAAATTCTGATAGATCAACATATTTGGGGTGCTGTACACCCTTCTGTGCAAAAAGCTCTAATTGAACAGGACGAGCTCACAATATTGCTGGCTGCTGCCACTATCAGAGCACATGAAGCCATGAGTAGATAGATGCAGACACTGACTACCCAAATGGCTTACTTTCGAAGGAGGCAACAAAGATTTCATTTGCTTGTGCCAGGTGCAGCAATCCTTAGCAAGCTTCTCCCGAGACTCAAGGTCAATATCAAAACTCCTAAGTGAAGCCTTCAGAGTGTCCTTGTCACGCTTCCTCTGACCACCATCAGAGCACACCCCAGATTCAAGCTTTCCATAGAACATTTGTTTTGGTAAGCAAGTGTCAAGCATTCTGGCTACATGGCCAGTCCAACTGAGCTGTGACTGTCTCAATGTGGTGTACGTGTTTAGCATGCCAGCTTGGGCGAACACCTAAATGTCTGGTATTCTATCCTGCCATCCAAGATCAGACATCGAGACTGAAACTGATAAGCAAATGAGAAGGAACAGAGTACATATTTGACCTATGTCTGAGCTGCAAAAACCAGAAAAGGTCATCAATAGCACCAGCAACATCACTAACTAGCAGTGTAACATCATCAAAATCACCAGCAAGTGACACATCGACAAGATCAAGCATAACTCCTACAACACCAGGTGCAACACGCAAAACATTGATGAATTGGCATGCTGTACTGCCACTGAGAGCAATGACTGCCAAATCCACAAGATGGGGTACAACATCCTGCCACCTAGTGATACTGTGAATAACACCTTTTAAGAAAAAGAAACAAGCTATAGAAGACTCTTAAGGTGCTCAGTTTAATTATAAATGCCACTTGCTCATTTTTAGTTTCAACAGAAAAAAGTTAATGATTGGGAAAGTTATATTGGTATAAAGAGCCATTATATTTACGAGGGATGTTATATTATTATATTCTTCAAAAGACTAAGGAACTATATTTATGTGTATGTAAGCAGAATTATCTAGAACGCCACATCACACTATTGCACTACAGTCTGTGCAGAGGGCTAACAATGTATCATTCCACCATCCACGTGGAGAGAACAAAATTCTTGGTATTGTTGGACTGATACAAAAGAGTCTGCAGAGGGATATGAAACAAGAGCTTTATCGGAACACATCTTACCACTCTAGCTTACATTTTCACAAGGCTTAAGAGACAAAATCATGTGATGTTGCATCACTTCCTGGGTACAAATTATATTAGCATATTAAACGATTAGAATTAACCCATTAATAACCCAATGTCCAATATAACACATTAAACTACATCTCCCCCAACGTCTCCGATTCCCATTTCTAAATTCAGAAGATCAAACAAACCACAATTTTAAACTCTGTTGTGTTGCAGTCCTTAATCTTACTTTCTTCTCTTTTGTATTCTTCTTTCCTCCATTCCTCTTATATGGATAGCCACTGTGGCAATTTCATAGGTCTATCAGAACAGGTGCTCCTCTCCAATAGGGAGGATCTGGGGCTCGAGTCCTCTGGGTAGGACCTCAGACCCTGTTGGGAAGGAGGGCATTGATAGATGACTCAGGTTCACCAGTCAGGTTGTCATCTGGATTGGTGGATGAACGTAGTATCCCTGACCGGTTAATATTGGATAGATGACTGCTTCCACAGGTAGGGAGGTGTTACGGTATGGCAACCAGCGCATCTCTGTTCCACCTCACCGTATTGTGCTCTGTTTGTATGAGGTAGGACCATAGGTGTGGTGTTTGTTCAACCACTTGTCCATACCAAGCTCGGTTTCAGATCCAAACTGGCTTTCCTGGTTGGAGATCTGGCAGGTTGCGTGCCTTGCGAGGTTTGTCATAGTTCCACATCTGGCTGGAATGACACTTGTCCTCTTCCTCTCTCACTTTGCCCAAGTCATCAGCTTCGACTGTGGCATGGGTAGTAGGAGAGAGACAGACAGAGACAGAGTGAGTGTGTGTGTGAGTGTCTATGTGCGCGCGCGTGCGTGTGCATAAGTGTGCGAGAGTAGGAAGTCAAGTTCTCAATTTTCTTCCTGAGTTCACATGATGCTAGGCCATTTTGGAGTGGAGTTGAATGTTAGGTCAGAAGGGCAAGTTGGATGTCATCATTATTCAGCAATGCTTTCACTGTACACACTGCTCTTTCAGCTTCACTGGTAGCTTGAGGATACCTTCGTAATTATTATGGACAATTATGTATGGTATTATGGACAAATTTATACAATGCCATTAACTCTTTAAAGTGTTCACTTGCCAAACTGCAGTCCAGTGTCGAAGATTACAAGGGCTGGGATTCCATGTGTTGCAAATACCTCCTTCAGTGATGTAATCACTGCTTCAGAAGTGTGATCTTGCAGTTGTTTGACTTCTATCTATCTGGAGTAGTAGTCTACAACAGTCAAGACCATCTTACCTATGTGTTCAAAGAGGTCCATCCCAAGATTTTCCCATGAACATGAGGGAAGATGACATCAATGGTTTTCTTGTCTCCTGACAATGAAAAGCACAGTAATAGGCTTGAAATCATCTCTTTCAGCGGCTTTGCAACACCTGGCCAAACAGAATATCTTGCTCTGGCTCAACATTTTGTGATGACCAAATGTCCTTGGTGCAATCGTTATATGTCGGAGTCTCAGAACTCTCAGAATGACTACTATCTCATCATTGATAAGTAAATCATTAATTACACTGAGGTTTCCTCTCTGTTCATAGTACAGTCGAAGAATGGGATTATGTGGCATGTGTGTTCATCCTTTGTTGCAGTACTCTCTGACCTGAGCACATTCTTTATCAGATTTCTCTGTATCTCTGATTTCGTTCAGTCACTGAGTTGTTGCTGGTAGTTGTTGAATCAAAGATTTTTACCTCTCCAACAAGGGCTACATCACATTGTTCAGACCTTGCCAGTGGGATGTAGGACAAAGCATCCACTGTATTCTGCTGCTTTCCTAGAACATACTCTGTCTTTGCATCAAACCTCATCACTCAGTCTGAATCATTGTACTCATGGAGGCATTTTTGCTAACCCCACTGAATTTAAGAGTGTCGTTAAGGGTTTGTGGTCTGTCTCCACCTTGAAGTGGAGGCCTAAAACAATCTGTGAACTTCTCACAGGCCCATGTAGCAGCTAGTGCTTCTTTCTCTATCACTGCATATCCCTGTTCAGTCTCCATCAGTGAACTGGTCCACGCTTTCCATCCATCTGCCTCTGAAAAGTGTACAGCTCCCAGTCCTGTGGAAGGTGCATCTGCAGCAATGATAGTGGGTAGCTCTGGGTCATAGTGAGCTAAAATATCAGGTGATATCAGCATCTCTTTGATTTTCTCAAAAGACCTCTGTTGTGCTTCTTCCCAGCACCATGTCTTGTCCTGTTGCAACAGCTGACGTAGTGGCTGTTAGGTGGCAATGAATTTTCTGACTTGGTTTACCATACCCATGAATCTCAGGAGCTTAGTCAAGTTCCAAGGGACTGGAAACTCCTTGATTTCTCTTGTCTTCTGCGAATCAACTCTGACATCAGATGCATCCACAATATGCCCAAGGAGCTTAAGTCATCTGCAAAAATTTGCATCTGTTGGTGACTGTAAGTCCTGATTCCTCTGGGCATCACAGAACAGCTCACACTCTCATGTAATGTTCTGTCCAAGTAGATTTGTGGGTCAGGACATCATCCATGTGACATACAACTCCATCCAGTCCTTTTAGGACACTTAACATTGCCCTCTGGAAGATCTCTGGCACTGATGTGTGCCAAAGGGTAGTCTGTTGAAGCAGAACTTCCCAGGGTAATGAAGGTTGTGAGCAATTTACTCTTCATTGAGGGGATTGCCAAAATCTACTCTTTGCATCTAGCTTTGTGATGATTGAACTCTTTCCCAATTTAGCCACACTCTCATCCACAGACAACACAGGGTGAACTTCCATTCATCCTAATTAAAACATTCAACTGCTTTGTTGTGTAAGATTTCCGCAAATTCTGACACATCTGTTGGGTTTTGGCACCAAGACCAAGCCCAAGCACCAGCTTGTTGATTCTGTCGCAGGTGAAATAACCCACTGCTTCAGAGTCAATTTCCTTCTTTACTTTTGGGAAGAGTGGATGAGAAACTTGGTGTAAACAGATACACTGACTTCATTTCTGGACGTAAAGTTTCATGGTATGCTGTCTTCAGCTTTCCTAGTCCTGCAAACAGCTGTGGCAATGCAGCTCTGAAGTTTTGGGCTGATCTTTTTGGCTTTCTAGTTCCTCTGCTCTGCAAATCAGGTGCAAGTCAGCAGAGGCCTTCCTGCTCAAAAGTGAGTCTATCTGATTCTAAATCTCACAATGTTTCTGTCTATATTTAAGAGTTGGTTTCAGTTCTCCTACAACCTGGAGTTCTATCCCTCCTGGCCTGTATAGTTTGATGCATGATAGCTGAAGAGAGCTTCTCTCCAACCAAGGTTCAGCATCAAAAAGAATCAAAACTACTGCATCTATGCCTATTTAAAAGTGCATCTCATTTCCCTTGACGAGGATATCAGCATTTCATAGCTTCCACTTGGTTCTTGGATCTCTCCCCAAGGAAAGGCACCTCAATATCATGGCTACAATCTACTTCATGAATCTTGCCACCTTTCGAGGCCTTCCTTTGTGTGTATTCTGGTTTCTTGCTACAGCATACAACCTGGAAGTGGCCTATCTTTCTGCAAAATGGAATTTGGCCTCTTTGGCAGGGCAGTTTTCAAGCCTGTATTTTTCCCTGCCATGCCAATTATAGTAGCTTGGGCTGTTGATGGACACGCTTCCCGTCTGTCCTCCTTTTCTATGTCAACTTTTCCTTTTTTATATTTGACATACTCTACTGTATCAGCCATTTTTAAGATACAACTTACCCCGTCACCTTGAACCGCAGGTCAATTCTGTTTCCTGACCTCAGCTTGTGTGCTCACTTGGACTGCCTTTCTTAAGGTTAGATTATCTCTTGTCTGAAAGTGGTCATACAAGGCATCAGCCAACATCCACGTCAATTCTGTCTCTGATCAGGTCATCTTTCAAGCTGCCCTCCTCTGTCCTCTGCAAGTCTATACTGGTCATTTTTGAATGCACAACACTTTTCCCTTGACATTGGGTACATCTGTTAAATTTAGGCCGTTCAACAATGGTATACTTTCTCAGATTAAGGTATGTATCAAATGCTCTGATATTTTGTCATATGTGGCTTTCTCCTTATCAATACCCTGTGTAACAAGGATATCGTCCACACACACATCCATCGCATATAACAGTGTACTGACCTGTTCAATGCTTGCTTTCACAGTGAAGCCTGAACATAATTTTACTGAAGCAGGACCATTGGTGCCTTCTCGACTATATTCTGTCCTTGACCACTCAAGTGCTAAGTAACTTACATCAGCATAGGTCAACTGCATGATTTCCTCTCATTACAGCAGTGAACGTGAATAACTTCAATTATGGGTACAAATTAAGATATTATTGATCAGTGTTCACAGCAGTCAAATTAGTGCTGAATATATCAAAAGTTGCACAAATGTTTTCACTCAATATTCTAAATGCTTGTCTATTATTTATAGTCTTATTTAGGAATAGAAAAAAGTGAACTTAGTCCATTTTTTGAAATTAACATTTTAAATAATCCATAATCCTTTTAAACATTTGAAATAAATAAAATATTATTTTTTCTTCATTCTTTCATTAGCCTGGGCCTCTGGATTACTAGTCTAGTGACATCACCCCCATGTCACCATCCACTCATCATGTTCTACTTATAATGTAATTTAGTCACAAGACAAATGTGAGGCTGATGAAGAAGCCTATTTGTTTCTGTCAGAACCTTTTCACCAAGGTAACAGGATCTCTCATAACAACACTGTTAGATTCAGTAAGCCCACATATTTTCCCCCACTTCATGGGAAAAATATACAAAAATTTTAACAATACAGGAGACTACCACTCAGCTCTTCTCTTTCCAATGCAAATCCTATAGATAAACCCTTCCTGCTTCTTTTCTTCCACCACCACTTTGCTCGTTACATTCATCCTCTTCCATAGATGACACAAAGCTCTGAAACTTTATTGGAAACATAAAGGAGCAATTTACAAATTTACAGAGCAATTTCAGGTCTGATCTTTTATCAGTTTCATGGTATCAACATTTTCAAAACTCCCTTAAGACTAACATTGCAAAAACACTTCTAAAACATTTAAGACTGCTGAAGGTAGCAGCAATTCAGAACATTTAAGTTCTCTAGTTGCATCAGAGAACATTTTGTCCAGCATTTTCTAGGAATAGAAACATTCTTCCTCCAGCTTTCAGTTCAGTGACAGTGAATGCTGCGAACAAATCACAATGACTGCTTGAGGGCATACTTATGAAGCAAAATGTAAAATGTGATGAAAGAAAACTATTTCCTTTATTTGCACCCTACATACAACTTAGAATGAATATGCATTCATTTATTATAAATCACTGTGTGGTTACAATCAAAGTACTTACTATTTATGTAAAGTTAACTAATAAAAAACAACATTATATGGAAAATATAAAATTCTAGTTTACTAAATAGGTCTGGAAAATATCTTTTTACACTAAGTATGGATGTCAATACTTCACCACTAAATTTGATCTGCAAAAAAATGGGTTCAGAACCAGTTTGTAAAATACTGCAAAGATACAGAAGCTAGTTTTGTAATAAGGTGCCCAAAATTAGGTCCATATTACTCTAACTGAAATCACAACTCTTTTTAATGACATGAAATTCATCAAGTTCAAAGGATCACAAAGTATGAAAGTCAAAATTTCTAATTTTAATTTCTACTGTAAATGGAAACTAGATTATAAGAAAATAGACACTTCCTTACAATTCCACAACAGTAATTCTCCATTATTAAGTGTGACCAGGTTTATCTTGAAGCAGAAATACTCCTGTTGAACAGAGAGGACAAATCCATTTAACAATATTTTTAATACAATATCTCAGTTCACTAGCTACTTTAAAAAACTGGTTAAACAGCTACTTAAAAAAATGTGGGGGAAAACAGGCATTTCAGCATTCTTGGAACAAAAAGAAACCCACAGAGACCCATAGAAGAGAGGACTTGGTTGGAAAACTTTGAAATGGTCCAGAAAAATGGTAACCTTGAAGCTTGAACTAAAACAGCTGTTCTAATTCCAAGACATTCAATTAAATCTCCAGTAATTATAAATATGTCCAGCAATACAGCTGTTGAAAAATAATCAGAAAATGTTAGCTACATGCAAACAGGTTAGGAGCTAATATTTTATGGATGCGACATCAGCGAGAAAGCAATTATGAAGGAAAACATGCTATCCTCAGCCACATCTGTAACCTCAATGGTCAGGTCAAGAGCAACCCCATTTGCCAGAAACCTGAGAGTGGGTTTTCTTCTCTAAATCCAAGCTGGAGAAACAAAAAACACAGAAACATCAGAAGGAGAAGATTTTTTTTTAAAAAGGGGAAGTCTAATCAGAAAATCTTAATTGAGAAAAATGAAAGACCCTTCCCAACTTACGAATGGTGCAGGCAGAGTGAAAGGTTATGCGAGTGGAAACAGCTAAACTACCCTTTCAGGAAGTCAACATGGACTTGACAGGCAAAATGGCTGCTTTCTATAGTGCAACCACTCAGGCAGCGATATCAGAAACTATAGTGAAAAATATGCCCCAAGGAAGGAAAAGATTACAAATTGTTAGGAAAGAGAGATAGTTTAAAAAGTTATACCTGTATTTGTGGGTGTTAGGAATGAGTTTTAGCTTAAAGTTTAAGTTTGATTTGTATTTCTGTATTTGTGTTAAGAAAAGGTTAAGGTGAGTTTTAGTTTCACTTTAAAAGGTGCCTGCATTTCTAATGATTTTTACGACTCTCAAGAGAAGTTAAGCGAGTAGAAAAATTGGGTTGTTGCCTAGCAACAGGGGTCCAGAGAGGCAGGTCCCTCCCACAGACACACACAAAAGAAACGAGAAACAGCAGTTTTGTTTTCGAAGCTGTTTGAGTTCAACTGGTTTTGAAGACAGCTGCCAGGCAGAAGCAGCCAGTGAGGGGCAGGTAGCCAGTTCCAAGCTAAAGTTGATTGAAAATAGCTGCCAGGGAGAGACTGGAGCAAAGGGGACAGGTAGCAAGTCCCAAGCTAAAGAAGAAAGTCCCCAAATCCAGGGGAGTGGAACAGGAGAAAGTCCTGAGAAGGCCTTCTGGTCAAATGAAGGACACGAACCTGGGAAAGGTTCTGTCCTGCAGAGAGGAAGGCTCCAAGCTTCAAGCTTAAAGGAAGCAGATTTAAAGCAGGAGGCCAGAAGGTCCATAGACACAACAGAAGGTCCATAACTTTTGCTATGGGCATGTGAAGCAGTGCTGTACTGTTGACGGCTGAGTCGGTGAGAAAGAGTGCGTAGAAGAAAGCTTGAATGCATGTGGTGACATATGAAGAATGTTTAAGGACTCTGGGTCTATACTCAATGGAGTTTAGAGGGATGAGGGGGGATCTGATTGAAACTTACAAAATACTGTAAGGCCTGGATAGAGTGGACGTGGGGAAGATGTTTCCATTAGTAGGAGAGACTAGGACCCGAGGGCACAACCTCAGAGTAAAGGGAAGACCTTTTAGAACAGAGATGAGGAGAAACTTCTTTAGCCAGAGAGTGGTGAATTTATGGAATTCATTGCCACAGAAGGCTGTGGAGGCCAGGTCATTGAGTGTATTTAAGACCGAGATAGATAGGTTCTTGATTGGTATGGGGATCAAAGGTTACGGGGAGAAGGCAGGAGAATGGGGTTGAGAAACTTATCAGCCATGATTGAATGGTGGAGCAGACTCGATGGGCCGAATCTTATGGTGACCCAGGGGAGAGGAACATCAGAAGGAGAATTCGAAATCCTGGTGGTGAATCTTTGCAGAAGGCATCTGAGATAAAGCATCAGTTTGGGAGATGATTCCGAGGCAAGTTCTTGGAAAGTGGAGATTGGAACCCCTAGTGTGAAAGACGGGGTTCAGCGAGACTGGTTGGCTCACTGCGTCTTTGGTGGTGGTGGTGGTGGGCGGGGCGGGGGGGGAGAGTTAATGATCAGCTGACTCCTGTGACTCTGTTCAGTAGCTACTCTCCACGTATCTGAACAAGCAAATAAAAGTTAAGATCTATCAAGCCGGGTTCTACCCTGGGATCAGGCTTGACCCGTTATAACATCAGTTGGGATTATAAAATCATAAAAGTAACATCACACATATATACAATTAACATCGACTGCATAAGAGTCCATACATTCATCATATTTTGCTGTGCTTAACTATATATTCCATGATATTTTACCATATAGTTTAGCTTTTCTAATCCACTTGAATTTACCAGTGTCTCATCACTGGACACTACTTCTACAATTTTATAAATTTAACATACTTGTGCTACATTTTCTGGTCTGTGGCAAACATCCACAACTCAGCATTTTTCACTATGTTCTTCGTTAAAGACTTTACCACACGAAAACTGCCATTTCCATTTTGAGACTATAAAAACACAACACTGCTTTGATTATATTTAGTACTTAAAATCTTTCAAATATGACTTTTTATGATTTAAGATGAAATACTTTAACTGAAATGAATAAAGCTGTTGTCCCCACAGGCATATGTCTAGTTCAATTCAACTCAAAGATTCACTTCCAATTCACTTGCCAACAATAAAGCCCTCCACATCAAAATACCCCTGCAAGAAATCTAGTGTCTACATTTGCAGATCATGACAAAAGGCTAAAATCAATTCAGACTTTACGTTACTTAAAATTTTCACTTATATGGTGCTCACAACATAGATCAAGCTACTTTGCAACAGAGCTGGATCTTCCTTCCACAGATGAGGTTGCTCACTGGAAACTACATACAACAGTGAACATCAGCTGTCAATAAATATTAGCTGCCAACGGCTTCTCTCAGCTGCACAGAAGAATCCGATTAGTTGATCACATCTTAAGATATTTCTCCCAATGTCAAAAGGAAAACAAATTAAAAGGTAAGAAGATTTGAAGATTATTTCAGCATTGTACTAGTTGATAAACTAACACAGGCATTAATTAAGCAAATATATTTCATACTGAAGCACAATCAAGCACAAAGAAATTATTGTAAGTGACATTTCAGGAATTTTCAATTCTATTTGTAGACATAAAATGCAAGGACAGTCTGCTGGCACCATGAACTGCTGCACCAATTTCAGCAATAATCATTAGCAGGTTCTCCTTCGCAATTCTTTGCACATCAAGCAATCTCAACTGAGGGTTCCGATTGCTGCCAAGCAAGGAATGAATTTTCTCATGGGGTAGAGGAGCAGACATAAAAGAATTATTAAACGTTTTTATTTCATGGATATCTTCCAGCAGCCAGTACTACTCTAAAGAGCTACTCTTTAGCAAGATCAAATGGCTGAAAGCTTATAATGTGTTCAGCCTCGCAGTGTGGCAACATTACACGATGCTGACTAAAGAGAAGTAAAAGTACTGGAAAATTTTAATTAAATGTTATGGAGAGCCAACTACATTATTGCTTTGTCGTTCCTGATTTGTCATTAGTTGTGACTAATCTGAACAAAATTTTAAAATGAATTGAAACAATCAGAACATGGAAAATGCTTTTTGTCTCCTTGAAATACAAATTACATTTTAGAAAGTAATCTTCAGCAAATGTTTTCTGTTTGACTTGCCAAAGTACAGTTAAATTTGGCTTATTAATTCCAAACCAACTCAGCTCCTGAAATGTTAAGCAAAAGGGATGCCCCTGTAACTTTAATTTTTGCATAGAAGTTTCATTTAGAGATTCTAAACAGTCAGATGCTGACATATGAATTTCAAAAGACTAAAATGTTTGTTCTCATTCATCTGAATTACAGCATGACTTTATTTGAGTGGATGATGCGATCAAAACACGAGTGTCTCAGACCCATTCAAAAAGCAAAAGCAAAACATGTAACGGAATCCCTTATGATGGAATTAACACAGTACATGAAAGATTCCCAAAGGCTAGCCAATTTATCCAGTGATGAACAGAAAATCCAGAAACCTACCAGCTGCCTGAGTCAGGAACTTTCTATTCAACCTGAAGATCAAAGTCACTTGAAATTTTTGTGCTCAAAAATCCATGCCCATCACATTGAAGCTGTGCTTTGCAAGTGAGTAGATTTTTTTTTTTTAAGTTGGATTTGTTTGGTTACACAATAGAATGAACTAGAGTGCATCAATTCACAACAGTATTGCTTTAATTCCCCCACACCCAACATCCACTCCTAGATGTCCTCTTTAGGTCCTCCAGTACTTTGGTCTTAACTGCAACCAGAAGTCAACCAAGTGGTCTGCTCCCCAGCTTCTACCAGTGCTGACCCTCTTTGGTAATAGAAAAGACAGACAGGCTAGAATTGATATAGCACCTTTCCCAATCTCAGGACATTCCAGAATGCTTTACAGCCAATGAAGTACAATGGAATACTAGTCAGTGTTGTGATGTAGTAAATGGCTACAGCAAAATTCCCCAAACAGAAATGTGAAAATGATATTTTGTTTTAGTAAGGAATTATCAAGGGATAAATATGAGCCTAGACACGTTATCAAGAGATAATTATTAGCCTGGGCACTCGGGAGAACTTCCCTGGATCATCTTCGAAATAGACAGAGCTAAGCGATCCCACAACCAAATGATCAGATCTAAGCTCTGCAGTCCTGCCACATCCAGTTGTGAATGGTGGTGGACAATTAGACAACCCACTGGAGGAGGAGGCTCCACAAATATCCCCAACCTCAATGATGGGAGATCCCAGCATTTCAGTGCATAAGATAAGGTGGAAGCATTTCCTACACTCTTCAGCCAGGAGTGCCAAGTGGTAGATCCATCTCGGCCTCCTCTGAAGGTCCCCAGCATCATAGATGCTAGTGTCCAGCCAATTCAATTCACTCCACGTGATATTAAGAAACAGGTGAAGGCACTGGATACTGCAAAGGCTATGGGCCCTGACAATATTCCGGCAATACTACTGAAGACCTCTGCTCCAGAAATTGCCGCACCTTAGCCAAGTTGTTCCAGTACAACTCCAACACTAGCATCTACCTAGCTATGTGGAAAATTGCCCAGGTATGTCCTGTACACAAAAAACTGGACAAACCCAACCCGGCCAATTACTGCCCCATCAGTCTACTCTCCATCGTCAGCTGTGGCTCAGTTCATAGCAACCTCGCCTTTGAATCAGAGGGTTGTGGGTTCATGTCCCACTCCCGGAAACCAAGAACTGTGATTGTACTCAAAAGAGTTGCAATCTGAGACTGTTGATAACTCGAAAGAGTATCAGTAAAGTAATAGAAGGGGTCATCAACAGTGCTATCAAGCGGCACTTGCTTAGCAATAACCTGCTCACTGACACCCAGTTTGGGTTCCACCAGGGCCACTCAGCTCCTGACCTCATTACAGCCTTGGTTCAAACATGGACAAAAGAGACGAACTTCCAAAGTGAGGTGAGAGTGACTGCCCTTGACATCAAGGCAGCATTTGACCGAGTGTGGCATCAAGGAGCCCTAGCAAAACTGAAGTCAATGGAAATCAGGGGAAAACTCTCCAGTGGTTGGAGTCATAACTAACGCAAAGGAAAATGGTTGTGGGTGTTGGAGGTCAGTCATCTCAGCTCCAGGTGTTCCTCAGTGTAGTGTCCTAGGCCCATCCATCCTCAGCTGCTTCATCAGTGACCTTCCTTCCATCATAAGGTCAGAAGTGGGGATGTTCACTGATGATTGCACAATGTTCAGCACCATTTCCGACTCCTCAGATATTGAAGTAGTCCATATCTAATTGCAGCAAGACCTGGACAATATCCTGGGTTGAGCTGACAAGTGGCAAGCAACATTCACACCACACAAGTATCAGACAATGACCATCTCCAATAAGAAAGAATCCTACCATCGCCCCTTGATGTTCAATGACATTACCATCACTGAATCCACCACTATCAACATCCTGGGGGGTTACCATTGACCAGAAACTGAATTGGACTAGCCATATAAATACTACGCCTACAAGAGCAGGTCAGAGGCTAGGAATCATGCAATGAGTAACTCACCTCCTGACTCCCCAAAGCCTGTCCACCATCTACAAGGCACAAGCCAGGAGTGTGATGGAATACTCCCCACTTGCCTGGGTGAGTGCAGCTCCCACAACACTCAAGAAGCTTGACACTGTCCAGGACAGAGCAGCCCACTTGATTGTCACCACATCTACAAACATTCAGTCCCTCCACCACTGATGCACAATAGCAGCAGTGTGTACCATCTACAAGATGTACTGCAGGAATTCACCAAGGCTCCTTCGACAGCACCTTCCAAACCCACAACCACTACCATCTAGAAGGACAAGGGCAGCAGATAGATGGGAACACCACCACCTGGAAGTTCCCCTCCAAGTCACTCACCATCCTGACTTGGAAATATATCACTGTTTGTTCACTGTCGTTGGGTCAAAATCCTGGAACTCCCTTCCTAACAGCATTGTGGGTGTACCTACACCACATGGACTGCAGCGGTTCAAGAAGGCAGCCCACCACCACCTTCCCATGGGCAATAAATGCTGGCCCAGCCAGCGAAGCCTACAGCCCAAGAATGAATAAAAAAAGTGTCAGCAGATTTTTTACGTCCACCTGAGGGGGTGGTGGGGCCTTAGTTTAATGTTTTATCAAAAGATAGCACCTCCAACAGTGCAGCACTCAGTATCGCAACGAAGAGTCAGTCTAGTCCTATAAAGCATCTGCATGTCATCCAGAGATTGCCAGCACTGCTGTTCAAGATGATTTTGTCTGGTGCAGCAAACACAGGATTCCCTGCAGCATTTAAAGTTAAACTAGGTTGCCTTTGTTCAATAGTTTTGGAAATGCAACTTTAATGCCAAGGGCAAATTTGGCTCAAAAATTTATACACCAATCAGTTCAATCAATCCTTTACTCTGAATATGAATGACAAAAGTTGCTTATCATTTCAACTGCACATTTGATGCAACAATACAATGAAATAGAGGTACAAGACACAAACTGGTAACACCTCCTAGTGGACAAATGAAAAACAACATTCAGCTGTTCATCATCTGAGTGCATGTTGACAGTGATTTGTTGCACAGCAAGATCACAAGATAACTGAAAGGACTGCCATTCGGTCGAGCTCAACATAACTATCCAGAATCACCCTTTTAATGTCCCCCATTGCAGCAACCCCTCTTTTTAAAAGAAACAATTATAGCGTTATCGCTTCCACACACAACATAGTTCATTCCATGTATTTACTGTGCAAAAAACTTCATGCAAACAATTTTAGATTTGCACATATTACTAATTCAAACCTGCAACACCATTATTCTACTCTTGAATTTTAGTGTAATTTTTCTATTTACCATCTCCATACCAAAGTTAGATACCTCAATATGATCACCTGCCACTTTGGAGGTTGAAATGAGCCAACTTCTCTCATGTCATAACTGAGGTCGTTGATACTAAGGTCAGCTTGATGATCTTTTCCACATTGCCTCAAGCGCTTAAATGACTCTCTTGAGTTTTAGTCACTAAAACGGGACACAGCATTCAAGGTTTGGTCTGACCAGAGTTCTAAAAAGAGTTTGACCATGATTTCCTCTAATTGGATCAGAATCAGAAACAAATTGAAAATAAGAAGGGAAAGTTCACTAAGTCAGTTAGTATTCACCGTCCCTGGAAAAGTGGCAGGGGCGTCTGTGTCACACACATGTGACTAGTGCAAAGTGCAGTGGGCAGCGCTAGAACAATTTCCATTTCCATACAACTGAATATTTCAAATAATTTAATGTATGGCTATAAAAAAGATATTTATTTATTAATGTGTAGCTTAATATAAAATAGCAATGTAATTTCTTTAACTCTATTAATGTTCTTTTAAACAGGTGTCGAGAAGTGTCAGCAGGTACTGAACTCGTACCTCAGGAACTAATCAATATTTTTAAGCAAGTTCTACAGGACTCTATCAACAAGGCTGAAGATAATGAGCAGCTAAGTATCAAACAACAGTGGGCTAAAAAACACACAACATACAATAAAGCTTCCAAAAGAGTCTTCCAATACAAAGAAGAGATTCCGACTATTTCCAGTTATGTGGATAAAAGTCAACACAACATTGGTCCATCTGTAGCGCAAAGGATTTGGAAACTTCCACAATGTTATTCTTCCAACAGTGCAGATAGAGATTAATGTACATAATACTATACATAATGAAGCATCAGTATAGAATCAAATCGTCACTCTGTCAACTTCCAGAACTTCCTTGTGCTGCTTTGGGAGGGCATCAGAGGCTAGACATCTCAAGGCCGAGTCACAGATGATGATATCAAGCCTCTGCCATGTACGTCAAATATATACCTGGTATACTCACATACCACTGCCATACAATGAGCACTCAGAGCATCAAAAGTGGAGGCCTGGAAATAACCCACTCCCATCTCAGACACAAAGTGCATAGCACAGCTCAGCTTAGGGTCACTGCTGGTGAGACAGGTGCCCCAACACTGATGTCTGCAACCCTTGCCAGCAGCTCAGCCCAAATAGCCCAAGGGCTAATGTCCTCAATCCTCAGGCCTCTTGCTTCTGATGTGTGATGACAAAAATAGGCGCAGGCAATTTTTTTATCCTCTTATGTTTTGTTTAGACACTACAGACATTTTGATTGTTCAAACTGAAGCTGGCTGTAGACGCTTTTTCACTTGTATCCAATAAATTTAAAGACAGGTCATCATCACAAGCCAGCTGTGGTTCAATTGGGAACACACTCACTTGAGCCAGAAGGTCCCAGCTTCAAGTCCCCCCGCTGAGGCTCAAGCACAAATATCTAAGTTAACACTGTGAAATACTGAGGAAATGCTCTACTTTAAGAGGTGCCATCTTGTGGAAAAGACATTAAACAGGGGCTTTGGCTGGTCTCTTAGGTGGATGTAAAAGATCTGATAACACTATTTTGAAGAAGAGCAGGGGAATTATTCCCAGTAACCTGGCCAATATTTATCCCTCAATCAACATCGTAACAGGGTGTTAAACAGATTATCTGGTCATCCAGAGGAGTAGAGAATTGCAAACTTTACACCCTTGTTCAAAAAAAGGAGAGCGGAGTTGGAGACTTAAAAGAGCGCAAGAAGGGGCAAGACTGAGAGCAGAGCTGGAGAGTTAAAAGAGTGAGAGAAGGGGTGAGACTGAGCGCGGAGCCGGAGAGTTAAAAGAGTTTGAGGAGGGGCAAGGCTGAGAACAGAGCTGGAAAGTTAAGAGTGCGAGAAGGAGTGTGATTGAAATAAACACAGTAAATTGCGGTGTACATAGGAATTATTCTAAATTAAGATAATAATTAAAATGAATTAATAAATACGGTGGTAAACACTTTATATAAAGTATAAGGTGTGTCAGTACAGCTCAGCCATGTGTAATGTGCTTCTTGGGGGATGTGGGAAGTCGTGCAGGCACAAAGTGCCCTCGATGACTATATCTGCAGAAAGTGCCACCAGTCTCAGAAACTTGAGCTCCAAGTTGCGGCGGCTGGAGTCACAAGGCTGAGGATTACGTGGATAGCATATTTAAAGAGGTGGTCACACCGCAGCTAAGAAATACACAGGCAGAGGGGGAATGGGTGGCCGCCAGACAATCTAGGTTAAACAGGCAGTTAGTGCAGGAATTCCCTGAGACTATCCCACTCTCTAACCGTTTTTCTATTTTGGATACTGGTGAGTGAGATGGTTCCTCAGAGGACTGTAGCAAGAGCCAAGTCCATGGCACCACAGGTGGCTCAGCTGCACAAGAGGGGAGGCGGAAGAATGGAAATGCTATAGTAGTAGGGGATTCCATAGTTCAGGGAGCAGACAGGCGTTTCTGCAGCCACAGACGTGACTCCAGGATGTTATGTTGCCTCCCTGGTGCCAGGGTCAAGGATGTCACAGATCGGCTGCAGGCCATTCTTTTTGGCAGGGGGGGGGGGGTTGGTGAACGACCAGAGGTTGTGGTCCAAATTGGGACCAATTGTATAGGTAGAGAAAAGGATGAGGTCCTGAAAGGAGATTACTGGGACTTAGGAAAGGAATTAAAAAGCAGGACCTCAAGAGCAGCAACCTCAGGATTACTCCCAGTGCCACATGTTAGTGAACGTAAGAACAGGAAGATTCAGCCGTTCAACACATGGCTGGAGAAATGGAGTGGGAGGGAGTGCTTTGGATTTCTGAGGGACTGGAATCGGTCCTGGGGCAGGTGGGGCCTGTACAAGAAGGACTGGTTACATCTTTACAGGACTGGGACTAGTGTCCTTGCGGGGAGGTTTGCTAGTGTTGTTGGGGAAGGTTTAAGCTAGATTGACAAGGGGATGGGAACCTGGGGGGAAATTCAGAGTGCAAAGGAGAAAAACTGGTAGTGGGAAGTAGTGAATTATCAACTGATAACAAGGATATATCAGAGTTGCATAAAGGTAGAGAATACTTGCAGAACTTGATAGAATTAAAGTAGGCAACAGTAAGTCATTAGATGGGATCAGAACAAGGCTTTTTTATTTTCCCACTAAATCAGGGCTAATGTGCATGTATGTGGATGCATGGAGTGTGATTAATAAGATTGGTGAACTGCAGGCACAGACTGACAAATGGAATTATGATGTTACTGCTATAACAGAGAGCTGGCTCAAAGAAGAGCAGGACTGGGTGTTAAATATTCTTGGGTGCAAGGTATCTAGGAGAGACAGGAAAGAGTGGGGGGGGGGGCGGCGGCGGCAGTGGTAGTATTGGTTAAAGACGGCATTACAGTACTGAAGAGAGAGGATGTTCCAAAGGGGTCAAGGTCGGAATCTCTCTGGCCAGAGGTAAGGAATGGAAAAGGTGCAATAACATTGATTGGTGTAGTATATAGACCACCAACTAGTGGAAGGGATGTAGGGGAACAAATTTGCGAAGAACTTACTGAGAGGTGCAGAAGTTATAGAGTCATCATAATGGGGGACTTCAATTATCCAAATATAGACTGGGATAGGAATAGTACAAAAGGACAAGAGGGGTGAGAGTTCCTGGAATGTGTTTAAGATAATTTTCTACAGCAATATGTTTCCAGTCCAATGAGAGGACATGCACTTTTGGACCTGGTTCTAGGGAATGAGTTGGCCCAAGTGGATCAAATATCAGTGGGAGAACCTCTAGGGGGACAGTGACCATTGTATCAAATGGTTTAGGTTAATCTTGGAAAAGGGCAGAGAACAATCCAGAGCAGGGATAATTAATTGGGGGAAAGCCAACTCCAATGGCATGAGAATGCATTTGAATCGAGTGAGTTGGAATCAAATGTTGGCAGAAAAGAAAGAGGCTGAACAATGGGCTACCTTCAAAGAAAAAGTATTGTAGGCAATGTCAAGTTATATTCCCTTGAAGGGGAAGGGTAGGACAAATAAATCCAGAGTGCCCTGGATGCCGAGAGAGATGGAAGTAAAGATGAAAAGGAAGAAGCACACGTGTGACAGGTGGAAAATACAATGGAGAATTGGGTTGAATATAGAAGGACCAGAGGGGAAGTGAAGAAACTAATTAGAAAAGCAAGGAGAGAACATGTAAAGAGGCTGGCAGCGAACATGAGAGGGAATCCCAAGGTCTTCTATAAGCATGTAAATAATAAAAGGATGATAAAAGAAAGAGTAGGGCCGATTAGGGACTCAAAAAAGAAGACTTGCATGTGGAGGCTGGAGAAATAACGGGGGTGTTGAACAGGTACTTCGCATCTGCCTCCACAAAGGAAGAACTTGCTACCCAGGCCGAGTTGAGACAGAAGGTAACTGGTACACGAGAAGAATTTAAAATCAAGAGGGAGGTAGTGTTGGAAAGACTAACTTTACCTAAAACAGATAAGGTACCAGGACTGAATGAGATGCATCCAAGAATACAGTTATTACAGTTGAATAAAGGCAACTACAGAGGCATGAGGGAGGAGCTGGCCAGAATTGACTGGGAGATGAGCCTAGCAGGAAAGACAGTGGAACAGCAATGGCAGGAGTTTCTGGGAGTAATTTGGGAGACACAGCAAAAATTCATCCCTAGGAAGAAGAAGCATACTAAAGGGAGGACGAGGCAACCATGACTGACAAGGGAAGTCAGGGACAGCATAAAAGCTAAAGAGAAAGCATACAATGCGGCGAAGAGCAGTGGGAAACCAGGGGATTGGGAAGCCTACAAAGACCAACAGAGGACAACTAAAAAAGAAATAAGGGGGGAGAAGATTAAATATGAGGGTAAACTAGCCTGTAATATAAAAGAAGTTTGCAAGAGTTTTTTTAGATATATAAAGGGTAAGAGAGAGGCAAAAGTGGACATTGGGCCGCTGGAAAATGACGCTGGAGACGTAGTAGTAGGGAACAAAGAAATGGCGGAGGAATTGAATAGGTACTTTGCGTCAGTCTTCACAGTGGAAGACACGAGTGACATCCCCAAAGTTCAAGAGAGTCAAGGGGCAGAGATGAGTATGGTGGCCATTACCAAAGAGAAGGTGCTAGGAAAACTGAAAGGTCTGAAGGTGGATAAATCACCTGGATCAGATGGATTACACCTCAGAGTTCTGAAGGAGATAGCTGAAGAGATAGTGGAGGCGTTAGTGGCGATCTTTCAGGAATCACTGGAGTCAGGGAGGGTCCCAGAGGACTGGAAAATCGCTAATGTAACCCCCCTGTTTAAGAAGGGAGTGAGGCAAAAGATGGGAAATTACAGGCCAATTAGCCTGAACTCGGTCGTTGGTAAGATTTGAGAGTCCCTTATTAAGGATGAGATTTCAGAATACTTGGAAGTGCATGGTAAAATAGGGCAAAGTCAGCATGGTTTCATCAAGGGGAGGTCATGCCTGACAAATCTGTTAGAATTCTTTGAGGAGGTAACGAGTAGGTTAGGCAAAGGAGAGCCTATGGATGTTATCTACTTGGACTTCCAGAAGGCCTTTGACAAGGTGCCGCACAGGAGGCTGTTCAGTAAGATAAGAGCCCATGGTGTTAGAGGCAAGGTACTAGCATGGATAGAAGATTGGCTGTCTGGCAGGAGGCAGAGAGCGGGGATAAGGGGGTCTTCTCAGAATGGCAGCCGGTGACTAGTGGAGTTCCGCAGGAGTCAGTGTTGGGACCACAGCTTTTCACTTTATACATTCATGATCTAGATGAAGGAACTGAGGGCATCCTGGCTAAGTTTGCAGGTGATACAAAGATTGGTGGAGGGACAGGTAGTATTGAGGAGGCGGGGAGGCTGCAGAAGGATTTGGACAGGTTAGGAGAATGGGCAAAGAAGTGGCAGATGGAATACAACGTGGGGAAGTGTGAGGTCATGCACTTTGGTAGGAAGAAGAGGCATAGACTATTTTTTAAATGGGGAGAGAATTCAGAAATCTGGATTGCGAAGGGACTTGGGAGTCCTAGTCCAGGATTCTCTAAGGTTAACTTGCAGGTTGAGTCAGTAGTTAGGAAGGCAAATGCAATGTTGGCATTTATTTCGAGAGGACTAGAATATAAAAGCAGGGATGTGCTGCTGAGGCTTTATAAGGCTTTGGTCAGACCACATTTAGAATATTGTGAGCAATTCTGGGCCCCATATCTCAGGAAGGATGTGCTGGCCCTGGAGACGGTCCAGAGGAGGTTCACGAGAACGATCCCAGGAATGAAAGGCTTAACATATGAGGAACGTTTGAGGACTCTGGGTCTATACTCAATGGAGTTTAGAAGAGGGGGGATCTGATTGAACCTTACAGAATACTGAAAGGCCTGGATAGAGTGGACGTGGGGAAGATGTTTCCATTAGTAGGAGAGACTAGGACCCGAGGGCACAACCTCAGAGTAAAGGGAAGACCTTTTAGAACAGTGATGAGGAGAAACTTCTTTAGCCAGAGAGTGGTGAATTTATGGAATTCATTGCCACAGAAGGCTGTGGAGGCCAGGTCATTGAATGTATTTAAGACCGAGATAGATAGGTTCTTGATTGGTAAAGAGATCAAATGTTACAGGGAGAAGGCGGGAGAATGGGGTTGAGAAACTTATCAGCCATGATTGAATGGTGGAGCAGACTCGATGGGCCGAATGGCCTAATTTCTGCTTCTATGTCTTATGGTCTTATGGTCTAATACTGAGGGAGGTGAGGGGAGAAATGTCAGAGGCACTGGTGATAATCTTCAAGTCTTCTTTCGACACAGGGGAGGTGCCAGAGGACTGGAGAACTGTGAATGTTACACCCCTGTTCAAAAAGGGGTGCAAGGATAAAGCCGGCAATGACAAGCCAGTCAGTTTGACCTCAGTGATAGGCAGACTTCTGGAAATTATAGTACTGGATAAAATAAATAATCATTTAGACAAGTGCAAGATAATTAAGGAAAGCCAGCATGGATTCATTAAGGGAAAATCATGTTTAACTAACATGCTGGAGTTTTTTGAGGAGGTAACAGAGAAGGTTGATAAAGGAAGCATTGTTGATGCAGTGTTTTTGGATTTTCAAAAGGCATTTAATAGTGCCACACAACAAACTTGTGAGCAAAATCCTAGCTCATGAAATAAAAGGGAAAGTGGACACTTGGATAAGAAATTGGCTGAGTGATAGGAAACAGAATAGTGAGAAATGGTTGCTTTTCAGACTGGAGGAAGGGTTGCAGTAGACTCCCTCAGGGGTCAGTGTTGGGACCCTTGCTCTTCCGGATATATATTAATGACCTAGACTGTGGTGCGCAGCGCATGATTTAAAAATTTGCAGATGACACAATGATTGTCAACTGTGATGGGGATAGTCTTGAACATCAAAAGAACATAAGACATGTTGGTGGATTGGGCAGACAAATGGCAGATGAAGTTCAATGCAGAGAAACGTGAGGTGATTCGTTTTGGCAGGAAAGATATGGTGAGACAGTATAAAATAAAGGGAGAGTCTCTAAAGGAGGTGCAGGAATAGAGGTACATAGGTCATTGAAGATGGCAGGGCATGTTGAGAGAGCAGTTAATAAAGCATATAGCATCTTGGGCTTTATTAATAGGGGCATTGAGTACAAGATTAAGCAGGTCATGTTGAACTTGTATAAGACACTAATTAGGCCTCATCTGAAGCACTGCATCCAGTTCTGGGCACCATACTTGAGGAAGGATGTGAAAACATTGGACAGTGCACAGAGGAGATTCACAAGAATGATTCCAGGGATGAAGAACTGTAGCTAAGAGGATAGGTTGAAGAGGTTAGGGCTGTTCTCCTTGGAGAAAGGACTAAGAGGAGGCTTGATAGAGGTATTCAAGATCCTGAGGGGTATGGACAGGGTAACAAGTGA
Organism: Cetorhinus maximus; assembly: GCF_964194155.1. NCBI lineage: Eukaryota > Metazoa > Chordata > Chondrichthyes > Lamniformes > Cetorhinidae > Cetorhinus > Cetorhinus maximus. Next base: position 39,780,412 of record NC_135896.1, on the reverse strand, counting down.
GAAACTGTTCCCACTCAAGAGAGCATCAAGAACTAGAGGGCACAGTTTCAAAATAACCAGTAAAAGGAGTAAACGTGATGCAAGGAAAAATTTTTTCACCCAGAGGGTGGTTGGAGTCTGGAACAAACTTCCTGAAAGGGTGGTGGAGGGCAGTTCAATAAAGGTAATCAAAAGAGAATTGAATTACTAGCTGAAAGAGTAGATAGGGAGAAACTGTTCCCACTCGTGAAAAGGTCAAGAACAAGAGGGCACAGATTTAAAGCAATTGGCAAAAGAAGCAAAAGCGATATGAGAAAAAACATTGAGTGATTAAGGTCTGGAATGCACTGCCTGAGTGTGTGGTGAAGGCATTCAAGAGGGGACTAGGTTGTTACTTGAAAAGGAACAATGCGCAAGTTTATGGGCGAATGACAGGAGAATGGTACTACTTGCTCATTCGGAGAGCCAGTGCAGACACGATGGGCCAAATGGCCTGCTCCATCTGCACTGTAAAATTTCTGCGATTCTCTGAAATCACCAAACTGCTGTTTGTATGTCCTTGTTCTGTGCAAATTGGCTGTCATGGTTCATACATTAGAACAGTGACCACACTTCAGAAGTACTTCATTGGCTGCTGAGTGGTTTGGAATGTCCTGAGGTTGTGAAAGTTGCTATATAAACCAAGTGCTTCTTCTTTTGTCACGTGCCAAGTAATTCTCAACTTCAGCTTGATTGTTATTAAGGCTGTTTAAATTTGGTCTGGAGTATCTAAACAAAAGGACATATCGTCCCAGATTTGTGCAGCAGTGAGCAGGTGGAATATCGTTTTACCTGCCAGCCACGATGGCAGGTTTTCACGCCGTACTGTCCCAAACCCGCCACATTACTTATGCATTCCTGGGAAACACGCCATTTCAATGGGGGATGGGCTGTCATTTACCCACCACGCAATCACCTCGTTGCTCCATCACGCTGGGCGCCATGTTTGAAGTCCAGAAGGGCGCACACATCTCCATGCTTCCAGTCCAGGACTACTGCAGGGAAGATGTCCACAAAAGGCAAAAAGACTGCAGATTTAATGACGCGTCACTGGAACACCTTTTGGATGCCGTGGAAGACTCCCGCTATGTCCTCTACCCCCACTCTGGCCGCAGGATGGGCAATGGCGTGACCAACTTGACTTGGGAGACAGTGGCAGTGGTGATCAGTACCAATGCTGCACAGAAGAGATTGGCCATCCAATGCAGATAGAGGATGGAATTCCAGCGGGCTGGCTTAACAATGATATGCAGACATATTACAATGAGGTTCCCAACGTCCAAAGGCGGGAAACGCGGCCCATCGGTGGGCTGAGCGGACGATTGCAAGCTGGTTTCACACCATCGTGAAACCAATCCCGCCATATTGTTCACTCATGCCACCAAACATGCCTGACACCAGCGGGCACATAACATCCCAGCCAAAGTTATAGTTTCAGATACCCAGATCCATCTAAATGCTCCCCCTGCATTTCCCAGGAATGAGATTTTACTCTTTGGAAGTCATGGTAAAAACTTAGCATATACTCTCATCAAAAGTCTCTGTTAATATTGATAAAGCTACTCCAGTCATCCACAGCTACCAACTCTTGCAGGTTACATTTTCTGAAATGAGAATTCAAAGCACACATTCCTAAAATAAATATTTTACTCCCCCATATCAACATTAACAAAAGGTATCATTGGCTGGACTCTATTACTGTAATATTACAAAATGCCGACTACCTGAAACAAACTTGCTACGGTATTTTTGGAAAACATTAAAAAGTACTGAATATCAAAAGAGGTAGATTTACTAGTTTTCTTACAATTTGGATGCACACTTCAATATAGCATTAATACCTTTGATCATTTTTTTATGCAAAGGATTGCAGAGATTTTATTTAAGGCTTATGTCTTTAAAAGGAATTGGCACAAGTTAAAAAAAGGGCTACAAGTTTTGCAGAATGCATATTAATGCCGGACTTGTCAGTATGGGCGATCACAGACACACACACAACTTCACAAGAAGTAGATCCATTAGCCAGGATCACCAGAGGCAAAATTTTTTCAACTACGCAAACAAATATTCACAACTCTTGTCTTGAGGACAATTCTATTCACGTGGAACACAGCATGAACTGCCTGTTGAGTGGACATGCTTGGAAAAGAGGCAGTTTGGTGAATCCCTGAAAAGTAAGGTGTCAAAGGCACCACTCCTCTATTTCCCAGAGTCACAGGGAAGACATAACTTACGACAAAAGGCTGAGACAGACACATGAGGGCCAGGGCTGGAACCTCAAAATACAGGTAGCCCCTTAATCTCTTTTCTCAGTTAGTAGCAGTCTAAAACAATATGCCAGGGGATGGGGAAATATATTTTGAACGTTAAGTGGAATTTACTGTTAAGAGTTACACAGCATGTTTACTTGCTAACAGTGAAATACATCACTTAACATTTGTATCTGCCCTGATCTGTTACTCACAATAAGTGTTTGTCGTAGAAGAATGAGTCCAAAGCTCATCTTTTACTACAAGCTGGTTTATAAAGGCAACTCTTCAGTGCTCCAAACTTACTTCAGTCCTTTCCAAACAAGAATGTTCCAGTTGTATCTATTTATACTGTTTTGATGGGAGAACCAATGCCCATCACCTGTTTAAATTAGCAATTGTCTTTACCAAGGTAATTTTGTCTGCCTGTTCTGCTTTTGTGATTTTTTTTTATTATTTAAAATTCTAAACACTAAAAAGTCTCTTTTTGGATGACCGATTTCATTCCGTTATACGTTTTCTGCATTTCAATAAATTTGTCATAAAAACTAAAAAAAATAATTACTGATACATTGACATCTTATCAAGTAGTTCACTCTGTATCCAAAAATGTTGGGAGAAGCAAATGTAAAAAGCATTTAGTTCCGATCACAAAGGGGTCCTATAATTACCACTCTGAGATACATAAACATATAGTTTGATTTTGAACAGTATGGGCACACCCCTAAACATTAGATGTTCTCATGCCCAGAAGACATGAAGACATTTTTTTTTACACTGACTGAAGCCTGACTAGCTACGGCTCACACAAAAGGAATTTCTAGTCTTCAGAAAACAGCAAGGATCTTGTTATCTCTAAAGAGGCACTAATGTGACTTGTGACTGCAGAAATCAAATTCCTTTTACATTTCCAAGGCAGAGCTCTAGCCAACAGAGACAGTATATGTGCGAGGACAAAGGACCCTAAACCGCTGAAACTTTTTTTTATTCATTCATGGAATGTGGGCGTCGCTGGCTAGGCCAGCATTTATTGCCCGCCCCTAATTTCCCTTTTTTACAGGGCATTTTGTCAACCACGTTGCTGTGGGTCAGATCACATGTAGGCCAGATCAGGTAAGTACAGCAGATTTCCTTCCCATTAGTGAACCCCAGATGGGTTTTTACAACAAATGACAAATGTCATTATTGGACTTTTAATTCCAGATTTTTATTGAATCCTGCTGTGCAGGATTTGAACCCGGGTCCCCAGAGCATTTTCCTGGGTCTCTGGATTACTGGTCCAGCGACAATACACTACACCATTGCCTCCCCGTATTACCTATTAATGGATGCAACATTAACCATCTCAAGAATCCGGACCAGGAACAGACATCCTTTATCCAAGCCAAGGGGAAGAAATGAGAGTTATGTCAGAAGACCACCTCCTCCCGCCACCCCCAACCTAAACCAAGCTTCCAGAACCTGCCTTGTGGGGCTGAATCCAGGAAGTCTGCCATCTTCCATCAACAAAGCAGCAGGAGAAACAGTTCTATCCTGGCTTAAATTGCCAAGCCCTCATCTACACTATTTTTCTATAGGAACCTCTAAACGTTGGTACCAGTGCCCACTACAAGACTGATTCAACTTTATGTACTTCTCCCATCGTGGAAGTCAGCCCGCTACTGGAAAAGTGGATCACCCCGCATCAGTTTTAGCCAGCTAACCTCTCTGAAGGAATACACCACTGGACTTTTAATTCTGGACTCAGGCGAAACAATAATTCTTATTTTATTTGTGATCTTTGCCCTGTAGCTCTTTCTTTCCCTTAAGCCTCTTTTACTGTGTGAATGTACCAGGATACAGAGCAACACCCCCTCTCCATGTTTTAAGTGTGTAAAATAAACTAACTCTCTAATTTTACCCCATCTCGAGTTTGCTGTGGGGTTATTAATAGAGGATTGGATCACTCCAAAAACCGAAGGGTTGGGGAAAATACGTCACCACTTATAAAGGGGGAAATCAAAAATACCTTCCTGTTTATGGACGGGTGGCGAGAGAGAAATCAGAGCTGTTTTAACTTCAACCCCCTCCTGTCCGTAACAATGTTCAGACTTTTTATGGGATTGAGAAGCAATGCTGCACCCAAGAAAGTATCTAAGTCAAACCCTAAACTTCTATCAACAGCTTTTACGTTCATTACAGCATTTAGAATGAGAAAGGTAGTACTATATTATGTACTGTATAACATAGCTTTCTCACATAATGAAACATATAACGAATTCCAAATCTCAAATGGAATACATTGGCAGCGAGAAGTTATCGCATTATATCAGCATTAGCATACTGCATACACATTTATAAATATAGGTGGAAAGCTAAATTAGTCTCCTCACAATTCATCAGTCTATTCGAAATCATGAGTTAAATGATGCAGGTGTCATGAACAGTGCTATTAAGCCATACTTCTCTCAAAAAGCCTGCTGACAGATGTTCAGTTTCGGTTCCACCAGGTCCACCTGGCTCCAGACTTCATTATAGCCTTGATCCAAACAAGGGCAAAAGTGTTGAGTTCTTGAGCTAAGGGGAGAGAGTGACTGCCCTTGACTGCAAGGCAGCTTTTGACCGAGTGTAAAATCAACAAGCCTTAGCAAAATTGAAATCAGAGCAAATCAGAGGAAAACTCTCCACTGGCTAATCATACCTACTAAACAGGGAAATTGCTGCATGGTTGTTGGTCAGTCATCTAAGCCCTAGGGCATCACAGCAACAGTTCTTCAGGGTAGTATCACAAGTTCAACCATCTCCAGCTGCTTTACCAATGACCTTGCCACCATCATACAATCAGAAGTGAAGACATTCCCTGATAACTGCATAGTATTAGTTTTATTATCTTCAAATGTAGTACGGAAACAGTCCATGCTGACATGCATAAGAGTCTGGACAACATTCAGGCTTGGGCTGTTAAGTGGCAAGTAACATCTGCAGCACACAAGTGCCAGGCAATGACCACCTCCAAAAAGATAAGGCTCTCCAGCTCCCTTTCACAATTAACATGTTGCCATCGCTCAATCCTTCACCATCAACATTCTAGGGCATCACCATTGACCAGAAACTTAACTGGACCATCCACATAAACACATTGGCTACAAGAACAAGTCAAAGGCTGGGAGTTCTGCAGCGAGTAAGTCACTTTCTGATTTTCTAAAGCCTTTCCACCTTCCACAAGCCACAGGTCAGGAGTGTGATGGAATACTCACCACTTACCTGAATGAATGCAACCCTAATAACACACAAGATGTTCCATACCAGGAATATGGGCATACTGGTGTTACTGAACAAATAATCAAAAGGCTTGGACTTTTGCTTGAGAGACATGAGTTCAAACCCCACCACAGTGACAGGGAGGAGTTTAAATTCAATTAATTTAAAATAAAAATCTGGAATAAAATAATTATGACCATAAAACTACCAAGGAGGTAGCTAGATTTATGAGCTATCGGGGAGTTGAGGGCTATGAGGTGCTGGCACGAAAGAGGAGTTGAGGCCTGGGGCAGATCAGCCATGACCTTATTTAATGGCGGGGCAGACTCGAGGGGCCACATGGCCTATTCCTGCTCCTAATTCTTATGTTCTTATGTTTACGCTGAGGTTCAAAATCTGGTTCACAAATGTCCTTTAGGAGGAAATCTGCCATCCTTACACAATCTGACTTGTGTGACTCTTAACTGCCCCCTGAAATGGCCTACCAAGCCAGTTGTATCCAAGTACCATGGAAAAGTCAAAAAATAAAACAAGACATATTTGTCCAGTATCAATCATGATAAATGCACAACCAGCCCAATCAACCCTGCAAAGTCTTCCTCACTAACATCTGGGGATTTATACTGAAATTAGCAGAGCTGTTCCACACTTGAGCCTGACAGTCATACTCACCAAATCATTCCTTGGAACCAATTTTCCAGACTCCTCCATCGCCATGCCTGGGTATACCTTGTCCCACCAGCAGCCACCAGCAGCAGAGACCTAAAGGAAGTGTCAGCACATTGGAATACAGTCAGGAGGGAATGGCCCTAGTAGTCTCAACGTTGACTCCTGACCCCATGAAGCCTCATGGCATTGGGTTAAATATCACAGGACGCCTCCAGCTGATTACCACCTACCCACCTCTTTCAAATGATGAATCAGCGTTTGTCCATGTTGAATACCACTTGGAAGAGGCACAGAATGCACTCCCAGTGGGGGGTTTCAAAACTCAGCACCAAGGCTGGCTCGGTGACAGCCACTGAGCAGGATGGCCAAGTTCCAAAAGACATCTCTGCCAGGCTGGGCCTGCAACAGGTGATGAGAGGACCAACATGAGGAAAAAGCCTACTTGACCACATCCACTATTTATCTTGCTGCAGATGTATCTGCCCATGACAGTATAGGTAGGAGCACCAGTAAGTCCTTGTAGAGTCAAAGTTCCACCTTCACACAGAGGGCACCCTTCATTGTCTTGTGTATCACTATCACCGTGATAGATTCAGATTAGATTGAGCAGTTCAAAACAGGACAACCACGAAGCACTGTGAGCCATCAGCTGCAGCAGAATTGTACTCCACCACAATCTGTAACCTCATGGTACAGCATATCTGTTGCTCTATTAGATCAAGCCAAAGGACAGACACTGGTTCAATGAGGAGTGTATCAGAGCATGCCAGGGGCAGCACCAGGAATAGCTAAAAATGAAGTACCAACCTGGTGAAGCTACAACACAGGATTTGCAAACATGCTAGAAGAAGCAGCAGCCATATACAGAGATAAGCAATCCCACAACCAACAGAGCAGATCAAAGTTCTGCAGTCATGCCACATCCAGTCACAAACAGTGATGGACAATTAAACAACAAATGGGAGAGGGAGATTCCACAAACATCCCCATGGTGCATGATGGGGGCAAGTCAAGCACAAGTGCACAAAAGATAAGGCTAAAGGGTTTGCAATCGTCTTCAGTTAGACAGATGGTCCACCTCTGCTTCCTGATCCCAGCATCCCAGATACCAGTATCCAGCAAATTCAATTCACTCCACGTGATATATTATCCTAATATGAACTGAGATAGTAATAAAGGGCAGAGGGGGGAAAAAGTTTCTAGAATGTGTTCAGGAGAATTTTCTAGATCAGTAAGTTTCCAGTTCAACATGGTGGCATTACAGAGCTGGTTCTAGGGAATAAGGTGGATCAAGTGAACCAAGGGTCCAACAGGGGAACATTTAGGGGACAGTGATCAATCATAGTATCGTAAGGTTTATGTTAGCTATGGAAAAGGACAAAGGTGTAAATAAAAATAATTAACTAGGAAAGGATCAGCTTCAAAGGAGTGAGATCAGAACTGGCCCAAGTACTGTAATGCAACAATGGGCTGCTTTTAAAGAGGAGATAGTTCAGAAACAGTCAAGGTACATTCCCACAAGGGAAACAAATCCAGACCACCCTGGATGGCAAAAGAGGTAGAAAGATGGAGCAGAAAAAGGTACATATTAGATGTCAGGTGAATAATATAATTGAAAACCAGGTCGAATAGATAAAGTTGAGAGGAGTTGTGAAAAACAAATAAGAGAAGTGAAGAGACAATATAAGAGACTGACAGCTAACATGAAAGGGAATATAAAAAGTCTTCTAATAGGCAAATAAATATCAAACGGTTGGAAAGAGGAGGAGCAGGGGTGATTAGGGATCCAAAAGAGGATTTATGGATGGAGGCAGGGTGCATGGCTGAGGTACCAAATAAATACTTTGCACCAGTCTTTACCAAGGAAGAAGCTTCCACCCAAATCACAGTCAAAGACGAGTTAGTTGAGATTCTGGAGGGCTAAAAATTGATAAAAGGGAAGTATTAGATAGGCTGACTGCATTTTAGGTTAAGCTTTTTTTTATTCCTTCATGGGGTGTGAGCGTCGCTGGCTAGGCCAGCATTTATTGCCCATCCCCAACTGACCTTGAGAAGGTGGCGGAGAGCTGCCTTCTTGAACTGGTGCAGTCCCTGTGGTGTAGGTACACCAACAGTGCTGTTAGGGAGGGAGTTCCAGAATTTTGACCCAGCGACAGTGAAGGAGCAGCAATATATTTCAAAGTCAGAATGGTGAGTGGCTTGGAGGGAAACTTCCAGATGGTGGCGTTCCAATGCATCTGCTGCCCTTTCCTTCTAGATGGTAGCAGTCGAGGGCTTGGAGGGTGCTGTCTGAGGAGACATGCTGAGTTCCTACAGTGCATCTTGTAGATGGTACACACTGCTGCCATGGTGCATCAGTAGTGGAAGGAGTGAATATTTGTGGATGGGGTGCCAATCAAGCAGGCTGCTTTTGTCCTGAATGGTGTCAAGCTTCTTGAGTGTTGTTGGAGCTGTACTCAGCCAAGTTGAGAGTATTCCATCACACTCCTGACTTGTGCCTTGTAGATGGGCAGGCTTTGGGGAGTCAGGACAAGTTACTCGCCACAGAATTCCTAGCCTCTGACCTGCTCTTGTAGTCACAGTATGTATATGGCTAGTCCAGTTCAGTTTCTGGTCAATGGTAACTCCCAGGATGTTGATGTTGGGGGATTCAGCCATGGTAATGTCATTGAATGTCATGGGGCAATGGTTAGATTCTCTCTTGTTGGAGATGGTCATTGCCTGGCACTTGTGTGGTATGAATGTTACTGGTCACTTGTCAGCCCAAGTCTGGATTTTGTCTAGGTCTTGCTGCATTTGGACATGGTCTGCTCCAGTATCTGAGGAGCTGCAAATAGTGCTGAACATTGTGCAATCATCAGCAAACATCCCCACTTCTGACCTTATGATGGAAGGAAGGTCCTTGATGAAGCAACTTAAGATGGTTGGGCCTAGGGTACTATCCTGAGGGGCTCCTGCAGTGATGTCCTGGAACGAAGATGATTAACCTCCAGCAACCACAACTATCTTCCTTTGTGCTAAGTATGACTGCAACCAGCAGAGAGTTCCCCCCGATTCCCATTGACTCCAGTTTGCCAGGGCTCCTTGATGCCACTCGGTCAAATGATGCCTTGATCTCAAGGGCAGTCGCTCTCACCTCACTTCTGGAGTTCAGCTCTTTTGTCCATGTTTGAACCAAGACTATGGTGAGGTCAGGAGCTGAGTGACCCGGGCGGAAACCAAACTGAGCATTAGTGGACAGGTTATTGCTAAGCAAGTGCTGCTTGATAACACTGCTGATGACCCCTTCCATTACTTTACTGATGATTGAGAATAGACTGATGGGACAGTAATTGGCCAGGTTGGATTTGTCCTTTTTTTTAAACAAACAGGACATACCTGGGCAACTTTCCACAAATCCGGGTAAATGTCAGTGTTGTAGTTGTACTGGAATAGCTTGGCTAGGGGCACAGCAAATTCTGGAGCACAAGTCTTCAGTACTATTGCCAGAATATTGTCCGAGCCCAAGCCTTTGCACTATCCAGTGCCTACAACCATTTCTCGATATCACGTGAAGTGCATCGAATTGGCCGAAGACTAGCATCTGTGATACTGAGAACCTCCGGAGGAGGCCAAGATGGATCATCCACTTGGCACTTCTGGATGAAGATTGTTGCAAATACCTCAGCCTCCTCCTCCAGTTAGTTGTTTAATTGTCCACCACCATTCACGACTGGATGTGGCAGGACTGCAGAGCTTAGATCTGATCTGTTGGTTGTGGAATCACTTAGCTCCGTCTATCACTTGCTGCTTATGCTGTTCAGCACACGCGTAGTCCTGTGTTGTAGCTTCACCAGGTTGACGCCTCATTTTTAGGCATGACTGGTGCAGCTCCTAGCCTGCCCACCTGCACACTTAACTGAACCAGAGTTGATCCCCTGGCTTGGTGGTAATGGTAAAGTGGGGATATGCCAGGCCACAAGGTTACAGATTGTGGTTGAGTACAATTCTGTTGCTGCTCATGGTCCACAGCGCCTCATGGTTGCCCAGTCTTAAGTTGCTAGAACTGTTCTAAATCTATCCCATTTAGCAGTGGTAGTGCCACAAAACACAATGGAGGGGTATCCTCGATGTGAAGGCAGGACTTGTCTCCACAAGGACTGTGCGGTGGTCACTCCTACCAATACTGTCATGGATAGATGCATCTGTGACAGGTCGGTGAGGATGAGGTCAAGTATGTTTTTTCCTCTTCATGCTTCCCTCACCACCTGCCACAAACCCAGTCTAGCAGCTATGTCCTTTATAACTCAGCCAGCTCAGTCTGTAGTGGTGCTGACAAGCCAATCTTGGTGATGGACATTGAAGTCCCCCACCCAGAGTACATTCTGCACCCTTGCCACCCTCAGTGCTTCCTCCAAGTGTTGTTTAACATGGAGTACTAATTCATCAGCTAAGGGGGTGCGGTAAGCTTCCTTATCCATATTTGACCTGATGCTATGAGACTTCATGGGGTCCGAAGTCAATGTTGAGGACTCCTAGGGCAACGCCCTCCTGATTGTACAGCACTGTACTGCCACCCCTTCTGGGTCTGTCCTGCTGGTGGAACAAGACATACCCAAGGATGGTGACATCCAGGACATTATTTGTAAGGTATAATTCCATGAGTATGACTATTTCAGGCTGCTGCTTGACTAGTCTGCATGACAGCTCTCCCAATTTTGGCATTAGCCTCCAGATGTTAGTAAGGAAGGCTGAGTTTGCCGATGTCATTTCCGGTGCCTCTGTCGATGCCGGGTGGTCTGTCTGGTTTCATTTCTTTTAGACTTCATAGCAGTTTAGCAGGCATCGGAGAGTCAACCACACTGCTGTGGTTCTGGAGTCACACGTAGGCCAGACCAGGTGAGGATGGCAGGTTTCCTTCCCTAAGAGACATTAGTGAACCAGATGGATTTTTACGTCAATCGATAAAGGTTTCGTGGTCATCATCAGGCTTTTAATTCCAGGTTTTTATTGAATTCAAATTTCACCATCTGGGATTCAAACCCAGATCCCCAAAGCATTACCCTGGGTCTTTGGATTACTAGTCCAGTGACAATACCACCGCCTCACCCATAAGTCACCAGGGCCAGATGAGTTGCATCCAAGGATACTGAGGGAAGGAAGGCTGGAATTTCTGGAAGCACTGGCCATAATCTTCCAGTCTTGCTTAGACATTGGAATGATGCCACAGGGCTGGAAAATTGTAAATTTTATGCCATTGTTCAAAAGAGAGTGTAAGAGAATACACAACAACTACAGGCCAATCAGTTCCAAATCAGTGGTAGGAAAGCTTTTAGAAATGATCATCTGGGTTAAAATAACAGTCACTAGGATAAATGTAGATTAATTAAGGAAAACCAGCAGATTTGTTAGGGCAAATCATATTTAACTAACCTGCTTGAGTTTTTGATGAGGCAGAGAGGGCTAATGAGGGTAACGAGGTTGATATAGTATACATGGGCTCCCAAAAGACATTTGATAAAGTGCCACATGTAAAAAAATTTCAAAAAAATAAATAAATAACAGGTTTATCAGCAAAGTCAAAGCCCATTGAATAAAAGAGACAGCAGTAACATAGAAACTTGGCTGAGTAACAGAAAACACAGAAGTCGGGAATGGCTGTTCCTTGGTCGGGAGGAACGTATGTAGTGGGCTCCTTACATGCTGGTCTTAGGGCCCCTACTTTTCTTGATATATATTTATGACCTAAACTTTGGTATACTGGGCAAAATTGCTAAATTTGCAGATGACAAGACTTGGAAGCATTGCCAATTGTGAAGAGGATAGTAATAAACTTCAAGAGGGCAGGCCAGAGAAATTGGCAGATGAAATTTAATGCAGAGAAGCATGAAGTGGTAATTAAAGCGTACAGAATCCGGAGCTTTATAAACCAGGACAGAGAGTACAAAAGCAAGCAAGTTCGGAGAAACGCTTTTAGAACACGAGTTCGGCCTCAACTGGAATACTGTGCCCAGTTCATCGCACATCAGGAAGGATGTGAAGGCATTAGAGACAGTGCAGAAAAAGTTCACGAGAATGGTTCCAGGGATGAAGCTGTGACTGTTCTCCTTGGAGACTATTAAGAGACTTGATCGAGGCATCCAAAATCATGAGGGGTCTGGACAGAGTAGACAGGGAGAAACCTCCTGTTGACTGAAGAATAGAGAAGCAGAAGGCACTGATTTAGGGTGAATGGCAAACAAAGCAACAGCAGCATGGGGAAAAACATTTTATGCAGTAAGTGGTTAAAATTTGGAATGCACTGCCTAAGAGTGTGGTGGAGGCAGATTCAATCAAGACTTTCAAAAAGGAACTGGATAATTACCCAAAGAGTAAAGATTTGGAGGGCTGCAGGCAAAATGCGAGAATGGGACTGGGTGAGTTGCTCTTGCAGACACGACAGACCAAATGGTCGTCTTCTGTCCTGTAACCATTCTATATCAAATACACAGGAAAGCCTATGGGCCCCAATAACATCCTGGCTGTTGCGTTGAAAACTTGTCCAAAACTCCCCATGCCCATAGCATAGCCAAGCTGTTCCAATACAACTACAACACTAGCATCTATCCAGCAACATGGAAAATTTGCCCAGGTATGTCCTTTCCACGAAAATTAGGATAGATCAAATCAGGCCAATCTCAAGCACATCAATCTACTCTCAATCATCAGCAAAGTGATACAAAGTGTCACCGAAAGTACCATCAAGTAGCACTTACTCAACAATAACCTGCTTACCAATACTCAGTTTGAGTTCCACAAGGACCCTCAGCACCAGACTGTAATTTAGTTTTGATGAATTCTAGAGGTGTGGAGAGTGTGACTCTTCCTGACATCAGCATTTGATTGTGTGTGCTGCCAAGCCTTAGTAAAAGTAACATACGAGCATACAAATTAGGAACAGGAGGAGGCCACTCGGCCCCTTGAGCCTGATCCACCATTCAATAATATCCTGGCTGATCTGATTGTAACCTCCCACCTACCCCCGATAACCTTTCACCCCCTTGTTTATCAATAATCTATTTTTGCCTTAAAAATATTCAAATACTCTGCTTCCACCACTTTTTGAGGAAGGGAGTTCCAAAGACTCTCTACCCTCAGAGAAAAAAAATCTCACTGGCTGGAGTAATGTCTAGCACAAAGGAAGATGGTTGTGGTTTTTGAAGGCCAGTCATCTCAGCCACAGGACATTGCAATTCCTCAGGGTCGTGTCCAGCTATCTTCAGCTGCCTCAAAGGCCTTTCCTCCCTCATAAGGTCAGAGATGGGAATGCTTGTAGTGTTCAGTCCCACTCATAATTCCTCAAATAACAAAACAGTCCATGTCCACACACAGCAAGACCTGGACAACATTCAGGCTTGGACTGATAAGTGGCAAGTAACATTCCATTTCCACAGAGGAAGTGCAGAGAAGATTCGCCAGACTGATTCCTGCGATGGCAGGATTGCCGTATAAGTAGAGATTGGGCCAGCTAGGCCTGTATTCACTAGAGTTTAGAAGAAAGAGAAAGGTTCTCATTGAAACATTTTAAAATTCTGACAGGGATGGACAGACTGGATGCAGGGATGATGTTTCCTCTAGCTGGGGGGTCTAGAACAAGGGGTCACAGTCTCAGGATACGAGGTAGGCCATTTAGGACTGAGATGAGGAGAAAGTTCCTCACTCGGAGGATGGTGATCCTATGGAATTCTCTACCACAGAAGGCTGTGGAAGCCAAGTCACTGAATAAATTTAAGGAGGAAACAGATAGATTTATGGTCTCTAAAGGCGTCAAAGGGTATGGGGAGAGATTAGGAGTATGGTGTTGAGATAGAGGATCAGTCATGATCATACTGAATGGCAGAGCAGGCTTGAAGGGCCAAATGACCTACTCCTGCTCTTATTTTCTATGTTTCTATTCACGCCTCAAATGCCAGACAATCGTCCAACAAGAGAGAATCTAACCATATTCCCACCCACTACCATCACTGAATTCCCTAATGAACATCCTGGGAGTTACCACTGACCAGAAGCTTCAGTGGACCACCCATATAAATACTGCGTCTTGTCAGAGATTGGGAATTCTGGGGCAAGTAAATCACCTCTTGACTCCCCAAAGCCTGTCCTCCATTTACAAGGCACAATTCAGGCCAGTGATGGAATGCTCCGCACTTGCCTGGATGACTACAGCTCCAACAACATTCCAGAAGCTCGATGTCATCCCAGACAAAGCAGTGCGCTTGACTGGCACTACATCCACCATTGCATAGTGGCTGAAGTGTGTATCATCTATAAAATACACTGCAGCAGCTCACCAAGGTTTCTTTGACAGCACCCATAAAACCTTCAACCTCTATTGCCAAAAGTGACAAGGGCTGCAAATGCATGGGAACACCACTATATCCAAGTACCCTTCCAAATCATACACCATCCTGGCTTGGAAATATATTGTCACTCTTTCACCATCACTGGGTCAAAATCCTGAACTCTTTACCCAGCATGTGGAAGTACCCACAGACTGCAGCTGTTCAAGAAGGCAGCTCACCACTATCTTGAGGACAATTAGGAATGGGCAATAAATGCTGGCCTTGCCAGTGATGTTCACAGCCCATGATCAAATACAGAAAATTTTCTTCAATACCACAAGTGCAGCCTTACCACAGTCGACCATACCATCCTTCTGCTATCTCTCTCCTTCAACAAACTCCATGTGGTTGCCTTCACTTGATTCCACTCTGGTTCATCTAGTTATAAGAACATGAGAAAGAGTTGGCTATTCAGCCTTTTGAGCTTGTTGTGTCATTCAATAAGGTTATAGCTGATCTACCCGAACAGCATTCTCTCACTCTATCCTGATATTCCTTAAACTCTGGCTTGAGTATACTCAACAAACATGCATCCCTCCGGAATACAGAAAGGGTCGTGAATCTTTGAATTAAGTGAAAACATTGCTCACCTCAGTTCTATATCATGGCAACCCCTTATTCTGAAAATGTTTCAAATTCATTTGCCCTGTTAAGCTCCTTAAGAATTTCATTTCAAAGAGATCACCTCTCATTATTTTCAACTAGGGAATATGGGCTTAGTCTACTCAATTTCTCCGGATAGAACAATCTGCCAATCCAAGAAATCAGTCTACTGAATCTTAATTACACTCCCTCCAGGCAAATATATCTTTCCTTAGATAAGGAAATCAAAACTGTACACTGCACTCCCGGTGTAGTCTCACCATGGCCTTATGTCATGACAGTCATGTTTGTTTACTCCAATCCCTTCGTAATAAAGGTCAACAAACCACTTGCATTCCTTATGGCTTGCGACAATTACATGCCATAGACAAAGCATTCGTACCAGTACACTTTCAATTTAAGTCCCAAGGATCCAGTTCATATGGGGGAATTCAAATCCAGTTCAATAAATAAATCCAGAATAAAAAACTAGTTTCAGTAATGGTGACGGAGAGCAGACCTGCACGAGAAGGGCAGCAACGGTGGCAGATAAAAACCGGCAGCTAGAGCCCCTTCAATCTGTTTCTACCTGTCAGAGCCGAAGTGTGAAATCAAAGGAAAACAGGTAGGTGATTGGTGGGTATCTCTTCCGTGTCTCTTTTGATTGGCCAAGTGGTTTAAATCAGGAGACTTTATTACAACTGAAGAGTACAGTTAAGAAATTCACTTCTTAAATATTTAACATCCAAAGTAATTAATTAAATAGAATAGAGATGGCTGAGCAGGCAATGTGTTACACCATGTAGGATCTGGTGGACATCAGTGTGATCCACGGTGACCACATCTGCAGCAATTGTTGGCTGCTCGAGGAACTTCAGAATTGATGAGCTGGAGTCCGAGCTGCGGACACTGCGATACATCAGGGAGGGGGATAGTTACCTGGACACTGTTTCAGGAGACAGTCACACCTCTTAGATTAATTACATCAGATTGGGACCGTGGTCAGGGACAGGAGGGTATGACTGCTAGCGAGGCAGTATGGGTATCCAGAATTTAGCTTTGGAGGAGCCTCAGCCAGTGCCCTTGTCCAAAAGGTACAAGGTTCTTGCTCCCGGTGTGGACGAGGGCACAGACTGCAGGGAGGATGAACGAACTGACCACAGCGCCTTGGTACAGAGAACCATTCAAGTGGGGAGAGAAAAGAGAAATTAAATAGTAATATGGGATAGCATAGTTAGGAGAATACACACTGTTCTCTACAGCAGCGACAGAGTCCCGAAGACTGTGTTGCCTACCTGGTGCCAAGGTTAAGGACATCTCTTCTGGGCTGGAAAGGAACTTGAAGTGAGAGGGGAAGGATCCAGTTGTCGTGGTCCACATAGGTACCAACAACATAAGTAAGACTAGGAAAGAGGTTTCTGCTGAGGGACTACGAGCAGCTCGGGGCTAAATTAAAAAGCAGAACCAGAAAGGTATTAATCTCCAGATTACTACCTGAGCCACGTGCAAATTGGCATAGGGTAAATAAGATTAGAGAGGCAAATGCATGGCTCAAAGTTTGGTGTGGGAGAAATGGGTTCCGATTCATGGGGCGCTGGCACCAGTACTGGGCAAGGAGAGATATGTTCCGTTGGGACGGGCTTCATTTGAACCATACTGGGACCAGTGTCCTGGCGAATTGTATAACTAGGGTTGTAGATAGGACTTTAAACTCATTAGTAGGGGGGGGGTTCAATTGAAGGGAAGTTTAAAAAAATCAAAAAGGAACGAGAGAGCAGAGATGCAAGGTAGTGAAGTAATCAAAGTGTGACAGAAAGGGGCAGAAAATATAGGGCAGAAGAGGGCAGCAGAAATTAGAACCAGAATGAGAAATAATGGTAAAAAGTCAAAGCTTAAAGATCTTTATCTGAATGCAGGCAGCATTTGTAACAAGATAGGTGAGTTGACGGCACAAATAGAAATAAATTAATGTAACTTGATGGCTATTAGAGATGTGGTTGCAGGGTGACCAAGACTGGGAACTCAATATTCAAGGGTATTCGACATTCCAGAAAAATAGGCAAAAAGGAAAAGGTAGCTTTGTTAATAAAGGAAGATATCAATGCAGTGAGAGTAGTGATATAGGTGCAATAGATCGTGATGTGAAATCAGTTTGGGTGGAAATAAGGAAAAGCAAGGGGAAGAAGTCACGGGTGGGAGTCATTCATAGGCCCCTGAAGAGTTGCCTCACTATAGGACAAAGTATAAATCGAAAAATAATGGAGGCATGTAAGATGGGCACTACAGTTGTCATGGGTGATTTTAATCTGCGTACTGACTGGACAAATCAGATTGGCAGGGGTAACATGGAAGATGAATTTGTAGAGTCATCAAGGATTGTTCCTTAAGAGCAATATGTTGCAGACCCTACCCAAGAGCAGGCTATTTTAAATCTAGTAATGTGTAATGAAGTGGGATTAATAAGAGATAGCATAGTTAAGGATCCTCTAGGGGGTAGCGATCACAACACGGTAGAGTTTCAAATTCAGTTTGAGGGCAAGCAACTCGGGTCTCAAACCAGTGTCTTCAATTTAAATAAGGGCAATTACAGAGGTAAGAAGAAAGAGTTGTCTAAAGCGGGCTGGTAAAATAGTCTAAGGGGAAGGTCAGTGGATGAGCAGTGACAGACATTAAAGCAGATATTTCATAACGCTCAGCAAAAATTTATCCCCGTCAAAAAGAAGGACTCGATGAGGAACCACCCGTGGTCAACAAAGGTGATCATGGAGAGTATCCAATCAAAAACTAAAGCAAACAAAGTGGCGAAAACCAGTGGTAGGCAAGAGGATTGGGAATTTTTTTAGGAACCAGCAGCAGATGACTAAAAAGCTAATAAAAAGAGGGAGAAAATTGCTGAAAGTAAGTTGGCAGGAAATATAAAAACAGCAAGAGCTTCTACAGGTATATAAGAGAGTGGCTAAAGTGAATGTGGGATCCTTGGAATATGCGACTGGAGTATTAATAACGGGGAACAGGGAAATGACAGATAATTTAAACCAATATTTTGCATCGGTCTTCGCAGTGGAGGACACATCCCAAGGATATCAGATAAGCAAGGGGCTAATGGAAGGAAAGATCTTGTAACAATCTCTATCACGAGGGACGAAGTATTTTACAAACCAATGGGACTAAAGGCAGACAAGTCGCCAGGACCTGATGGCCTGCATTCAAGGATTTTCAAGGAAGTGGCTGCAGAGATGGTGGAGGCATTGGTCAAAATATTCCAGATCTCACTGGATTCCAGGAGGGTCGCAGCAGATTGGAAAACTGCTAATGTGGCGCCCCTATTCAAGAAGGGAAATAAAAAGCAGGAAAACATAGGCCAGTCAGCCTAACATCTGTCATTGGGAAAATGCTAGAGTCCATTATTAAGGAAGAAATAGCAGGACATTTATAAAAGCTTAACGCAATCAAACAGTTAACATGGTTTTGTGTGCAGGAAATCATGTTTGACAAATTTGCTAGAGTGCTTTGAGGATAATAACAAGCAGAGTTGATAAAAGGAGAGCAGTAGATGTAGCATATTTGGGTTTCCAGACGGCATTCGATAAGGTGCCACATAAAAGGTTATTGCAAAAGATAGGAGCTCACGGTATTGGGGGTAACGTATTAGCATGGATTGAGGGTTGGTTAACACACAGAAGACAGAGTCGGGATTAATAGGTATTTTTCAGGTTGGAAAGACGTAACTAGTGGAGTGACACAATGATCAGTCCTAGGGCCTCAATTATATACTATCTATATTAATGACTTGGAGGGGGCAGAGCATAATGTATCCAAATATTGTTGACGATAAAAAAATAGGTGGGAGGACATGTTGTGATGAGGGCATAAGGAATTGCAAGGGGATATAGATAGGTTAAGTGAATGGGCAAAAACTTGGCAGATGGAGTTTAATGTAGGAAAGTGTGAGATCATGCACTTAGGTATGAAGAATCAAAAGGCAAACCACTATTTAAATGGAAAGAGACTCCAAAGAGGTGCAGCACAGAGGGATCTGGGTGTTCTTGTGCATGAAACACAAAGTTAGCATGCAAGTGCAGCAAGTAATTAAGAAGGCAAATGGAATTTTGGCCTGTATTACTAGGGGGTTGGAGTTTAAAAATAAGAGTCTTGTTTCAACTGTTTAGGGTGTTGGCGAGGCCGCACCTGGAGTAGTGTGTACAATTTTGGTCCCCATATTTAAGGAAGAATGTACTGGCATTGAAGGCAATTCAAAAGAGGTTCACTTGGCTGATTTCTGGGATGAAGGGGTTGATTTATCAAGAACAGCTGAACAGGTTAGGCCTTTATTCATTAGAGTTTAGAAGAATGAGGCGTTATCTTATTGAAACATACAAGATTCTGAGGGGGCTTGACAGGATAGATGTTGAGAAAACGTTTCCACTAGTGGGGGGAACTCAAACCAGGGGACATAGTTATAGAATAAGAAGGGGACACTCATTTAAAACTGAGATGCAAAGGAATTTCTTCTCTCAGAGGGTAGTGAATGTTTGGAATTCACTATACCAGAGTTGTGGAGGCTCGATCACAGAGTATTTAAAGAAGAGGTGCATAGATTTTTGAAATATCGGGGAGTTGAGAGCTATGAGGAGCTGGCACGAAAGTGGAGTTGAGGCCTGGGGCAGATCAGCCATGATCTTATTGAATGGCAAGTCAGGCTTGAGGGGCCAAATGGCCTACTCCTCCTACTTATGTTATGACCATGAAACTACAGATTGTCATAAAAATTGACCTGGTCTACCAGTATTGCTCAAAGCAAATCTGCTGTCCTTAGACCTGTATGTGATCACAGATCCTCACAATGTGGTTGACTCTTATCTTCCTTCTGAAGTAGCCTAGCTTGGTTGTTTCTAACCACTACATAAAGGTAGAAAAATAGAACCAGATGGACCACCCAGTATCAATCTAGGCATCAAACATGAAAAAGACACACCCAGCCCAGCTGATCCTCCACATTAACATCTGATGACATGTGCCAAGATTGGAGAGCTCTGCCACAGATTAGTCAAGCAACAGCCTGACAACCATACTCAGAATAATAGCTTTCAGCCAATGTCCAAGATTCCACCACCATCCCTGAATATGCATTTTCTCACCAACAGTATAGATCCACCAGAGATGGCAGCGAAGTGGTATACAATCAGTAAGAAGTGACCATGGGAGTCCTCAACATTGAATCTGGGCTGCATGAAGTGTCATGCCATCAGGTTAAACAGAGGCAAAGAAACCTCCTGTTGATTATCACCTACTGCCCCTTCTCAGTACATGAGTCAGTACTCCTCCATGTTGAACAGCACTTGGAAGCAAGGACACAATGTACACTGGATGGGAGACTTTAATGCCCATCAAGGGTGGTTTGATAGCATCATTACTGACTGAGCTGCTAAACTAAGCCTGCAGCAGGTGGTGACAGAACCAAACAAGGAAAGACCCACTGGGTCTCATCCTCACTAATTTACCTGTCACAGGTGCACCTATCCATGACAGTACTGGTAAGCACCCACTGCACGGTCGTTACGAACTTTCAACATAGGGCATCCTCAATCGCATTGTGTAGCACTTATGCCTTGCTAAATGGGATAGATACATAAAAAGGTCTAACAGCTCAAAACTGAGTATCCAAAAGGTGACATGAGCCATCAGTAGCAGCAGAATTGTATTCCACCATAATTTGTAGCCTCATGTCCTGGTATATCCTTCACTCTCACATTGATCCAGTCTTGATCCCCTGGCCTGATGGCAATGAGGAACATTGGAGAGTATGCCAAGTGCACCAAATGTACCATAAATGACATGCCAAGCTGTAACACAGGACATGTATGCTGAACAATGGAAGCAGCATGGTATAAGCAGAACTAAGAGATCCCACAACCAGATCAAAGCTCTGTGATCCTGCCACAGCCAGCTGTGAATAGTGATGGACAATTAAACAATGAATAAGAGATGGCTCCTTGAACATACCTATCAAGAATGATGTCAGAACCCAGTACAAGTGCAAAAGACAAGGCTGAAGCAATCATAACCATCTTCAGTCAGAAGTGCCAACTGGATGATCCATTTCAGCTTCCTCCCAAGATCTTCACCATCACAAGGTCAGTCTTCAGGCAACTGGATTCACTCCACATGATGCCAAGAAACGACTGAGCACACTGGTTACAGCAAGGCTATGGGTCCTGGCAATATCCTGACTGTAGTGCTAAAGATTTGAGCCCCAGAACTAGCCGCGCCTCTAGCCAGCTATTGTAGCACAGTTACAACACTGGCATCCACCTGACAATGTGGAATATTGCCCAGGTATGTCCTGCTCTCAAAAAGCAGCACAAAACAAATCCAGCCACTTAGCGTCTAGTCTACTCTTAAGTCACCAACAAGGTGATGAAGGGTGTCATCAGCAGTGCTATCAAGTGGCACTTAGTAAATTGCTCAGTTTGGGTTCTGCCAGGACAACTCTCATCCAGACCTCATTGCAGCCTTGATTAAAAGCACAGACAGAAGAGCAACTTCCAGAGTTGAGGAGAGAGTGACTGTCCTTGACTTCAAGGCAGAATTTGAGCCCTGGCAAAAGTGAGATCTCTGAGAATTGGGGGCAACCGCCCCACTGGCTAGAGTCATACCAAGCACAAATGAAAATGGTTGGGATGGTTGTTGGAGGTCAATCATCAAAGCCCCAGGCAATCACTGCAGGAGTTCCTCAGGGTAGTGTCCTAGGCCCAACACCTGCAGCTGCTTTAATGACCTTCCCAAGGTCAGAAGTGGGGATATTCCCTGACAAATGCAGTGTTCAATTCCATTTGCAGCTCCTCAGATAATGAGGCAGTCTGTGCCCACAAGCAGCAAAGCCTGGTCAACATTCAGGTGGCTACAAGAGCAAGTCAGAGCCTGGGTATTCTGCAGTGAGTGACTCCCCAAAGTATTTTCACCATCCACAAGGTAAAAGTCAGGTGTGTGATGGAATACCCTCCACTTTCCTGGATAAGTGCAGCTTCAAGACAATGCAAGAAACTCAACAATATCCTTGGACAAAGCCACTCACTTGACTGGCACCTCAACCTCAACCACCAGCAAGAGGTGATTAAATGACCAGAAAGCATTTGATAAAGCTCCCCCACAAGAGAGATTGTTCACCAAAGTTGGTGATCATGGAATTGAAGGCAAATTATTGACCTAGTTAGGAAACTGAGCAAAAGGCAAAAGAGTAAAGATAATTTGCAAGCACGCTAATTGACAAGATGTGACTAGTGGTGTCCCACAAGGATCTGTGCTGGGGCCTCAACTATTCACTGCATTCATGAACAAATTACACAATGGAATGGAAAGCCACATATCCAGATTTGCCAATGGCACAAAAATAGGAAGCGTTATAAGCAGTATAGATGGAAGCATAAAAGTGAATGGGCAAAACTATGGAAAACAGATATGAATGTAGACAAATGAGGTCATCCATTCTGAACCTAAAAAGGAGACTTTCTAAATGGTGAACAGCTAAAACCAGTGGAGGTCCAAAGAGACATGGGGGTTCAGGTATAAAGATCAATGAGATATCAGAACAAGTATAGAAAGTAATTAAAAAGGCTAATTGAATACTAACCTTTATATCTAAAGGATGAAAATACAACAGAGAAGTCACCCTTCAGCTATACAAAGCCCTGGTTTAACCACACCTGGAATACTGTGAGCAGTTCTTGGTACCACACTCTAGAAAGGATATATCCACTTTGGAAGGAGTGCAGTATAGATTTACCAGAATGGCACCTGGCTTCCAAAGCTTAAACTACAGAAAAGATTAAACAAACTAGGGTTATATTCCCTAGAATTTATGGTTAAGGGGTGATTTTATTGAGGTTGTCATAATATTAAGGGGATCAGAAATGATGGATTGAGATAAGCCCAGAGTCTAGGACCAGGGTGCAGAAACATTCGAGCCAGACTTTTTAAAAGGAGGAAAAATAAGGAAACACTTCTCATCGCAAAGAGTGGTAAAAATTTGGAACACTCTTCCACCAATGGCAACTGATGCTGGATAAATTGTTAATTTTAAGACTGAGATTGATAGATTTTTGCAGCCCAAAGTTATTAAGCAACATGCAGCAAAGGAAAGTACAGTATACGAAGCTAGGTCACAGATCAATCACCAACTCAAGGGGCAAAATGGCCTACTCCTGTTTCCATGTAACTTGACAGCAAGACCATTTGCAAGATTCACTGCAGGAACTCACAAAGCCTTCTTCAACAGCACCTTCTAAACCCAGGACCTCTACTGCCTAGCAGAACAGGGATAGCAGACACATGGAAACACGACCATTGCAAATTGCCCTCTAGGACACACACTATCCAGATTTGGATATATATGTAGCCTCTCCATCCTGGAACTCCCTCCCAAACAGCACTTAAAGAGTGTGCCTGCAACACACAGACTCCAGCTATTCAAGAAGGCTACTCACCGCCACTTTCTCAAAAGCAATTAAGGATGGGCAATAAATGCTGGCTTTACCAGGTACACCCACATCCCAAGAATGAATAAAAAAGTTTGAGTTCTCATGCTTTGCTATCAATCCTTTCAGATGACCAAGATCTGCAATGCAAGCCTCGTTCTCAGCTAAAGTTTATGCATGAAATACATTAAGCAAAAAAGCAGTAATTTGAAAAAAATTGTCATCCTTGCATAGTAAACAGAAAAACTGTTGGCATACAACATATTTCTTAAAATCTGGAACCCAACAACAAACTAAAGTATATAGTGACACTAACCTACCAGGTCTGTACACATTAGAATGTCTTACCTTCTGCAATGACTGTCAAATTTCTCTACAACAATGGCTACACTTCAAAAGTCTAATTGGCACTTTGGGACAACCCAAGGGCAGAAAGATGCTAAACAAATTTAAGTTCTTTCTTCATATCTCTCTGTGAACTATTAAAACATTTGCTCCTCACCAGCACAATATTCAGCTCAATTACACAGCCACCATTTGCAAAGTTTTATCCACAGGGCCACAAAATCTTTACATAGAAAGAACAAAATAAAGGGGGTGGGGGCACATTTAAAAAGATACACTTTCTTGGGATGAAGTTTGCTCCTCCTCGCTCAGTACTTTCAAACTAATTTATTTATTTCTTGGAAATACATCCAACAAATTTAATATCTGAAATAGAAAGGTAGAAATGTCAATAAAGATAACCACAGTTTTTGTGTGTCCGTCTATCTGGAATCTGGATCCTAGTGTTGGAGCAGTAAACATTTATCCCTCTTCACATGGAGCAGGTGCTGATAACGTACACGGAGCCACCATGAGCCCCGGCCCTTGCCCACACGCGGTGTCTGTCGACACGCAGGTTGATTCTCACCGCTTCGCTTGGGGGGTTTCAGGCTCTGGGTTGCACTGCCCCGCAGCTGAGCTCGAGACATCAGCCGTAAATGAAGCCCGATTTCCTCCTAACAGTTCGACGCCCGTAACCGTTTTGCCGATGGTGAACCAGTCCTGGATTTGCTGCGCCACCAGATTCCGGATCATGGCGCACAAGCAACAGCCGTTTGGCGCGTGGATCACAGAAACCTCAGTGGCTGGCTTCTGTAGTCTGCGTCTGCGCACTGCCGCCACAATGACATGCTGACGGCTGTTGACACCTGCGCATGCGCCAGTCTATCTGCCGGTGTTGGGAGTCTCTTGCATCGCCTGGAGGTTTCACAGAATCGGAATTGCAGCTCATTGGAAAACTAACGGTTCCGACATGTCAGCTCTGGCGAATTGATTGTAAGGGACAACAACAAACTGTATTACAAAGACAAAATGCTGCGGATGCTGGAAATCTAAAATCAAAACACTGTATACTGGAAATGCTCAGCAGGTCTGACACCATCTGTGGAGAGAAAAACTGTTAATGTTTCAGGTCGATGATCTATTATCAGAACTGAGAAAAGTTAGAAGTAAGTTTTAAGCAATTGCAAGTGGGGAAGGTGGAAAGAAGAACAAAGGGAAAGTACTTGTTACTACAGATAGATTAAATGGCATAAGGTTTCATTGCACAAAAATCAAAGTGATTGGTAGTGGGACAAGTAAAACAAAAGATGTGAGAAGGTGTGAATGGCAGGATTCTGAAAGCAAAGGAAATAAGAAAGAAACAAGAGAAAATTATGAACCAACAAAAAGAAGAAACAAAACATGGACAGCAGGTATGATCTAAAATTGTTGGTCTCAGTTTGAGCCTGGGAGGCCATATAGTGTCCAGTCGAAAGATGAGGTGCTTGCTGTTCCTCGACCCTGCGTTGAGCTTCATTGGAAGTGTGAGCAAGATGGAAAACTGAAATGACAGGAGACAGGAAATTCAGAGTCACGCTTACAGACTGAGCAGAGGTGTTCTGCAAAGCAGTTACCCAGTCTACACTTAGTTTTCCCAATGTAGAAGAGACCATGGGCAGGATATTTAGGTCGGCAAGCGGGGGGTGGGGCCCATTCGCCGACGCGTAAAATGATGCAGGATGACGTCGGGCGGAACTCCCAACGTCATTTCAATTTTCAGGTCGGCGGGAGCACAGCCGAGTCAGCTGTGCATCCGTCGATCTGTCAACAGCCAATTGAGGCCATTACCAAAGTCATTAATGGACCTGCCCGTCCAACCTTAGGGCTGGTGGGCAGGCCTGGAGCCCTGGCAGGCTTCAGAAAAAGCATGAAACCTCATCCACGGGTGAGATGAGGTTTCATTACAGTTTTTAAAAATTTAATAAATGTTTGATTTAAAGTGATGGACATGTCTCAACTCAAGTGACAGTGTCACATGAGGGGACATGTCAGGGAAATTTTGTTTCTGTACCTTTACCATTTTTACATTTGGAGCCGATCTCTCTGAAGCTACACTTAGCCTCAGGGAGATGAGTGCGCTTTTTCATGCGCATGCACGAAAGAGCGCATTCTCGGCTGAGGGAATCCCCCACCCCTGCCCGCACAGGGAGCGCATAGCGCTTCCTGGCGGATGTCACGCTGGGCAGGTTTTAATTGGCCCACCCACGTAAAATGGCGTAACACCCCCCAATCGGGGGCATCAATCGGAGGCACGCCTGACTGCACCCGCTCCTGCACTTCCCCCCAACGGGGGAAAATTCTTCCCCATATCACGAGCAGCAAATAAAGTACATTAAATTGAAAGGATTACAAGTTATGCATTGTTTCACTTGGAAGGAGTGTTTAGAGCCTTGGATGTTGAGAAGGGAGGAGTTAAGAGGGCAGGTGTTGCATTGCCCTTCACTTGAATGGAGTGCCTAGTGCCAGATTCTCTGGGCAGATTATGAAGCATTTGGGAAGGTGCAGAAGTAAAACACACACACAGAAAGAAGCAAAGCACCTGTCCCTGGCAGGGTGGATGTTGAGGAGCAGGTACAGATGATGCAGGCTTGACTAGCTCCATAACACCAGCAGCCCCAAGACCCTACTGGAAAGAGCCAAGTTCACCAGCCAAAAGCAGGAAATCTCAGACTTTCAGATCATCAAATAGCTGTTTGCAGTGGCCAGCACCATCAGCTGACTTATCACCAAATAATAAACACCACTCATATTTGGTGCTTCCTGTGTGTCCCTGTCCCCGTTTCATGACAGGATCCATTTAGAAAGTTAGCATTTTTAGGGGTGTCCCATCCCACTGTGGCTTGCTCTTTGCACTTTCACTGCTGCTCTTTCGAGTTGGGATCCCCCATTTTAAATCCTGGGTCCCTGATTCCATTATGCCACTCAGGTTCTTTATTGGAGATCCTTTGAAAACACCACCATCCTGATCCAGTTACTGAATTCACTCTTTGGGCCTGATTGTAACTGTGCACATGGATGGGATTTAAATGAGATACATTCTGGACTGTTCTCTTCAAAGTTTGTTTGCAAGTTATTATATGGGTGATGCAGGCTTGAAGGGCCAAAAGATCTACTCTTGCTCCTATTTCTTATGTACATAGAGCAGCTCTGCAAGGCCTTGAAGCTGCTGTTGTCTTTTTCTTTTAGATATACAATCAGTGCAGGATTTCAACTACCCTAATACTAGCTGAAATAGAATTAGTGGCTAAGACACAAAGGGAGCAGAATTCTTTGAACACATTCAGGAGAACTTTTTTAGCCAGTATGTAGCAAGCCCAACAACAGAGGGTGCAGTTCTGGTCTTACTTAGGAAATAAAGCTGGGCAAGTAGAAGGAGTATCCATTGGGCAGCACTTTGATGGAAGTGATCATTATTCAATTGGATTTAGGGTAGTTATGGAAAAGGACAAATGTAGACCAGGAACAGAAGTTCTCAAGCAGGGAAGAATTAATTTTACTGAGCTGAGATGTGATTTAGCTAAAGTGGACTGGAAATAATTATTTGAAGGTAAGTCAGTGCCAGATCAATGGGTGGCATTTAAGGAAGAGATAGTGACAGTTCAGAGCAAAGGTGTTTCCTGAATGAAAAAGGGGGGAACTAACGGATCCAGAGCCCTGGTGCTTAAAGGAGAAGGTAGGGGAATAAAAAGGAACCTTATGACAGATACGAAGGCTCAATACTGCAGACAACCTAGAAGAGTATAAAAAAAAGCACAAGAAATTAGGAAAGCAGAGAGAGGGCATGAAAAATAGTGGTAAATAAAATCAAGGAAAACCCAAAGTTTTTTTAAATAAATATGTAAAGGACTAGAGAATAACCAAGGAAAGAGTAGAGCCTATTGGGAACCATAAGGTGTATGTGGTGGTAGAGGACTTGGGAATGGTTCTTAATGAGTACTTTGCGTATGTTTTCACAAATAAGAGTGATGATACAGACATTGTAATTGGGGAGGAATGTGAAATATTAGATGAAATTAACATAGATTAGAAGCATTAAGGGGTTTAACATCTTTGGAAGTTGATAAATCCTCAGGCCCAGATGAAATGTATCTTAGACCTTTAAGGGAAACAAGAGAAAAACCAGCAGTGTCTGTGACTATCATTTTCCAATCCTCTCTGGCTACAGGCATAGTGCCAGAGAACATGAGGACAGTTAATGTTGTACCATTTGTTTAAAAGGAGAAAGAATAGACTGAGTAATTACAGACCAGTCAGCCTAACCTCAATGGTGGGAAAATTATTGGAAAAATTCTGAAGAACAGGATCAATCTTCATTTAAAAAAACACGATTAATCAAAGACAGCATTGTTAAAGGAAGGTCTGACTAACATGATTGAATTTTTTGAGGAAGTCACAAGGAGGGTCAATGAGGGTAGTGCATTTGATGGCAAGTATATGGATTTTAGCAAAACTTTTGGCAGACTGGTCATTAAAGTAAAAGCCCATGGAATCCAAGGCAAAGTGACAATTTGGATTCAAAATTGGCTCAGAGGCAGGAAGCAAAAGGTTATAGTCGATGGGTATTTTTGTGACTGGAAGACTGTTCCCAGTGGGATTCCACAGGCCTCAGCATTAGGTCCCTTACTATTTGTGGTATATATCAATGATTTGGACTTGAATGTAGGGGATATGAATAAGAAATCTGTGTATGATACAAAAATTGCCCATGTGGTCAATAATGAAGAAGAAAGCTGAAGACTGCAGGAAGATATCAATGAACTGGTCAGATGGGTGGAACAGCTTCAAATGGAGTTCACTGTGGAGAAATGTGAGTAATGCATTTGGGAAGGCGAACAAGGCAAGGGAATATATACGAAATGGTAGGATGCTGAGAAATGTAGACGACTTTGGAGTGCATGTCCACAGTTCCCTGAAGGTGCCTGCAGAGGTAGCTAAGGTGATCAAGAAGGCTTATAGGATATTTGTCTTTATTATCTGAAGCACTGCTAGAACTCGTTCTCGAGAATGAGGTGGGCCAAGTAGATCAAGTGACAGTAGGGGAACATTTAGGGGACAGTGATCATTGTATCATAAGGTTTAGGATCACGGTGGAAAATGACATTAGTCAATCCAGAGTAAGAATAATCAACTGGCAGAGAGCGGACTTCAATGGGGCAAGAACAGAGCTGGGCCAGATAGACTGGAACCAAAGGTTGACAGGAAAAAAAGTAGCTGAACAATGGGCTACCTTCAAAGAGGGGATGGTTTGGGCACAACCAAGGTATGTTCCCTCAAAAGGGAAGGGTAGGACAAACAAATCCAGAGCTCCCTGGATGACAAAGGAGATAGAAATTAAGTTAAAGAAGAAAAAGTGTGCTTATGACAGGTGTCAGGTAGCAAGTACAATTGAGAACCAAGCTGAACACAGAAGTTTCAGATGAGATGTCAAAAAAGAAATACGAGAAGCAAAGAGGGATTATGAAAAAAAGACTAGCAGCAAACATAACAGGAAATCCTGAAGTATTCTATAAGCACATCAATGGTAAAAGGGTGGTAAAAGGAGGAGTAGGGCCGATTAGGGACCAAAAAGGAGATTTACACATAGACACAAGAGGCATGGCTGAGGTGTTAAATGAATACTTTGCATCTGTCTCTACTTATGAGGCAGATCTGCCCAGGCCATGGTGACAGAGGAGGAAACTCAGTCACTAGAAGGGTTTAAAATTGATAAGGAGGAGATATTGGATAAGCTGTCAATACTTAAAGTTGATAAGGCACCGGGACCAGATGAGATGCATCCAAGAATATTGAAGGAAGTGAGAGTGGAAGTTGCAAAGGCACTGGCAATAATCTTTCAATGCTCCCTGGATTCAAGAGAGATGTCAGAGAACTGGAGAATTGCAAACATTAAGCCCTTGTTCAAAAAAGGTTGTAAAGATCTGCCCTGCAATTATAGACCAGTCAGTTTAACTTCGGTGGTGGGGAAACTTCTAGAAACAATTATTTGGCAGAGAATTAATAGTCACATGGAAAAATGTGGATTGATTTGGAAGAGTCAGCATGGATTTGTTAAAGAAAAATCATGCCTAACTAACTTGATGGAGTTTTTTGAAGAGGTAACAGATGGTTGATGAGGGCAAGGCTGTTGATGTGGTGTTTATGGACTTCCAAAAGGTGTTCGATACAGTGCCACACAACAAACTTGTGAGGAAAGTTATAGGCCATGGAATGAAAGGGACTGTAGCAACAGGGATACAAAATTGGCTGAGGGATAGGAAACAGAGAGTAGCAGTTAATGGGTATTTTTCAGGCTAGAAGAAGGTTTGGAGTTCCCCAGGGATCGGTATTGGGACCCTTGCTTTTCCTGATATATATAAATGATCTATATTTCTTGGTGTGCAGAGGACAATTGCAAAGTTTGCGGACATCACAAAACTTGGGAGAATTGTAAACTTTGAGGAGGACAGTGTAGAATTTCAAAAGGACATTGACACATTGGTGGTGTGGGCAGATAAATTCAATGCGGAGAAGTGTGAGGTCATACACTTTGGTACAAAGAACGTGGAGAGACAGTATAAAATAAAGGATACTATTCTGAAGGGTGTGCAAGAGCAGAGAGACCTGGCTCTATATGTACATAAGTTGTTAAAGGTGGCAGAGAGAGCTGTTTCTAAAGTATACAGTATTCTAGGCTTCATTAATAGGGGCATAGAGTACAAGAGCAGGGAGATTACAAAGAATTTATGTAAGACACTGGTTAGACCTCAGCTGGAGTATTGTGTACAGTTCTGGGCGCCACAGTATAGGAAGAATGTGAACGCATTGGAAAGAGTACAGAAGAGGTTTATGAGCATGGTTCCAGGGATGAACACTTCAGTTATGAAGAAAGATTGGAGAAATTGGGACTGTTTTCCTTGGAGAGGAGAAGGCTAAGAGAAGACTTGATAGAAGTTTTCAATATCATGAGGGGTCTGGACAAAGTAGATAGGGAGAAACTGTTCCCACTCATAAACTGATTGAGAACCAGAGGGAACAGTTTTAAACTGTTTTGCAAAAGAAGCAAATGCGAGGTGAGAAAAAACTTCTTCACACAGCGAGAAGTTAGGGTTTGGAATGCACTGCCTGGATGTGTAGTGGAGGCAGGTTCAATTAAGGCATTCAAGAGGGCATTGGATGATTATTAAATCGAAACAATGTGCAGGGTTACAGGGAAAAGGCAGGAGATTGGCACTTAGTTAAAATGCTCAGAGAGCCGGTGCAGACATGATGGGCCGAATCACCTCCTACACCATAACAATTCTGCGAATAGGACTCAAATGCAGCCACAAATGTCTTGTTGATTTCAAGTCATTCCTTATAGGGGAATTTAGTGCAGCATTTGTAATAAAACTGGCTTATGAAGTGGTCTTCTAATGCCATAAGCTTCTGATGCTGTGGATAAGGCTGTATTTTTATAGCAGGCCCATAACAGGTAACGTTTATTTGTAGAGAACATTTATCTAGAGAAATACCTAAAGACAGAGTTGGGCACCAGACCAAACCAGAAATAGAAAATTGGTTAAGGATAGTGGTCATAAGTCAATTTTTAAGGAGACTTTTGAGGGTGGAGAGATATTGGGTTGCAGAATGAAAGTAAGATCATCTAAAGCTGAGGAGAAATGGAACAAAGAGTATGTAGTAGAAATGAGTTTGAAACGACAGCTAACTTGAAGTTGATGCACTGAGGGATGGAGAGTCAAGGGTAGTCAACAAGGTAGATAAGGGAGCAGAATTTTATTGTGGATGGTATGTAAGCAGCGGTAATGAGAGTTTCAGACTAACAAAGAAGGTGTTGGAAAAGGGATATCTGGCCATGTCAAAAGTACGGATCAGCATTTCAGTAGCAGTGGTGGTAAGGTTGAAAAAAAATCCTCAATGTAGCCCATTATTGCTCAAATCGATTTTGCTATGTTTGCCCTCTAATGGTTTGGGAATGTTCAGTTAGTATGTGCGTAGTTGATGGTAGAATTGAGACGTACAATCCCTAGAAGATGTCTACAGCACTGAAGGAGGCTATTTGGCTCATTCTGTCTGTGCAGAGCCATTGTTTGAATATTCCAAAGCTGATCATACTGCCCAGCAGAATGCAAAGTGCCTTTGAAACGCCACCCTAGCATGAGTCAATATAGCCCGTGGCTTTACCAGATTTATAGGTGAGTGCTTAGTTTGTCCACAATCATAAGATGATGATAACCTGTGCATCACAGCCACAATATATACTTTACATGCTGCCTTCTAGTACTGCAAGCAGACTCCCTTTTTTAAATAGATTTATGTCTTTAGAAGGACAAGTGATGCTTCATTTATCTCACAGTGGATTTGAATGTTGCTGCCGATAACACTATAAAAAATGCACCAGGCAGTTCTATTTCACTGGATTATCAATTACCATTCTCCACACCTGCACCCCACCCCTACAGAATATTTATATCCTACATGCAACATGGGAGGTTTTATGGCACAGTGGGTAAAGTCCCTGATTCTGAATCAGAAGCTTCGCTTCCCACCCCAGGACTTGATGGCCAAGGAAGGTGCATTCATAGCACAGCCAAACTGGTTGAGTATCAACCTACAAATCCATCCAAAACACGCCAATGGCAGGCGGTAAGAGCAGGAGAGATTCCTAGTCAGCTATGTGATGGAAAGAATGTTGGAGCCTCTACCATCACTCAGACTACAACCTGCATGTAAAGGTGCATGTTGCCACAGCAACTCAGACTCGCTGAGTGAACTGTAACCCATCACCAACACATGCAATATTGTGGTAGTACACTTACCTCTGACTCAGATGGTGATAGTGGTTTAAGCCGCTGAAGGACTTTATTCCCAAATTCAAGCTGATATTTCAGTTCCATGTTTTGAATGAGATTTTAAACTGATGCCCTGTTCAAGTGGATGTAAAAGACCCCATGGGCACACCAAAAATAGAGCATAGTTGTTCTCCTGGCGTGTGGAGCAAAATTTATCCTTCATTAAGATAAAAGCAAAAAACTGCGGATGCTGGAAATCCTTCATTGTGTGGTTAAGATTCTGGAGCTGGAGTTTGTGAGTTCAGATTTCACCACAGCTAGTTGTGGGACTGAATTCAGTAAATCTATCTACATTGGCTAGTATCAGGAATCAGTTAAGGAATCTGCTGTATTTTGGTTATTTTTTCCCCCTAACCTTCTTTGGGGAAGGGACCAGCCTACCCTACCCAGTTGGGCCTGCACGTGACTCCAATCCCACAAGCAATAGTTAACTCTTCACACAACAAACGATGGACAATAAATTTTACTTTGCCAACATCTTCCACATTCCTCTAATGAATAAAAATAACCAACACCACCAAAACAAATAATCTGGTCATTTACCTATTAACTGCTTGTGAGATCTTATTGCGTGAAAGTGATCCCATAGTTGCCCATAGATGTTATTTCAATAAGTTTTCAGAACCAGCAACTTGCATTTATAGAGCAACTTTCAGACAGAAAGCATCACAGGTTCTTTACAATGGGGATTAAATAAATGGAGTATAATCTATATCCATGACTTAAATGAGGGGACCCAGTAACATGTATCCAAGTTTGCTGATGATACAAAATTAGGTGGGAAAGTAAACTGTGAAGATACAGAACTGTAAAAGGATATAGATAGGATAAATGAGTGAGGAAGAACATAAATGGAATATATCGTGGCGAATGTGAAGTTATTTATTTTGATAGGAAAAATAGAAAAGCAAACTACTTTTTAAATGGTGCGAGACTAGGAAATGTTGGCATTCAATGGGATTTGGGTGTTCTTGTACATGAGTCACAGCAAGTTCACATGCAGGTACAGTAAGCAATTGGCCAGGCAAATGGCATGTTAAACTTTATTGCAAGAGAGTTGAAGTATAAAAATGAGGAAGTCTTACTGCAATGGTATAGGGCCTTGGTGTGACTACACCTGGAGTACTGTACATAATTTTGTTCCCTTTAGCTAAGGAAGGATATATTTGCCCAGAGGGATTGCAACAAATGTTCACTAGACTAATTTCTGGGCTGAGGAATTTTCCTCTGTGGAGAGATTCAGTAGATTAGGCCTATAATCTCTGCAATTTCGAAGACTGAGAGTGATCTCCTTTAAATATGCAAAATTCTTAAGAGGTTTGACAGGGTAGATGCTGAAGAATGTTTTCCCTAGCTGGGAAGTCTAGAACCAAGGGTCACAGACACAGAATTAGGAGTTGGCCTTTTAGGATCGAGATGAGAAATTTCTTCATCCAAAAGGTTGTGGATCTTGGCATTCTCTGGCCAGAGAGTTGTGGATCTTCAGTCATTGAGAATATCCAGTTGTGAGGGTGTTGGTTACAGAACGGTGTCTCTGAAAGAAGGTGTCTTCAGTAAGTTAACTATAAGTCTTTGTTAACAAGTAGAACTATTTACACATGCACAATAAAGGGTACAGGCTAGGAGTCATCTTCATGCTTAGGTCTTTACCCATCTCTATTCAACACCACACTGACCCCTGGGTCTGGGTCGTGTGCCTTCTCACATCAGTATGTGGGCTGTCCCTCATTAACCTTGTATGTGTCAGACCCTTATTCCACACCTCCACCAAGTCTTTATCCAATGTATATGGAGTTACACCAGTTTACCTCATGCCTTACATTGCTATCAATTTCGTGCATTTACATTGTTGTCACCACGTTATTGCTATTACTACATTATTGTGATTACTGTATTAGCATCATTACAACGTTCTCACTACCCCATCTCCCCCCTTCAAGTCCTTGAATTTACAGGTTTAAGCTGTCTGGAGGCCATATAATCCTTCCATATCTCGTTTGTCATTCTGTTGAAGGAGTGGTAGGCTTTGTTATTTCTGATTCTTCCTTGTTGGCTTAGTGGTTGGATTAGCATTTGGGTGTGCTTTCATTCTTTTCCATTCCTTCGCGTTGAACTGTGCTTGGTCAGTCTGGCTGTTGTATTGATCATTGATTGCTGCTACTTTAGATCTTTTCTTGCGGGGTGAATGAACATTATGCTCATCCCCGTCTCGCTTCTTTCTTTTCTTCTTTCTACATCTAGGCCGCCCCAATGCCCTCTGTGGCAGAGGAAGAACATTCTTGTGGCGAGAAGAAGGTTTAATGGTACAAGCACCTCTGCTTTTTGTTGTTGATCGTGGGAGACTGCTACCAGTTACCAGCATCCCTTGTGGTTGTGGCACCCTGGCTGGAAACTGTCGCACATGCACGGCTGTTGTTGTGTTGACCAGCTGTACCATTGTCGGAGTTGGAGGTAGAGGCTTCTCGGACTACTGATCACTCTCTTGCACCACTTCCACTGGAGGCATCATGGTTATCTCATCGTAGTAGGCTGGTCTGACCATTGGAGGATTTCTGGGTCCTGCAATGAGAACAGACAAATCTGCTCCACAAAGAGAGAAGAGAACTCAGAACTGAAGTCCGAGTCTGAATACTCTTTAGTGTTTGAGTACTCGGGACAATGCACTTCTGGCTGGCTAGCAACAGTGGTTGTCTTGACATCATCTTTTGTCTGGAGAAAATCCAAGGCTACGCAGATATTCCTGCTCAGGAGGGAGAAAGACTGGTTACGGATGACATACATCAGTTCAAAGATCCGTTTGCCACCATACTTCACCAGGACCCTGCCAATAACTGGGAGTCGGATTCCTCCTGCCCCGTAAAGTGGAGTGCCTGTCCTTCGAAGCCAGAGGTGTTTGAGTCATGGTTCCTTGTCAGACAAGACTGCCTCACTGGCACCCTAATCTAATTTTTAATTTGTTAGATGGCCATTGACGAAGATGTCTGCATTCCAGAATGAGAAGCCACAATCCTTAACCTCACCCAAGAAGAATGGCTATGTGTCTTCTGGGTTTTCGGTCTTGATCTCGTGGATTACTTTTGGGCCTTCTGTGTGCTTCTAGGGTTTAGACTTGCATAGTTTGCCATTGTGTCCCTTCCTGTTACAGTGGAAACATTGGGCTGTACTCACAGGACACTGATCTCTTCTGTGAAGGCACTTCGCACCTCAGTACTGGCAAGGTCACTCTGCTGGGCGGTTCAGGAATTGCTTTTCCTGACTTGGATTATCCCTCTGACTTTGTGACCTGATACACTGGACTGAGGGTTGGCTTCTGCCCCATGTTTTATTCTCTCCCCTTAAGATTGTCCTGTGCTACTCACGGAGTTCTGAGAGTCGAACAATCTGGATTGCCTTGTCCATGGTTAGATCTTCTTTACCCTGTAGGAGGGTCAGAGAGTGTATCATCTGTTATACCCACCATTATTGCATCTCTGATGAGCCTAGACTTTAAATCTCCATATTCACACCCCACTGCCATCCTGTAGAGATCATTTATGAAGGAATCAACAGATTCCCCTGGCAGTTGGACACTCTTATTGAATTTAGCTCTCTCCAGTATTTTATAGCTTCGCAAATTAAAATAAACATCAAAAGATTATAAAACTTCCTGGAATTTGGCGGATGACTCATTAATACCCTGTCTTAAACTGATGTTGTCTGCAATCGGGCCTATCGAGTAAAGCAGTGTGTTCATCTGCTCTTCTTCTGACTTTTTATTTAAACCAGAAGCGATGCTATATTTTAAAAATCTTTTCCTCCATAGGTCCTAATTCTATGACTGGTTCGGGCCTTGGGCTAGTCCAAATTGAGTTCAATTTTGATCCATGTTGAAAAATTTTAAATTGTAAGTGCAGCTTTAAGAGTTTACAGGCTTCCAAGATGGTGTCATTGTTGATTCTTAGACAAAGGAATTTGCCACCCTTGCCGGTTTTGGCAGGCTCTGCATAACGGTGATGGCCGCTTTTTGAAAAATAATGGCTCCCTGGATCAGCTGCGTGCCGACTTTTTATGTTCTGCAGTTTGCTATGCCAAGGAACGAGGGTGTTCGAATTGAAAGTAATGCTTGCCATTTCCAAGTTGGACAGTCACAACGTTCCCAAGAGATTTTAAAAATTAATTGTTTTTTTGATCTTGCGAGTTCAGGCGCCACATTTTGGGATGCTGACGGGGGAATTGTCATCAACATACTGGAAAAATAAATCATATACTTTAGAACGCTACTTTTTCTCCTTCACCTAATACTAAAAGTTATTTTAGCTTTCTTTTTTTCCTCATTATACACTGTTGTCTTGAATAATCATGATAACACCTGAATTTCCACAACTATCACTTGTTGCCAGGGATGGGGATCAATTTTTGTCTCTCAGAACCTGATGAGGCATGCACAAAAAAAACAATTATTTTCCCCTAATTCAATCTGGCCTTTATGGAAATAGTCCAAATGTATACAAATGGATGAAAAAACAGGCAAATGTCAGGAAGAGATATTAATGTATATAATGTTATTGGAAATTATTTTTTTTAATTAGAGGTTTATACTGTGTGTATGTTAATTGGATTAAAGCCAGCTAGTCTGGGTGCTTTGAGGTATAGTAGTTTTGAGATGTAAACAGTAGGTAGAGGGGACATTTGCATTTTGTTGAATAGAGCATTCAAGAGTGGGGGTGAAATCTTGCACCTAGCTAGGAGACATCAAGCAATGTTTATATTATTAATAAAATTGGTCCTATGAAAGGGGTTTTATTGTAAGAAGAAGTGAAGTTCAAAGGGCCTGGTGATACAATGAGAATTTGCATTCAAAAGGGTATATCCTGAGAGGAGTTTGTGTGTGCAGCTCAGAGGCATATAAGATCTAAGCCTGTAGGCCTACAACTGTCTGCAGAGGAACAAATTGAAATTCATTTTGAATTCATAAGGTGAAAATGCTTTGCCTGGTGTCTGGCTAAGTCTACTAGTTATTGTTGCCTTAGTGGAGATTAATTTGGGAATTTGTTAAAAGTTATGATAGTAATCTGTAGCCATGTGTATTTGTTTAATACCTTGTTGTAAATTAATAAATGTTTCATTTAGTTTGATATAAAACCTCTGGAGGCTTGGTGGGTTCATTTCTGAATTCAGAGTTGCATCACATACCAGTTGAAAATATAAGTTATGACAGTTGTTTAAAGTTACCCTCTGGGATTTTAGATAACAACCTTTACCAACTGCTGTATCATAACACAAATAAAATCTAGCAGGAGTGTATGAAAGTAAATGATGAAATGAGTGGTCAAATTTACAAAGCACAATCCCCAGTGCTACATTTTGTTCAAGCTGATAAGAGTAAGGAAAGTAGTAACAATGCATCCTGCCACCCATTTTTTTTCCTTTCGTGGCAGTTACTGCCATAGTTGGCAAAGATAGGAAGATCCTGTTAACATCCTTTCCACCTCTGCTATCAGCTGAACACAAATCCAGCCGGGCAATTCTACACAAAGCAAAGAATAGAACTGGCACAAGTCCACTCTCCGCAGACAGATTGTTCCAGTTATGATGAAAAAATGGTCACAGCACTACAGGGTCAACGAGGTAGACAATTGCATGTTTCAATTTATTTTCAATGCTACGGGGTGAGGGGCAGGGAATCCTACAAATTGTTTTTTAAAAAGTCTGCATGTGGTGAACCATACTGTAGGGATAAAAATTCTAAACCTGTTTTTGTTCCCCAATGCAGCGTTCCCTATTTCATGTGTCCATGACCAATTGAGACGGTGACAAACTCTAAGGTGTTGCCAAGGCAGCTCCCTACACATTTCTGCGTTGACATTTCTGTCATGCTTTATTTTAAAATGCTCCTCAGAAGTGCCTTGGGATGTTTCATTATGTTAAAAGTGCTATGTAAATATAAGTTGTTGTTAACTCACAACTTCCACGAACAGCTCCAAATGACGAGCGTTATGACGTGGCAGATGATGTGTGCCAGGCAGACCAAATCCACAAGGGAAACTTGGCCACACTATTGCAATGGTTTTGTAATTTGTATTTATTACAAGACGTGTGCACTGAATTCAGAAGTAATGAGCCCACTAAGACCTTTAGCGATTTAAAAAATTAAATTAAAATATTTATTGACACAAGAAAAGATTTCAAGCACATACATAAGACTATAATTACTTAATACTATAACAAATCCTAAAATTCCTAGTTAACCTGACTCTAAATTACACACCCCCTTTAAGGCAGCAGTCTAAAATAGATTTTAAATTTAAGAAAACAAGCCAGCAGGTGACCACAGTATGCACTTGACAGTGGAATTCCAAAAGCTTGAGTCCAACTTTAGTTACTGGACACAGCAGACTTTTTCAAACATGGCTGGAGGCTTCCCCAAGGCTGTTTTACACACTCCTACTAGATCTTACATGTCCCCCTTTCATTCTCCTTTATGTGTTTTTCACTCTTTAATATGTAAATTCCATGTCTTTGGAACTTTACCTTTCCCATAATATAAAAATCTTTCATGTTGCCAATATTGTCAGTAACCTTTGGGAAAAATAAACACACTTAGCCTTGCTTATCTGCCTATTTGTAAACATTCTAACATCCCTTTGAAATCCAAACAACCCCTTCACTTATCTAAAAATGCAAATTCCCTTCACGCCTTACATGCTAAGACCCATCCCTGTCTACTTATTAGCATTTCAAGTACATTTCTACACCTAACTTCTTTTGATAATTTCAAGCTTACAATCTACCTGACTCAAAATGTAATTATATCATACAGACAGAGCCATATACACTCACACCCATAAACCTACTTTACAATAAATCAGAATAATATTATGAAAATTATTATATTTTTGTAACAGGAGATATTCACAGATTTTAAGGGGTAGAACCTTTTCATTCCAAATTACTTGGTTTTGTTAACTCTACAACTTATTCAAATATGATTACTGATTCATTAAAATCAATCATGACCCACTGGGGATACTGTGCTGTAATATCAAGCCCCACTGTTCCCTGAGCTGCGACAAATGTGAAAAAGGTTTGATCAAACCACCAGATTGCCCCAATTCTACCTAACTGTTTAAGTTAGGTTAACAAAATACAAGCATCAAGTTTGTAAACTTAATAAGTAAATAACTGCTTATTGAACAAACTGTCATTAACCAGTGGCAAAAGAAATATGAACTGCTAACTTCTAACGCTATCCCCTTCTTAAATCCCAATACTCACA
This sequence comes from Cetorhinus maximus, assembly GCF_964194155.1. Lineage (NCBI taxonomy): Eukaryota > Metazoa > Chordata > Chondrichthyes > Lamniformes > Cetorhinidae > Cetorhinus > Cetorhinus maximus. The sequence goes on along the minus strand of NC_135896.1, from coordinate 39,740,371 downwards.
CATACAAGACACATAAGGCACACAAAAACATGAATTTTAAGGGTGGGATAAAACAGTTCAATAGCACCAGTTCCGGAATACAGGATTCCATGGGTTGGTTTTGATCGATGTCTTCCAAATTCCTTTCAGTTTTTGTTGATGACACGCAGTGGTCTTCCAGCACTTCAGTATTAGGTTGAGCACTTGCCTTTCAATGTCTCTAACAGTGATTTTCCCCTTTGCCTCTTAACAGGGGTTTTCAGAGAGAGCAGGTTATAGAGACATGAGGAGAAAAAAACCGGCTACCTTATTGTGGAATTACTGGAATCTGCCACACACAGGAAAAATAAGCTTTTAGGTCTTGTTCCTTTCAGGCTAGGAGCTATTCTGCTCTGCTCTCACACAAAACCTGGTCACCTGGTCAGGAGCCAATTAAAATGCTGTTGTCAGGCAGCTCCCTTGGTCCAGGACTCCTTTCCGGCACCATCCTGTCTTTCATGGCATACTCTATTCTAGGACTGCAACATTGTATATATCTCTCATCCTGTTCCAGTGGACATGTCTTTCAACCTGCAGTCATTGTAATTTTAACCCACAGTCCAACAGAAAATTTAAAAAAAATGTCCTTTACAGGTGTAATATGTATTTTTCTTAATAAAAGAGATGGTCTTGTAAGAAGATGGAGAATATCATTTGAATTTTGATTGTGCAGACACTCCAGAATGTAAATCTCATTTTTCTTAATAAAAGAGATGGTCTTGTAAGAAGATGGAGAATATCATTTGACTTTTGATTGTGCAGACACTCCAGAATGTAAATCTCATTTTTCTTGATGGTGGATACCTAAAGCTGAAAAATAGAAACAAGTTCAGCAAAAATGTAAAGTTCTTGAGGTTGTAACGGTTAAAAAAACAAGAGAAAAATAAAATGCTGCTGCAAATCATTTGATGCAATAATTAATGCAAAAGATTTGCTCCTTATTCACACTAAATTAGCTTGGGAAAATGGGATTTGTGTTTTATCGCCACACCAAACCACTTATCATGTTCTCTGATCTTATAGAAGGAAAAAGCATAGTTATCCAGCAATGGAAATCAGCTTTCCTTCATCTACTGGCATTCAAGTGCAATGCTCTAATATTGTGAGGTTAAAAAGCTTCAATTTATCGAGGACATTGACCAGACAGCATTGTTCAATGAAAACCTCTGCTGCATAAGGCAATACATTCATCTTCTACACTGGTCTCAATCCTAGACACCTTTGCCTTAATGCTGGCAAGTATAATGTTAACATAATGACTTTCAGAATATACCTTACATGGAACCTTTCACTGATGACAATTTTTCATAGATCAGACAAAGGGATGCTTTAAGTTATCTAATAGCAGACCAGATTTTCTCTCAAATCCCTTCAATGCAAAGACAGCTTCCCAAACCAAACAACATATTGATAATTTGGATTAATTTCTCAGTGAATATTTAGTGCCCATGTGTAACTGGTTATTAAAGTATGAGCCCATATTCGTGCAAAGCATGAATCAAAAAGGGAGTTATCAAAATATATTAAGCAGAATTTCAGTTCAATATGGAATTGTTGTTGTTGGCGAACAACCGCTGAATCATGTAACTCTTACCTGCCTGTTTTGCTTGAGCGCCGACTGAAGGAATGTGACCACTTCTTCATTCCCGGTAGCTGAAGCCTAAAGTCAGAAACATTTATACAACTTAACTTCACCCAACGGAACAATGTGATTCATATCATGAAAAAGCCAAAATGCCAAAACAACAGCTAATGAGCAATTCAGCTAAGGGTGTCCAAGTACCATGTGTGCCACTTTTGGGAGGAATGTCACCCATAGGATTTTTAATGTTGCTTTCCTGAGTTCCTCTCAAATACAATTCAAAATGTTTGCTTACAACTTCCAGAGGATTTTGTCCATCGTAGCTGCATTGGTTCAAGTCCAACCCTGCAAGGTGCCAAGCCTTCAGTCCTTCCAAATCACCGTATGCAGCTAGGCTGTGTACAACAAACAATGTTTTACGTTTTTCTCACACAGATATAGTGCCAGAAGCAGAAAATATAGAAAGGTAGATTGGGATATTCTTTTTTAAAAAAGCAACCGGTTTTGTATATTCTGTAAAACAGCCAATGTCATCATCAGTCAATTTATAACCTATACCACTGATCCACATTAAATGTCTATCTTAACAACTGGGCAGACAATTCCTTTTTAAAAATCACTTAAAATTAGTAGCTTCTTTTTTTAAAAAAGAGAATAGATCCTGCCTATTTTTTAAAAAATTCAGAAACCCTAACATTTTACCTCCCCTTATTCCCTTCTCCTTTATCCCCATTTCAAATCAATTTTCATCCAGGTTTGAGATTGTCCTTTTATCGTGCATCCTTTGCCTGCTAAGATATATTAATGTACATAATATTACTGGAAAATATTTTTCTTTTAAAATAGAGGTTTAGTCTGTGGGTGTGTCTTAATTGGATTAAAGACAGCTAGTCTGGGTGCTTTGATGTGTACTCTGTCTTGAGATGTAGAGTGCATTTGCATTTTTTAAATAAAGTATTCAAGAAGTGGGGTGAAATCTGGCACCTAGCTAGCAGAAACCAAGCAATGTTTGTATTACTAATAAAATTGGTACTATGAAAGGATTAGAAGAGGTGGAGTTCAAAGAGGCTGGAGATACAATGAGAATTTATATTCAATGAGATGTGCTGGATATAACGATAGCAGTTTTCGTGTGTGCAGGGCATAGACAATGTAATATCAAAGTAGCTGTAAGCCTACAACTGTCTCCACAGGAACCAAAGTGAGAGGAACCTCATTTTGAATTCGTAAGGTGAAAATGCTTTGCCTGGTGTCTGGTTAAGTCTATGGTTTGCTGTTGCCTTAATGGAGATTAGTTTGGGAATTTGTAAAAATGAAAGTAGTAATTTGTAGCCATGTGTATATATTTAACTTATGTAAATCAATAAATGTCTCATGTATTTTGATATAAAACCTCTTGAGAACTGGTGATCTGATTCCTGAATTTAGAGTTGCATCTCAAACATACCACTTAAAATATAGGTTATGACAGTTGTTTAAAGTTTCCCTCTTGGATTTTTAAATCACTCAGCTTTAGCAACTGCTGGGTCATAACACTCAGACTCTACTTTGTCTCTAACCCCTTGCTGTATCGTGTGTGTGCATGGGGAGTCATGGTCGTGTGTCTGTGCTCTACTATATTCATACTGTATGGATACAACAGCAAGTCTCAGTATTCTTCATAACATTTTCACTTCTACACACAAGGGGTATTTACATTGCTCATGTTCTTCCCCTCTCATATTGAGCAATCACTGCATTGTAACACTATAGTGTTAGCTCAAATTGCTAATTCTTCCCTCTCTTCAAGTACAAGCCTTTCTTTCTTCACCACAGCATCATCATCCCTCTCGCCAAATACCAATCTTGATCCCACTGTCCTTGAAGACTACTGCACAATCTCCAGCCTCCCTTTCCTCTCAAATTCATGAATGTGTTGTGGCCTCCCAAAACCAAGCCCATCTTTCCAGAACTCTAGGTCTTAATCCATCTAATCAGGCTTCTGTCCCTGTCATAGGCCCAAAACAGCTCTTGTCAGTCACAAATGGCATCATATGTCACTTTGACAAAGGTAAACTATCCCTCTTTGTCCCTCTTGACCTGTCTTCAGCCTTTGACATGGTTGACCACACCATTCTCCTCCAACACCTCTCTACTTGTCTTCCGGGTAAATCACCCAAAACAAAAAGTCTACTGTTAAATGTGATACTGCGTTTGGGCAGCACTTGCTTAACAATCCTGAGTGCACTAATAGCTATATCAACAATCAATTAGGATAATAGTTAATCTTGTAATGTAGCTCATTTAGGCTTGCACAGGGACCCATTCTTTCCAAACGAAAGGAATATGTTCACGTCTTTATTTGAATTTCCTGGGAGCTTAGGGAGCCTATAGTTCCCTGTTGTTTTTCTCCATGGCAATGCCTCAGCCAATCAAAATTGACTTACCAACCAATAAGCGCCCTTTTCTCCAGTGGTTTCAATTGTTGTGATCGTTTGAAATTTGGCATTCTTGCATTTGTCATGATGAATACAAGGCAAAAAGCTTCAGCAATATTTCTCTCTTTTCAGCAATATTCATAAGTCCTTGAATTAAACAGTGAGAAAACCAAATCCATTGTCTTTAGTCCTCGCACCAAACTCCATTTTCAAGCTATGAATTTCATTCTTGTCTGTGGCAACTTTCTGAGGCTGAAATGGAGCTTTCGAAATCTTGTGTTGTTTTTGACCCCAAGATGAGCTTCCGATCACAAATCCATGCCATCACTGAGACAGCTGATTTCCACCTCAATAATATAGACCAACTCTGGCCCTGGCTCAGCTCAACTGAGACCTGTAATCACTCAAACTTCATCCATGCCTTTGTTCTCTCTATACTTGACTATTCCAATGCACTCCTAACTGGTCTCCCACATTATTCCCTCTGTGAACTGGAGGCCTTTAAAAGCTCTGCTGCCCATGCCTTACACCAAATGCAGTTCATCTATCATTCGCTAATCAACACTGGCTCCCAGTTAAGCAACACCTCAATTTTAAAATTCTCATCTTGTTTTCAAGTCCCTCCATGGCCATGCTCCCACCTATATCTGCAATCTCCCACAGCCTCGCAGCCCTCTGTGATAATTGCGATCCTCTAATTCTGGCCTCTTTAACATCCCCAATTTTAATTGCTCCACCATTGATGGCTATGCATTCAGCTACCTAGTCACTAAGATCTGGAATTCCCTCCCTAAATCTTTTCGCATCTCTCTCTCTCTCAGTCCTCTTTTATGGCGCATATTGAAACCTATCTCTTTGACCAAGCTTTAGGACATATGGCTCAGTGTTCTATTTTACTTAGAGCACTCCTGTGAAGCCTCTTAAGAGATTGTATTTTGTTAGAGGTGATATATATAATATATATGTTGTTATCGAATCCTAGAATGGCTATAGTACAGAAGGAGGCCATTCAGCCCATGATGTCTGTGCTGACTCTCTACAGCAGCAATTCACCTAGCGCCACTCCCCTGCCTTCTTCCAGTAGCCCTGCACATTCTACTTTTTCAGATAATAATCCAATTCCATTTTGAATGTCTCGATTCATAACTTGGCAAAAAATGTAATAGTGAAGAGGGCCATGTCCACAGAAATCTGGTGGTGGTTACACAGTGTGCCAGGCAACAATAAGAAATAGGTGACTACCAAATCCAATCCAGTGAATGCAAATTTTTAAGCAGTGTTTCCTGACAAAGAAGGCAGGAAAATTGGAAGATAAGTTCAATTGGGATGCTCTCATCTAGTGGCTGGTTCACAATTGCTCCAGGGAGAAGCCTAAAGTAAACCCCCACTGCCTTAACACACATTTCTATTCACAAGGCATGGCAGCGTTTTTAGAGCACAGGGCCACTTCGCTAGGCTACGTCTCCACCCAGCACTTAAAACTGACCTATCATTTTTTAGGTCATATTTTTAGAGTCAAGGAAACAATCCTTTCAAGTGAACATCCTAAGAGTCACTATTAACAAGAGACTTAACTGGCCCAGCTACAGTACAAGAATACAATACAATAATAGGTTAGAGATTGGGAATTCTGCAGCAAGTAACTCACCTTCTGACCACCCCCCCTCACTTGCCTAGATGAGTACAGATCCAACACTCAAGAAGCTTGACACCATCCAAGACAAAGCAGCTCACTTGAATAGCATCCCATCCAACACCTTACACATTCACATCCTCCACCATCAGCTCACCATGGCATCAGGGTATACCATCTACAAAATGCACTGCAGCAATTCACCAAGCATCCTTTGTCAGCACCTTTCAAACCTGCAACCTCTATCATCTAGAAATGGGCAGCAGGCGCACGGGAAGATCACCACCTGAAAGTTCTGCACAAAATCACACACCATCATAACTTTGGGCTGAAATTTTCACTGAGCGGGCAGGTGCGACCCGCTTGAGCATAAAATGACACGCGATGATGTCGGGCAAATATCCTGGCATCATCGCGCACTCGGTTGGTGAACGCGCGCAGGAGTCGGCAGCGCGCCCGCAGACAATTAACAGGCCATTAAAGTATTAATTGAATGCAATTTTTCACTGCCCATCCAACCTTACAGTTGGTGGGCAGGCGAAAAGACCAAGCGGCCTTCGGATTTTTTATGAAACCTCATCCACGGGCGGGATGAGGTTTCCAACAGGAATTAAAAATAAAATAAACATTTTGAAATATCATTTATAACATGTCCCTGCTCATGTGACAGACTCACATGAAGGGACATGCTTTTAACATTTGTAAATTCTTTACTTTTGATTTTTAAAATCTTTAGCTCTCTGAGGTAGCTCTGTGCCTCAGGAAGCTTTAATTGCACACACTCGCGCGCATGTGCAAACCTTCATGCTCGCCCTCCTCCCGCCCCCACCCAGCAACGCTCAGCGTTGTAGTGCTGTTAATTGGCCAGCCAGCGTGAAATTGATGCTGGGGCCCGATTGCGGGCGGTGGTCGGCTTCGCGACCGCTCCCAGGCCCGCCCAACGACATGGTAAAAATCTCGCCCTTGGAAATACATTGCCGTTTCTTCGCTGTCACTAGCTCAAAATCCTGGAACTCTTTCCCTAACAGCAATATGGGTGTGCCTACCACATGGGCTTAAGTGGATCAGATAGGCAGCTCACCACTACCTTCTCAAGAGAAATTAGGGATGGGCAATAAATGCTTGGTTTGAGAGTGACACTCACATCCTGCAAATAACTTTTTTTTAAATGCAGGCAAAATGGAATGATTCAGCAATTAAAGATGAAAATTCATCTCACAAAAACTGCTTAATCATGTGTTCCAGTTATAATGGTGATGTTATATTAATAAAATGTGCACAATTTTCTGCTTTCTAATGTAAACACAGTGAAGTATTCAAGTTGATAATTGTGACAATCCTTAGCACAAACCAGCTTTGAACTGATAATTATTGCAATGTATATCAAAAATGGAAGAAATCACATGAGGGTAACAAAAAAATCTGTACTTGCTGCCACTCATAAAATCAGAAATTGTTTTTTTAAAAAGAACTTGAATGGCCACCCTGCTGCATGTTATCTACATGGCTGTTCTTCCTATGTAAGCCTAGACAAACATTGAGAGTGCTCACAAGCCAGCTGATCCATTGGGTGACACCACGATCAGCCCAATTTTGTTCTCACGGAACATGGACATGGACACTCACTTTCCAGCAGGAGAGAAAGGGTATGTAACCAGGAGCGGGAATCCTGGGTAGTTTTCCCTTCCTCTTTGAGGTCATAAGGCTCACTGAAGAGCTCCTGAAGCTGTTCCAGCTAAGCTCACTCCAGGGATTCAACCTGGGCTTTCTTGGTTTATATGAGTTAATAACAAACCAAGTGGTGCATTTACCTACTAATCCAATGACAGAGCTGAATAAAGTACAGCTAAAATCAATGAAGTCAACTGAATAATCATTGCACACAGTTGTCATGGCGATCGGCTTGTATAAACAAGTTTTTATGCTATCTGCAGTTGTTCTTTGAATTATGTCAACCAAATAGAAGATAAAAGTAACAAGTGGTGGAATCATCCCAAATTTGCACTAAGTGCAGTGGCGAGCAGGAAAATGGATGTTTTACCCGCTGGCACAATGGTGGCTTTTCACGCCATATCATCCCAATCCTGGTGTGTCCCGCCTCATTAATAATTAATTCGCAGAAAACATGCTGGGTCGCTGTCAGATTGGCCTCTGATTCACCTACCCTACCTTCACCTCAGGCCTTCAGTAAACCGGGCACCATATTTAAAGGCCGCCCCTGCACAGAGCTAGCACTCTTCAAGGGATAGGAAGCCGCTGGGAACTGATGGCTACCAAAGGGAGGAAACACGTTGCCCCAAACTTAGCAATACCTCCCTCGAGTGCCTACTGGATGCAGTGGAGGCTCACTGCAATGTTCTCTATCCCGCTCTGGGCGAAAGCCAGCAAGCAAGGTCACCAATCCAGCATGGCAGGCAGTGGCAGTGGTGGTCAGCACCAATGCCCTGCAAAAGAGGACAGCCATCCAGTGCAGGAAGAGGATGAATGCTCTCATCTGTTCCACCAGGCTAAGTCACTCTTCTCATCACTCTCAACTCACATCCATCACACATCCACAAGAATCTCACACCTCAAGGAACAACACCATTAACTCTCACACACACCCTCACATCTCCATCAGACTCGTATCCTCTGGAGCTCGCACACTCATCTCATCCATGGCTCTGCTCACTACAAACACTCCATGCAGTACCATGCGTCCTACTCATACTTTCTATATCTGTTTCCATGAGGGAGAACCTGGCTCACAACTGCAGGGAGAGGTTCCATACCGGGGGTGGAGTGGCTCACATTAGGCCCCTCACTCACTTTGAGGAGCGTGCCATCGCACTGACTGGTGAAGACATGGACCGTGCCTGCAGCGACAATGAAGTCGGCAGCGATCACCCATGTGAGGATCCTGCACCACATCATCCCTCCCTCAACACAACTGTGAGTGCTCTCTCTCCTGCTTTTGATTTGGCTACCATGCACTAATCATCTCTACTTTGGTTCACAAGGGGTTCTGTCTAGCAACCAACAACCTCAGCCAGCCAGTCCTCAGCTCCATCCAGGTCCTCACTTCCAGCCAAGAGGACACCTCCTCCATTGAAGAGCTGGAAATAAACAGCCTGGAAGACCCATCACAGCACTTACTCACACCATCCACCACCATGGAGAGACACACCTAGATCTAGAGCAGGCTCGGATTCACAATCTGGTGGTCACCACATCGACACATGTCTGCAGCAGGAGGAGGCAGGTTCAGTCAAGCTCACCAGCATTCAGAGGACTGTTGGGGAAGAGGCGTCTGTGAGGCCGAATCAGATGACGAGCCTCTGGATTTGGCCTTCCAACTCATCGTGGAGCGTCAGTAGAAGGTGGAAGAACATCACGCAGAGCTGTTAGAAGCCCTCGACAGAGTGGCACACGAATCAGAGGGGTGCGTCCGCCTGCTTTCTGATGAAGTGGTGCCCACACATACACATATGGTGGTCTCTATGAGAAGGATGGTGGATGCTATGGAGAGCCTGGTCCAGCAGAACCCGGAGATGTGCGCAGACCTGCACTCCATCGTGGTAGCCATGGGTGAGTTCCTGCAGTGGCAATCTGGGAGGAAAACGGGCACCTTGACATCTTTCCAGGTATTCCTTCCCCTCAAAGAGTCAGGCCGGGACCCTTGGGCACCCGAAGGGAGGAAGAGCAGCAGCTGGATACCCCTGGATCATCCACTCAGGAATCTCAGATGTTGCCCTCTCCCTCCAAGTCCCCTTTGCCTCTGACCCCCTCGACCTCGTCCTGTGTCACCGCAGAGGGAGCTGCTGGTCCACAGGAGGACAGCCAAAGCAAGCTGGGGCCCTCAAGGCCTCAGCTCCCCAGAAGACCCATGCCAAATTCATCAGAGGCAAAAAGGACCAATCATTACACAGGCTGTCTCCACCCCTCCTGCGGATGTCGAGCAACACCTAGAAGAAGTGGTAGACCTAGAAAAGTTTAAAATTTCTGATTACATGAACACATTTTGTTACTTTATAATCCTAAAATATATTCACTTTCACTGAGTAATGTGTAATGGTGTCTTTCAGCTTCATTTACAGGCTTTGCGACTCTTCCCCCTGCATGCCCCCACCCACTAGCAGTTCCGTTGCACGCAGCCAGACCATGAGTGATTCTGGGGGGAGATGTGTGTTTGTGGCTCGTGCAAGCATTTCGGAGCCTTGTGCAAGCATTCTCCCATGTGCGCGGAGCCTTCCTCCATCACATTCAACTCAACGTCCTGAGCATTTCCAATGCTGCCTGCTGGGGTTCTCTTTCAGTTGTCCATCTGAGCTGACCTGCATCTCTGTCCACCCATTCCCATGCAGCGCTTGTGCCTGCCCAACACGAGGCTCCTCCCACTTTCATTTCAGAAGCATGGTTGTAGCAAGGTTTGTTTTCAGCTCCCCCGTATTTCCCCTCCCCCAGTCACTCATGTCCTTTCTCTCATTACTGTTTAACCCCGTGGCATCACCCTCTATTACCTACCAACCAGAACCATTTTCTTCCCGGATGTCCAAGTGAACGTGCACGTTCCTTATCCGCCAAGAATTCTACCCCTATCCACACTGACCTTCCTGACATCCTTCTTCCCGCCCCTAGGGTCCATGTCTGCCTTTGAGTCCCCACCAACCACCCTCACTGTCCCTTCTAACACTACCGTCGCACCCTCACCCTCCCACCCTATTGGCTCACTCTGCCCCCTCTCACATTCACCACTCCATCCTACCACACCTACCCTCAGTTCGCTCCCCAGGAGGCAGTCATCAACTTCACAGACCTCTCCCTTGCAAGTTCATCTGGATATCCCCCACCCTTACTCCCTCCTCCACCCTTACTCCCTCCTCTCCCTGGACTCCTTCCTCCCACCTGAACTCCTTCCTCCCCTCGAATCCCTTCCTCCCCCTGGACTCTCTCCCCCCTCCAAGCTCCTTCCCCCCGAAGTCCTTCCTCCTCTTGGACTTCTTCGCCCTTCCGAACTCCTCCCCCTCAAAGTCCTTCCTCCCCCTGATGTCTTGCCCCCTCCAAACTCCTTCTCCCCTCCAAACTCCTTCCCTTACACCTTCCTCCCCCTTTGCACCTACCGCCCCAGTTGCCACATTCTCCCCCGTTATACAGTCCTCCCCCAGTACGGCCTCCCCGTCCTCAACCTTACCGATATCTTTGCTCCCCCTTTCCAACCTCACACCCCATCCCTGTAGACCTTTCTCTCTCAGTCAAACCTAGACCTTCTTCTCCCACTCCCCAGGTACACCTTCCTCTCCCACTCACAGCTGGACCTTACTCTTCCCCTGCCCCTCGATGATCATCTGTAGCAGCCCACGGTCAAGACCATGATGTCCAAAGAAGACCCCAGATATCAATGGAGACCTCCCACCTTCCCTGAGCTGCTTTGCGGCGCAGCCATGTCCATAAAAATGCATCCAGCATGCGATGCACATGTTCCTCCAGGTTCCGGTAGCTGTAGGGCTCCAGCATCTTCTGCTCCTCAGATGTCCACGATGTGAACAAGGCCCTAATGTTAAGTCCAGACTTCTGCATGTCACACTTGTCAAGACATGTTCTTGGCCAGCATGACATGGGCGGTAAATTTGATGTGGGGGACTGATTCCGGCGAGCAGGGCTTATAATTAGATGCAAACGTATTAAGATGACGTGCCTGACGTGCGGCAGCAGGAAAAACAACCCGCCATTTACGGGCGAAGCAGACAATCGCAAACTGGTTTCACAATGGTGTGCAACCGGTTTTTGGCCTTCTCACCATATTGTCTGCTCACGCCTGTCATGACGCCCGACGCCAACGGGCCGGAACATTCCGGCCAAGGTCTTTAGTTTTATAACATATTCCACATGGCTGGAATTATCAAACTTGGGATTCATTGGATCCTGTCCTACTGCAATTTTAACGTAAACATATTAAGTTAAAGTTAAATCTGCCTGAAATCAGAAGTGCCTTCATCTGCCATCCAGTCACGGTGTGATGTTCCATCCTATCATCTGGAGGAGTCGAGAATCCCAAATGGGAGGCTCTCAACACAGGACTCCTCCCTTTATCTATAAGGGATTTGACATGTAAAGTGCTGCATATGGCGGTCCTGTGCAATGGACTCTTAAGTCATTTTCCAAATTCCCAGGCCACTTGTAATTTGTGCAGCCTGGCGGACTTTGTATTTCATGCTTATAGAGGGTGGGAGAGATTGCAGCCCTTCTTTCGTTATCTGAGACTCTGCTCCTCAATTTCTAGCTGCACTTCAGTCCCACACTTCTGATCTTTAGCCACCTAGTTCAAAGGGAGCAGGTAGATCAGGAGACCTCCTCAAGGGACTGCTCCTGGGCCTGGTCAAGGTGACCATCAACAGGTCAGACTGCAGGGGATTGAGGGGGTTGTTCGGCCTGACTGCCTGCTTCGCTTACATGGCTAGACAAGTGTCTAGACAGAACACCTTCGGTCTGTCCGCAAGCATTACCCAGACCTCCCTGTCGCTGGCCATTTGAACACTCCACCCTGCTCTCATGCCCACATGTCCGTCCTTGGCCTGCTGCATTGTTCCAGTGAAGCTCAACGCAAATTGGAGGAACAGCACCTCATCTTCCGACTAGGCACTTTACAGCCTTCCGGACTGAATATTGAGTTCAACAATTTTAGATCATGAACTCTCTCCTCCATCCCCACCCCCTTTCCGATCCCCCCCTTTTTTTTCCAATAATTTATATAGATTTTTCTTTTCCCACCTATTTCCATTATTTTTAAATGTATTTCCATCCATTGTTTTATCTCTACCTTTTAGCCTTTTTCGATTCCTTCACCCCACCCCACCCCCACTAGGGCTATCTGTACCTTGCTTGTCCTGCTTTCTACCCTTAATTAGCACATTCCTTAGATAATATCACCACCTTCAACACCTCTTTGTCCTTTTGTCTGTGACATCTTTCGGTTATCTCCACCCATCACTGGCCCTCTATCTTGTCCCACCCCGCCCCCCTTAAACCAGCTTATATTTCACCTCTTTTCTATTTTTACTTAGTTCTGTTGAAGGGTCATTCGGACTCAAAACATTAACTGTGTCCCTCTCCGCAGATGCTGCCAGATCTGCTGAGTTTTTCCAGGTATTTTTGTTTTTGTTTTGGACTTCCAGCATCCGCAGTTTTTGCTTTTATTTTAGACAAATGTCCAGGTTGCCTGGAGATCAAGCGGTATTTGCCAGTACATTTGAGGCCTTCTGCAACCAGTGGGCACCAGGGGATGGGGGAGAAACTGGAGTCCATCCTTACCCTTGGGAATGTCACCTTAATTTGATTGGCCAAGTTTTCTTTAAAGTTTTTAGTTTTTGTTACTGTGTAATAGTTGTGCCCCTTTCAAAAGAGGCACTTGGTTCCTCTTAATTGACAACCTTCTGGTTCCATCAAAAAGTGGCATAAGTAAGTTCTAGAATGATGACAGGACAAACAAACCACAAATACATAACTGCTTTGCAAGCATGACCCATTCTTCATGTCTGGTATTGATTCAAAATACAGTTCATAAACGATAAAAAGTTGGAACAATTTGTGGAGTTTTATATAGGTGAATTGATCTGTAACATTTGGTTTGCAATGAGTGCCCCAGTGACAAATTATGAACTTCATTTTTTAAAATGCCCTTATCAGCCACTGTTATACTATGACTGACAGGGGTGTTGGGTGAGAGAAAGTAGAGCTGTGTGCCAAAATGTTTAAAAAATGAAAAACAGAGGGATACATTTAACCCCAACTCTGGTAACCCATAATCCATGGCAGCACAGCCTGAAGGCAGCAGACACTGATTCAATAAACACATGCAGTAGAGCACCAGAACATTGCTACCATTCAACAGAATTTGGTCTGCAGGACCATCGGCAACTTGCTTTGAATGGCTCATATTTTGTCACCCTGTCCCTGCCCTATTCTGCGGGCTGAATCAAAGAATAATTGCAATCGAATAAATGTAATAAAGGTGGCATAACAAGTCTCAGAACTGTTGGAAAAATCTAAGTTCAATATTTAAAATGTCAGTTGTACACAAGCTAGTCATAGTACAGATGATGTGCTACATTAACAATGCCAAAGTACCTTTCTCAGGCGATCTCAGTACTAATGCCAAATTCAGAAATTCTGTGAAATCAGTGGAGTGGCAGTGTCACTGTCATGGAAGGTATTATTTACCACACAAGCACCAAAACCCTGGCAGCTATGGAGCACAGGAAGAAAGGACAGGGTACAGGAAAACTGTACTAAGTGTTTGTGCCTAATTTTCAGTATTTCTATGTCCAATGCAAACCAACTGTGACATTGAGGTATGACTCAGTGAAGCTCATATTTCCCTAAATCATAGCCCTGATATTAACCCAAGGAGGTAATTAGGTGGTGAGCTGCAAAACCCCCTGACTTCAGTAACTTGAGGCCTGGACAGTTTTTACCCCCAAGTCTCAAATAGAATCACCAATATGAGGATTTCTATTGGCAACTCACTAAATAAAAATAAATATTTCCAATCACTTTAAAAGTGCACAGAGATTGCAACTCTGTGATTCAACTTTATACTCTGACATGTCCCAGGCAGTATAGAAACTAAATATTAATTCTTAAAAACCTAGTTACACAAGCAGGTACCTGAGTCAAACCAGATTAGGAAAATAAACTCCCTAAACATGTAAATAAAAAATAAATAACGTTTGCAACTTAAGAGGATTGGCATTATATGAACACACTGTTTACATAATAGACACTGGACTCCTTTATTTAAAATGTATAGAGGCTGGAGCTGCTTGTGTGCTATTTGCAAAGGCAGCAGCCATATTGGGGTCTGCCACTGACTTGTCGAAGAGAGAGGCAGCTCCCTAGAGGGCCAGCAATGTGGATGGTGACGAAAGGGGTCATGCGGTTAAGATTATGGCAGAACACTGATACTGGTGCAAGGAGGTCCAAGAAAGATAAGTTTTAAGTAAATGGAGAGAAAGTTTTTGATGGCCCTGCAGCAAACCAGAAAGCTTTGCAGTACCCTGCCCCAGGCTGTTTGGGTTCGCTGTATTGAAAATTGAAAATTATAATTTTGACCGTTAATGGGCCATTAATTGGCAGTGAGCGGATTTCCTGTTCCCTCCATCCCCCGCTAGCCCTTTGAAAATTCAAATCTGTCCTGCAGGTGTTGGCAAGACATGCTTCAGGACCACAATTTTGAAATCCTGCTTACACTGGGTCCAGATTCCATGGTCCTTTCAAAACCCGTCCATTGTAGCTGTAAGAGTTTTGCTTTTTGTTTAAGGAGCTAAGTCCATTCTAGTTTAGATCTGCTGGGTTTTTCTGGATTTATTTGTCCCAAGGATGTTGCCCTAGTAGCCATGCTGCTTTGTTAATTTTTGGAGGTTTAGACTGCCTGATCTACTGCTCACTACTTGTGTTTCTCTTCGACTGTGAAGGGACTGAGGTCACTGCAATTCTACTCTTCTCTCTACTTTGGTAGGGATGAAGTGAATGTAACCAGCACCATATTGGGTTCCTCCTGTGAACAGCTTTCTGGGAGGTGGGGAAATGATGGGTGGCTTGTTTTTCATAGTGAACAATAGTAAATGGATCAATTTTGGTATTGTTATCATGACTCACAATTTTCTCTGAGGAATTAATGTCCTACTGAATTGTAAGAAACTGCACCATTTTCGGACACCGACCTTTAAGTTAAAAGATTAATTTCTCCAAAAAGAATACACAGGAATGCAGGTGTATCTCCCTGCAGTACTCCTTCCTTCAGGTACCATGTCCTAAGAGGGCATTGGTGACTATGGACTTCTATTGGGTTAGTCTATGATTATGCTTGGCAAAGTACTGCAGTGGTTTGGTATTGCCTTCTGCAGTATGGGTGACCAGGAAACTCTCCCACTCTTTACTGCCTACCATCAAATGTATTGGAAAGATTTACAGGCTGATAAATAACCTGTTCAGCCATATTATGCACACACCTTCCTTGGCTATCAAGTCATGAAGTAGGACTTGAACCTGAAGCTTCTGGTCTAGAGTAATGGATACTACTACTTCGCCACAGGCTCTCCCAACTGGAACATACAATTTACTAAGCAACCCAGGAGTAAAAGTTTCTGAAATTCAGAATCAAATGTGAATGAAAGTTTAAGAAGTGTGCACCTGGAGCCTCATTTTAGTTTGCTACACAGTAGTTCCACCTGACACGATAGGCTTTCATCAAGAAAACAAGTTGAACAAAAATTATGAATGATGGCAGACTGGTCTAGGAGGGTTTATGAATAAGTGTGCTAAGCATCAACTCAAAGAGACACACCTTTGGAGCTAAGGACAGGGAGTTTCATTATAAAAGTCAAAATTAAGACGACTATGAATTTTTAGATTTCGAATTAGGACTCATGTTAGCAAAACATAGCATTTTTTTTATTTGTTTTTAACCTGTGTTAAGTCTGATGTGTCAAGATTTCTTGCTATTTGGTTCAACACGCCAAGTTGTCCCCTTCCCCTGAACCTCTATGCAAAATGATAGAATGTAGATTTCCCATCCACCTACTACCAATTTTTCAGTGAAACTATAGTTGAAGACAATCACAAACATTCTCTGCCACACTGCTATTATTTATACATCCCCTCAGTTTCTCTCAGGCAGGAACCAGTTGCACCAAATGCATCTGCCTATTTATGGGCAGGTTATTTTAAGCATGTAGAAATGAACCAAATGGCTCAAGCTATCCATTTCCATCATTAGCACTGCAGCAACACAAAATTATTGCAGAACTCTTCCATCCAAAGTTGTTATGAGGTTTAATTTTTGAACCTAAAAGGTCTGTGTAATCACACAAAGAGCAGCTGATTGCAATGCTGTGGTACCAAATTCAAAATTTAAAAAAACTTTCTTTAGCAACAATTCAGTTGCTATCAAAGACTGTTGGTTAGGCTGCTCGTCTCCTGGCACAAATTGGCGGTAGGTGCACAGTGCATGATCCATCCATTTGTACTTGAAAATTACAATCAGAGTCCGAGGACCAGAGTACAGCCCTGATTCGAATATTTAAGATGCTTTACACTCAGGCTGTTTCCTACTTACAGTCCCTCCTGTAAGCTGTATCTAGCGGAGTTTAGGAACCTATGACACAGCTGACGTGTCCCCTCGCCCAATTCTCAATTGCCAGCTTCCCAATTTTCAGGTGAGAAATGAGGTGATGGTTGCAAATTCCATGCCCTCCTCCCCACATATTCCAGAAAAATCATGCGAAATCAGTCACCTTTTGACAATTTAAAATGAACTTAGTAACTTGATGTGAGAGTAACTGCCATAATGGATGGGCTAATATCCCCTCTTCTGCTGTGGTAAAAAACTGCACTCTATATCCCCTGCTGAGGATAACACTGAGATTGAGAGTACACGAGGGATTGACTGGAGTAAAGGTAGCTCAGTACTGTTTGAATACAAACAGTTATTGATAAAATACCAAAGAGAAATTATTACAAACTTGCATAGAATATCAATTACACCAGTACCTGAACCACCAGCAATTTGGCCTTTAAATTCTGGCCTGGTGATGGAGAAGAAGCAAAATAATTCTTCACCAGACAGGAATTACACAGATTACTCTTCCACTGAAATATACTGCAAGTTTGTAAGTATTTTGTTTCATTAAAACTATAAGGAAACACCGAGTTTCTCAAGTGTCAACGAATGAAAAAATAATAAGCAAAATTGCCTCCTTTTTAGAGGGGCACAAGTAATAGAAACTTAAAGAAAAACAAAGGACAGAATTTTTCCAATGGCAGGGTTTCCCACCATGCCACCAAAAAAGTCAGCATGGAATGCATATCTGCCAATCAAAGATGCCCACTCTCCAAATAGACTGGAGGCAGAATTTCCTCCTGTATCACTTCTATATTGAACTTTGCAAGTTTATATGGATTTCAGCAAAGCCTTTAACATGGTCCCACATGGGAGACTTATAAAGAAGGCAAATGCACATGGGATACAGGGTAATTTGATAAGGTGGATTCAAAATTGGTTTAGTTGTAGGAGACAGAGGGTGATGACAGAAGGATGCTTTAGTGACTGGAAGCCAGTGTCCAGTGGCATACCACAGGGATCTGTGCTCGGTCCCCTATTATTTGTCATTTATATAAATGACATAGATGACTATGTGGGGGGTAGGATTAGTAAGTTTGCGGATGACACAAAGATTGGCCGGGTGGTTAATAGTGAGGTTGAGTGTCTTGGGCTACAGAAAGATATAGACGGGATGGTCAAATGGGCAGATAAGTGGCAGATGGAATTTAACCCTGAAAAGTGTGAGGTGATACATTTTGGAAGGAGTCCATAGATCTCTGAAGGCAGAGGGGCATGTTAGTGGGGTGGTGAAAAAGGCATTTGGGACACTTGCCTTTATCTATCGAGGCATAGATTACAAAAGTAGGGAGGTCATGTTGGAGTTGTATAGAACCTTGGTGAGGCCACAGCTGGAGTACTGCGTGCAGTTCTGGTCGCCACATTATAGGAAGGATGTGATTGCACTGGAGGAGGTGCAGAGGAGATTCACCAGGATGTTGCCTGGGATGAAACATTTAAGTTATGAAGAGAGGTTAGATAGACTTGGGTTGTTTTCGTTGGAGCAGAGAAGACTGAGAGGTGACCTGATCGAGGTGTACAAGATTATGAGGGGCATGGACAGGGTGGATAGGGAGCAGCTGTTCCCCTTAGTTGAAGGGTCAGTCACAAGGGGACACAAGCTCAAGCTGAGGGGCAGGAGGTTTAGGGGGATGTGAGGGAAAACTTTTTTACCCAGAGGGTGGTGATGGTCTGGAATGCACTGCCTGGGAGGGTGGTGGAGGCAGGTTGCCTCACATCCTTTAAAAAGTACCTGGATGAGCACTTGGCGCGTCATAACATTCAAGGCTATGGGCCAAGTGCTGGTAAATGGGATTAGGTAGGTAGGTCAGGTGTTTCTCATGTGTCGGTGCAGACTCGATGGGCCGAAGGGCCTCTTCTGATTCTGTGACTTGGGCAGAAGTCCCGCCTCAGTGAGCTGTCAGCTAATCTGATTGGCCACCCCCACCCACCTACAAACCAACTGGCCGGGGACCATAACATTCCCCCCAAAGAAAACTTATAATTTAAATAATATCATTCACACTTTCTGTCACAATCTCCAATCCCATTGGTCATGGAAGGCCTCAAGTGTACCAGAGGACACCGCGTGCAGTGAACAACATTTGTATATCAGGCTCCTCAGGTACATGGCAAACTAGAAATCTTACCGGCACAAGTCAGTGCCCAAATTTCCAAGCTCGTCTTTTGAGAAATGGGCACCAGTCTCCAGTAATAACTTGATGATTTTGGTGTGTCTGCAAAGGGAAAAGAGAGTCACTGTAGCATTTGACAAGCAAAAGATCTAAAAGAGAACACTGTAGAGTTGATCCTTTATCAACATGAAACATCAGAACTACTAGGAACACTTAAGTTGTTCTTATTCAGCGATTTGTTAGAAATGAGAAATGTCTGTAGAATATATGTAGAGATGATATTTAGCTGGAATAAGGTAAAGGATTAGATTAACACTAAGTTTAGTTTCAGTAGAAACAAGTGGAATGAGTATTTTGATACATGACAATTGCCCCAGGTGCAGGGGAACCAATAGCCCAGGAAAGAGGCATGGACACTATCTGCAATAGTGGAAAGGTAACTAGGTAAATGTCATAAACAACCATATTGTAAAGCTGTATCAGGATTGTCTGTTAACCTTGTTTAACAAAGATGTTTACTAAAATGCTAAAATAACCAGTGAGAATACAATAGGAAGTGTTTTTGTACATATAGTTTAACATTCTATGGTACAATAATTTAACAAGAGAGTAGAACAGTCAGCCTGTATGGCTGGTCCATGAGCAGATTTAAGCATATAGAACTGATAACAAACCGAAACGAACAATGGGGATGTTGGGCGGAAACATCTGGGAAACAGCCGATGGAGTGTATGACCCAGGGCCTCCAATCAAGCCCCAAAGAAACCTCTGAAGAGGAATCTGGAGGCACCCTCCTCTAAGTCCTGTCACAGTGCTCACCCGTACCCTCCAGCAGCGCAGAGACACATCTTGGCGGGTCCTAGCTTTAGAAGAGCCTTGGGCTCACAACCTGGTGAGCACAGCATGCTGTCTGATCCATGGCAGGGACTTTCCTGGTGTCCGGCACTTGGAGGACTGCTGGAGACCAGAAATTTGCTGAGTCTGAGTCAGATGACGAGCCTCTGGACTCAGTCATGTCACAGTTGCTGGAGCTGCAAAGGCAAGCTCGGGAACATCAAGAAAGGATGTCCGCTGCACTCCTCAACTTGCAAGGCTTGATGGAGGAGTCCGTCCGCCTTCACTCTGAGGTGATACCGCCGGCATGCCAAAGCACTGAGGTCAACACTGGTAGGATGGCGGCCACCATGGAGACATTGGTCCTGCACTGCTGCGCGAGCTCAACTCCGTCGCTGTTGCCATAGTTGGCCTCCAACACTGTGTAAGAAACAGGGGTGCCGGGCAGCTCGATCTCACTCCAGCTACCTGTTCTCCTCAAGGAGTCAGCCTGGGGCTCTTGGGCACCCATGGGGAGGAGGATCAGCAGGTGCACACCCCGGGGCCATCCATCCAGGTGACTCCAGGAGCGTCCAGCCCATCCGAATTCCCTCTTCCTGTGACCTCAGCAGCTCCAGTTCCACGGGCCGAGGAGAGTGCCACTGCCACACAGCAGGACCCCAGAAGCAGGCCGGGACCCTCCAGGTCTCAACTTTGCTTGTCATTGCTGCCAGAATGTAGTGGGTAGGCGCCACAGAGTTCTCTCATTCTCTCTGTGTTCTCTCAGCACCTTTAAGGTGGGGCTGGCCCCATATCTTCAGCATCTATGACCAGTGACGCTGTGCTCCTGAAGGGCTCAGGTGCTGAAGGCAGACAAAGGATCAGATGCTTCTAAAGTTTCATGGCTGCGTCTCTATGATATGATCCTGATCACAGGGCACAAGGGAGCTGCCCTCAGCCAGACACGAGTCAGACATTCTCAGAGGCTATGTGAAGACCTATGGAGTGTCCTCACTGCATGTCACAGAATCTTAACAGCACAGGAGGCCATTCTGCCCATCATGTCTGCACCAGCTCTCCAAATAAATATTATGACCTAGTGCCATTGCCCTGCCTTTTCCCCGTACCCTTGCACATTGTTTCTATTCAAATAATCATCTAATGTCCTCTTGAATGCCTTGATTGAACCTGCCTCCACCACACTTCCAGGTCGTGCATTCCAGACCCGAACCACTCGTTGTGTGAAAAAGTTTTTTCTCAGGTCACATTTGCTTCTTTTGTAAATCACTTTAAATCTGTGCCCTCTCGTTCTTGATCCTTTGACGAATGGAAACAGCTTCTCCCTATCTACTCTGTCCAGCCCCCTCATGATTTTGAACATCTATATCAAATCTCCATTCAGTCCCAACCTCTCCAATCTATCCTCATAGCTGAAGTTTCTCATCCCTGGCACCATTCTTGTAAATCTCTTCTGCACTCCCTCCAATGTGTTCACATCCTTCCTATAATATAGTGCTCAGAACTGTACACAATATTCCAGCTGAGGTCTAATGAGTATCCTATATAAATTCAGCATAATCTCCCTGCTTTTGTATTCTATGCCCCCATTAATAAAGCCCAGGATACTATATGCTTTATTAACTGCTCTCTCCGCCTGTCCTGCCACCTTCAATGATCTGTGCACATATACACCCAAGTCTTTCTGCTCCTGCACCCCCTTCAAAATTTCACCCCTTATGTTATATTGTCTGTCCATGTTCTTCCTACCAAAACA
Source organism: Cetorhinus maximus (assembly GCF_964194155.1). Lineage (NCBI taxonomy): Eukaryota > Metazoa > Chordata > Chondrichthyes > Lamniformes > Cetorhinidae > Cetorhinus > Cetorhinus maximus. Next base: position 39,718,865 of record NC_135896.1, on the reverse strand, counting down.
CATCACCTCGCATCTCCTCATTGAACTTCATCTGCCACCTTTCTGCCCACACCACCAACTTGTCTATGTCCTCTTGAAGTTCCGCACCGTCCTCCTCGCAGTTCACAATACTCCCAAGCTTCATATCATCCGCAAACTTTGAAATTATCCCCTGCACACCAAGATCTAGATCATTAATATATTTCAGGAAAAGCAAGGGTCCCAATACTGACCCCTGGGGAACTCCACTACAAACATTCCTCCAGCCCAAAAAATATCTATTGACCATTGCTCTCTGCTTCCTATTTTTCAGCCAATTTTGTATCCACGTTGCTACTGTCCCTTTAATTCCATGAGCAATAACTTTTCTCACAAGTCGGTTGTGTAGCACTGAAAATGCCTTTTCAAGGTTCATGTACACCACATCAACAGCATTACCCTCATCGACCTTTTCTGTTACCTCTTCAAAAAACTCCAGCAAGTTAGTTAAACACAATTTCCCCTTTAAAAATCCATGCTGGCTCTTCCTTATCAATGCATATTTTTCCATGTGACTACTAATTCTATCCTAAATATCATCATCATCCTCCTGCAATCGAGTGACTATTAGGGCCTCCACTGTGTATTCATGACAGGAGCATTCTCACAAAGGGTACTTGCGCTGCCTTAAGCCAGACTGGAGTCAAACATTCACAGATGTAATGTGAGGATCCATGGGGTCATCTCACTGTATGTTGTCATCATCCTCCACAAACCTAGCAGCTATGAGGGCTTCCCTAGCGCGTCTGAATCATCTAGCTAGTGCGAGGGCTTCATCCCCATCATTGTCGACTCTGAGGACCTCCTCAGCCTCATCCTCACCCCCGTCGGCATCCTTCTCATCAGAGGAGGCCTCCTCAGCCAGCTCGTCTCCCCATTGCAATGCTAGGTTGTAAAGGCTGCAGCTGATGACATCAATGCGTGATACCCTCCGTGGACTGCATTGCTGGGCTGCAGCAGACAGATCCAACACTGGAAACTCATCTTCAGCATCCCGATAGTCTGCTCCACCAAATTGCAGGTTGCTGCATGAGCCTCATTGTACCATCGCTCTGCTGAAATCTGAGGCCACCACACGGGTGTCATCAGCCACAGCCTCTGCGGATAGCCCTTGTCCCAAAGGACCCATCCCTGCAGCTTATGTGGAGCCTGGAAGACTTCATGGATCTGTGACTGACTAAGGATGTAGGAGTCATGCACACTCCCTGGAAATAGTGCGTACACCTGCAGGATGTGTTTCTGGTGGTCACACACCAGCTGCACATTCAACGAGTGGAACCCCTTGCGGCTGAAGTAGTTCACCTCGTGTTGCGACGAAGATCTGAGCGCCACGTGAGTGCAGTTGATGGCACCCTGCTCCTATGGGAAACCTGAGATCTGGGTGAATCCAATCGCTCTTGCATCCTGGCTGTCCTGATCCCAGGCGAAACGCACAAAGTTGTATGCCCTTGCAAAGATGGCATCCATGACCTCATGGTCCCTGGGTGTTGCTAGGAACCGACCAGTGATGGCTAGCTGCGGCTCTTCGGCAGTGCGTGCGAGAGCCCCAGCTGCCCCTTCTTCCCGACGTTGCTGCTCCTGCCTCTACGCAGTCAGGAGCCTCAGTCACTCTCTCCTCCATCATCTTCGCTCTTTGTAGCTATCAGCCATACAACTAATCCACCAGGCTTCATGATCCTGATGTACTCCTCCTGCAAGATGAAAGAGAGAGACACGTGGTTAGCATGGGTGGCGTAACAGCCTGTCTTGATTAAGTGTGAAGGCGCCTTAATGCTTCCCGGAGAGTGCTGGCCACCACTTGGATGGCCAGAGATTAGTGCGTTGCATGGCCGCCCAAAACCCCACCCACCTCCAACCCACTCCACCTGACCAATTGGTGGCAGCTTTGCCCATTGGGCCGCATGCTGTGTTCTCAGCTCAGGTGCAGACATTCTCCTAATCTGTGCTGCAAGGCTGTGCTGTTAGCTTGAACCATGGGGGAGACTGGTCCAAACCAGAATGCTGACATTGCAAGGATCTGTGAGCGCCTCCAGCAGTGACTGCTCCATGGCCAGCTTTAGCAAGGAGATTGTACAATGTGCCCAGTCAACCAACTGTTCTGCAGTCCACTAAAACGCTCATGACTTTGTAGTCTGTGCCCGGGGACTGGGAGTGGGGATGCGGGAGGAGTAGTGAACACTTGGTGACACTTTGATGACTCTGTGTTGCTTGAGTGGGCAGATAAGCTAGAAGCCAGACTCCAATCATATCAAAAACAAAAACAGAATTACCTGGAAAAACTCAGCAGGTTTGGCAGCATCAGCGGAGAAGAAAAGAGTTGACGTTTCGAGTCCTCATGACCCTTCAACAGAACTGTTGAAGGGTCATGAGGACTCGAAACGTCAACTCTTTTCTTCTCTGCCGATGCTGCCAGACCTGCTGAGTTTTTCCAGGTAATTCTGTTTTTGTTTTGGATTTCCAGCATCCGCAGTAGTTTTTTGTTTTTATCCAATCATATCAATGTGGCTGTGCCTGAACCGCCTCAGCTGCAGAGGAATGGTCACTTTATACAGGTTTCCCTAATGTGTGGCCGCTTCCCTCGCCCACCCTACCCCCCACCCCAAATGCTTGTGCGCTATATTCAACGACAGGGCTGCCCTTGACCCCTCCCCCACAAGTTGCCTCAACAGCAGGGCTGCCCTTGCCCCCACCCCTCCCCCCCCAACATTCCTCAAGCTTGAAGTCCAACAGGCGACCCTGGCAAGAGCTGCACATCGTTGCAGTGTATTCACCTCCGAGTTCCCCTCTAAGTGCAGCCTGCCAAGTGCACGCCTTTTATGTGCTGTTGTGAAACACGTCGGCGTGCTTTCCTGCCAATGTGGACGGATGATCCAGCTTGGGAGGGCGATTCCAGCAGGCTGGCCTAATAAAGATATGCAGATATATTACAATGAAATTCCCGACATCCTATGGCGGGAAACGCGGCCCACAATCGGTGGGCTGATCGGACTATCACGAACTGGTTTCACGCCAGAAAATCCCGGCTGTTGATATGGTAAGTTTGAAAGTTGATATCTTCTTAGGGAACCGTGAAACTGATCAAAGAAACAACACAGAATGTGGTAAGTGAAACAATCAGCCTGGTGTATTTGCGTGATAATGGTGGGCTTCTCTCCATGGTTTGAACAAAGGTAAAAACCTATAAGATGCTACATTTTACCCACTTCCTATTGGGAGGGTGTAGGTTGCAGATCGGTATGTCTTAAAGAAGTCTCCATTGTCTTCTGTAGGTTAACTGCAAGTATTTATTAACTATTAGAACTATTTGCATGTGCAGTAAAGGGTACAAGCTAGGAGCTGTCTCCATGCTTAGGTCTATACGCATCTCTCCTCAACACCACACTAACCCTGGGTCTGGGTCATGGCCTTCTTAAATCACTGTGTGAGCAGCACTGTACTCAGTCCCACTTTAACCCTATATGTGCCAGACATACTACACTTCCCCCTATGTCTTAGAAACCTGGACAATAAGTAAAGATCTGTGGAATAAAATAGAGTCCTTACCTCCATCTTGGGGATCCAACACTTTGGCTGGTAGGATTGCTTGTAGTCCCAGCAGCCACCCTTGTTCCCGGTGCTTCTGCTGAAACTACAGATGCCAATCAGATTAGCTGGTGGAATAAAGAAGAATCTGTATAGGACAATAAGGCCTTGTCAATAATGAACCCCTGAAAATGGGCATTAAGGATAAGGTTTGGAAGGATTCCAATTGTAGCACGTGATGAAGAAAAACTCTTGAGATTGGATCCATGCTGACTTCAGTCTAACACTCTTGAGAAGGTCGGGGGAATTTGGAGAAGAAGCAAGGCACCAGAAGTAAAGAGAAGGAAGAGGAGAGCTGTTTGCACAAGCCTGTTATCCTGTCCAATCGCAACTTGGCACGGTCGAATGTTTTTGCTGTATAACTAGTCTGTTATATGCCATTGTATACTCTGATTGAACTCATCCTCTTTCGTTGCAGTTGATGCTGCTTAGATTAAATCTCTACACGGTTGCCATCACAGGATTAAAAATCTACCATATTTTCCTTCCACAGGAGAATTATATCTGGATACTTTGGTGTATAAATTTTAAATTGTTGTGTCTCTTAGGTGCCTAAAACTGACAACTCATAACCAACTTAACAGCCCAGAGGCTCATGCCAAATCTGCATCGCAGTTTGGGCACTGGTAAATTCATCAGGGACCTTGTCTGGTTATAGGTAGCCCTGGCCGTCGCCTCAGTTGAGCAGTCTCAGCTGCGGAAGAATGCTCACTTTTGACAAGCATTTCCAAGTGCGTGGCTGCTTCCCTCACCACCACCCGCCCACCCCCGATATGTACTTGTGTACTTCCTTCAGTCGCTGCTGCTTTGCACCACCGCCCCCACCCCCCACCGGCCTTGCCCCTGCACCGCACTGAAAGCCAGCCGGGGAAAAGCGGCTTGCCTGTGCACCCCCCCACCCAGCCGAATGCACAGCGCCTCTTCCCTGATGTCCGACAGGCAATGCTTGTGTGCACTGCACAATGTTGTGTGCACTCACCTTTGAGTTTCCCTCAATGTTCAGATCGCCAGGTGCACGCCTTTTGAAGGCAGTTCTGAAGTATGCCATTCTGAAGTCACGCTGATATGAGCGGTAAATTTGATGTGGGGAGGTGATTCCAGTGAGCAGGGCTTATAATGAGATGCTAAAGTATTGAACGTAGGTCCCCAACGTGCAGTGACGGGAAATGTGTCCCACCATTGATGGGTGGAGCAGATGATTGCAAACTGGTTTCACAACGGCGTGAAACTGATTTTTGATCTTCTTGCCATGACGCATGCCGCCAACGAGACTGGATGATTCTGCCTTCAGGGTGGGATTTAATGGTTGCAGCAGTGGGCCCATCCACTGGCTGGTGAGCTAGCAGCAGCCCCACCACAACTATTTCTGGATGCCCTGTTGGGATTATGTCCCAATTAGGTATCCCGTTGACTGCCATCAGGGTTCCTGGCTCCACAAGGAACAATTTCCCACTGGATTTCCTAGTGCAGGGCCGAGGTCCCATCCCCAGAAACTGCCAGCAAATCAGAAGCCAGCAGTTCTCCAATACCAGCAAAGCCACTGGGAGCAGGGACCACTGCCGGTACCGCAGTGGGTCCCATGTGATGGAATGTCCCTGGAGCTCCCGTACCAAAGTGATTGGAGCGAGATCACAGGCTTGAGGCCCTGGTGATGAGGGAGGGTTTCCTTGTCAGGGACAGGGAACAGCTTCCCAAGGGTCCCTCTGTTTCCTCCATTGGGCTCAGGAGCCGGAGAAGGAGATCCCCACGAGGCTGCAGGCATACCCACCAGGATTTACGTGGTGACTTGCCCACATGGCGATGTCCCTACCCATCACTCGTAGAATACCAGCAGTGGCAGTGTGAGGCCCTTAAGTCCTCAACATTCCAGCCCCAGACTTAATTGGGGATAGTCGGGAAGGTGATGGGGTCTTCACTCCACACCTTCAACCCCATTATATGGCTCCCCAACCCATCATCAGGGGAACATTAAATTCTTGTCCTTTTGGTTTTCAACACTCTCACTGTCTCTCCCTATTTTTTTATAAATCTCTCCTCACCTACTTTTTCCCTATTTGTATCTTTCTTCCTTTCACACATGTTCCACTACTGATTTCAATTTATGTTTTTACATCCTTTCAACACCGAAATGCACAGCAAGGCAGTAAGGTATGGGTATCAAGCAGAGACCTAGGAAGCGGACATCAGATGCTGTTGGATCATCCGTTGGAAGGAGTGAAAATAAAGGTCTTACAATTCCCATTCTGCATCAGAGTACTCTCTTTCTCCCCCATGAAAAAATTCTTGCTCTTTCATCTCTTATTCTGGTTCCCCTTCCTCTCTCAACACAAAAATCTTTCTCTCTCTCCCTCACTTTCCCCACTTCCTCCAGTGCACATCACTTTAAAATGATAATAAATTGGGTGTTCCAGCAAAAGTTAATGAAAATTGTCTTATATTATGGTTTAACCATAGTAACAGAAACTAAAAGTAAAATCTGAGAATATAAGGCAAAATACTGTGGGATGCTGGAAATCTTAAATAAAAACAGAAAACGCTGGAAATACTCAGCAGGTCTGGCAGCATCTCTGGTGAGAAGCAGAGTTGATGGGCCTGATTTTCCTTCCGGTGTTGGGAATATGAGTTAGGACCATTTCTGGGTCCGGATCCCGCCCAGGCGTGGGGGGAGCCAAGCCCCGGTTTTCAGGGGGGTAGCCTGTTAATTGGCTGCAGGGCAGGTTGGGTGGTCAATCTGTGCAACATGGCCCAGTGACAAAAAGTGCCTGTGCATTGATGCCAATGCATCTAGAGGTGCAGGCTGTCTCTGCTTCATCCGAGGACACAAGAGGAGCACCACATAGAAGTTGTGATATTGTATGCATGCCAATGCAGACAATGGCATGTATCTTTAAGAAGCCGCATAGGGACATCACTATGACATCACCATGTATAAGACTGGAGGATAAAAGGTACAGCCTCCATTTTAGATGTTCACTACAGCCTGTGATCTCTACAACAGATGTTCACTGCTGTCTGTGACCCTGTATCAGTAAGACTTTATGTGTGCCTTATGAGTCAGGCATACATTCAAGTAATCAGCCTATGTAACTGTTAGGACCCTGGTAAGATCAAGGCCTTTGCAGAGCTGCATATAGTTGTTGCTAATAATAAACTTCATGGTTGGAATTTTATGGCCCTGTTGCGGCAGGGATATGGTTGTAAAATACAGCGAGCCATTCCAAACTCCATTGACTTCGGTGAGACCGCGAAATCCCGCTGGCATAAAATTCCGCCCCATACAATTGTGTTCAACCAGAACTCACGCCAGTCTCAATATCTTGCAAAGCATAGACAGCATAGAGACAGATCCCTTGAGGTCTACATTGAGACCCTCAACATATATGGTGGCAGCAGACCGTAAGAGACCACAACAGAAGTGGCCGAGAACAGAGGCCACCATGTCGGGCAGAGCACTGAGTGGGTCACTGGGATTTGTTTCACTTGTAAACGTGCTTTTCTTTTTAAACACAATGTAAATATTGAAACATGACGCCATAAGTGTGGGCTTGCATGCTTTAATAGTGAGACAGGAAAGCAACAACTTATATTTATATAGCTTCTTTAACAAAATGAAACGTCCAAAGATGCTTCACAGGATCATTCCAATAAAAGTATGACACTGTGCCACATAAGAAGCTGACCAATGGCTTGGTCAAAGAGATAGGTTTTAAGAAGTGCCTCAGAGGAGAAAAGTGAAATAAAGAGGCAGAGAGGTGTTGGGAGGCAATTCCAGAGTTTGGGGCATAGACAACTGAAGGCACGGCCACCAATGGTGGAGCAATTGTGATTGGCAATGCATAAAAAACTCGTATTAGAGGAGCACAGATTCCTTTGAGATTTGTGGGGTTGGAGGAGATTACAGAGATAGGGAGGGACAAGGCCTCAGAGAGATATGAAAACAAGAATAAGAATTTTCCAATAAAGATGATGCTTGACTAGGAGCCAATGTAGGTCAGCGAGTACAGGAATGATAGGGAACAGGACTTGCCATGAGTTAAGACACAGGCAGGAGAATTTTGGATGGCTTCAAGTTTACAGAGGGTGGAATCTGGGAGACCAGCCAGGATTACATTGGAATAGTTTTGTCTAGAAGTAACAAAGGTATGGATGAGGGTTTCAGCAGCAGGTGAGCTAGCTGAGAAGGGAAAAGTTGAGTGAGGTGAAAAAAAGGCAATCTTAGAGATGCCACGAATATGAGGTTGGAAGCTCATCTCAGGATCAAACATGATACCAAGGTTGTGAACTCTGTTCACTGACTACCGACTCCATCCCTCTCCGTGGGAATAGCCTGAGATTCAGCCAGGTTGGATCTCAGACTATTCCCACGGAGAGGGATAGAGTTGGTAGTCAGGGAACAGAGCTTGGAGCAGAGACAGAAAACTATGGCTTCAATCTTACCAATATTTAATTAGAGGAAATTTTTACTCATCCAGTACTGAATGTTAGATAAGCAGTCTGATGATATGGCAACAGTGGAGAGTCATGAGAGGTGGTGGTTAGATAGAGCTGGGTGTCATCAGCATACATGTGAAAACTTATGACAGGCCTTTGGATTATGTCACCAAGAGGCATCATGTGGATGAGAAATATAAGAGGTAAGGATTGATACTTGAAGGACATCAGAGATAACGGTGTGGGAGCAGGATGCGAAGCCATTGCAAATAATTTTCTTGTTATGATTAGATAGGTAAAAATGGAACCATGTGAGAGTAGTCCCACCCAGCTGGATGACAGAAAAGGTGGCGACGGGAAGCAAGGATATGTGAAGCGGGTGCTGTGAAATCTCTGGACAATTGTGCATCATTTATTGGCAATAGGAGTGGATCTATTTCAGGTTACGTCTTCAATGACGGTGTTCTCGCAGGCAGTTCAAAGTGAGTTCCAGATCCCATCCTCCTGGGTTAGAAGTGTGGTGGTAGACTTTTAAGTAGGTGTGGTTATGATCCATGTACATTACCAGATAGGAAACAATGTAATGAAACACATGATAGGTAGTCTGCAGTGTGTAGTCATCCAAGAGCTCTCCAAGATTGTGCATGTATTACTTAATCTTCATGAACCGAGAACACACATTTGAGTGGTTGGCACATTTGTGTTCAGAAGTAAGAAAATCAAGGGAATACAACAAGAAGAGCTCAGCTGAAGTTCTCCTCCTCTTCGGCCTCCTCCACCTCTTCTTCCTCTGATGAGCTGTGTCATTCCAAGGTCTCACCTTCTTCACGGTTCCAAGAGGGCCATGTTATGGAGAGAGCGGCAGGCCACCGTGATGCGTGACACCCTTGCAGAAGCGCATTGCAGGGCACCAACTGACCACTCCAGATATTGAACCTCATCTTCAGCAGCCTGATGGCTGGCTCAATGGTAGTCCTTATGAGCATGTGGCTTTGTTTGTTACGCCTTTGTGGCTTCATCTCAGGATCTCGTAAAGGGGTGTATAGCCATCTCGTCAAGAGATATCTCTTGTCACCTAGAATATATCCATGTAGTTTGGGGGATGGAATGAAGAGCTGCAACAACATAGACTGACAGAGGATAAACAAGTCTTGGCAGTTGCCTGGAATCTCTTGTTGTGGTCGCAGACAGCTGAACATTGAGGGAGTGGAGGCCCATCCTGTGGATAAATCTCACCGACTGTTCAATAGGTGCCTTGATGGTCACATGGGTGCAATTGATGATGTCCTGCAGCTGGGAGACTTCAGTGATGGAGGTAAATCCCACTCCCTTTGCACTTGCAAGGCCCCATCATTTGAAATTGAATGTCCTCCCCAGTTCTCACAAAAAGAGCATCAGTAACCGATGAGATGCAGTGGTGTGCAGCCGTTTATCAGGTTCTTAGAAGGAGCCAGAGGCAAAGTAGTTCAAGGTCACAGTGACTTTGATGGTTAATGGCAGGACATGGCGAGCAGTGCTATGAGGTGCCAGGTCTTCCACCACCAGAAACACACATCTCAACCACCATCTGCCTAGAGATTAACAGTTTCCTGCAGCAATGGTTCTCCAACACGTCAACATACCTCTATCTTTGCCAGTAGATCATCTGCTGAGGCAGTGGCATCGATTGCTTTCCTGTCCCTTGTCCTCTCCGCTGTCCTCCTCAGGCCTGGGGCTCTATCTCTGCTGCTGAGGATGTTGCTCCTCAATGTCACTTAAGTACAAATCTAAGAATCGCGCTCCCATTACCAGCTATTGCCTTCCTTGCACTCAGCAGGACTCTCTATAATGTCTGGAAGCTTTACTCCCTCCTCTTATGCACTGCAATGCTAGGGGGGTGATGACCCCTTGCACTGTCCAAACAAATAGAGACCACTTTCCCCATAATATCTGCACACTCAATATCACCTGTGTGCCAATGGCTGAGTGTCTTTCTCAGCCATGCTCCCTTTCATAGGCCCACCTATTTCCATGGTGTGGCCATGACTGGCTCCCTACTTTGTTACCACCTCTCTGCCCTTGGTCTGCCCCTACCCAGCAAGCAACCTATGCACCCCTAGCAAACTCCAAAACTGGCCATCTATGAGCTCCCAATCAGCTTCCTAATTAGCCTAACTGGCCTTATTGCCAAATTGGGAGGGTTTTCAGGGCCGGCACTCCCCTGTCCTGATTAAACTCACCAGCGGCTGAATGGCAACAGGAGACCTGCATGCCAGCCACACTGCTATTTTCAGTTCTCACCTGCCTCCGTTCCTGACTCTGGCAGGACCTAAAAATCTTGCCTAGTGTTCTAGATAATGCCAGGCCTGCTAAGTAGTCCCAGCATTTCCTGTAAAATTTGAAAAGATGGTTTACATTTTTAAGTTCAAGATGAGACTACTACAAAGCAATTTCCCTCTCCTGGGGAACCAAGATTCTTTTTATTGCAGCGTCTTCGGGTATACTGTTTCCATGGTGACCCTCGGTGGCAGTGCTGTGGACAGCAGAGAAGGAGAGGCAAGGATATCTTAATTGAGGCAGTGAAGCAGTGGTAAGCTTCACTATCAACATTTATGTCATCCCTAGCCATGATCCCACCTGATCTCCTACTTGTGATCTTTGAAAGCACTTACAGCAAACATTCAATAAAGATCTAACTATGCTGAATTCCTGATATTTATAAAATAGGACCAAATCCACAAACAACAACCACACATTTCAAAGACTGTGACTCGTAGTCAATTGTTTAGTTTCCCCAAACATTCTGTGTACCTGAATTCCACTGCATTCTTCAGTGGTGTATTACCATACCTATCTTTGGCATAAATAGTGGCTCCACGACTAAGCAGGTACCCCACAACTTCAAGGTGTCCCTCACAAGCTGCCACATGGAGTGGTGTTCGTCCATCATAATCCTCGCCGCACAAGTTCCCACCCTGTAAAACAATTTTTTTAAAACTGTAAGCATCAGAAAAAAAGTGGATTGCAAGTTTGCCTTCCTAAAAAGCTCTGTAATTATTATTTTTGGTCTTACTCTTTGATACAAAATTAATTCCAATGCATAGTGAAAAGTTAAATTCACGGTGTGGTGTTAAGACCAGAGGTGCAAGGACAGACGACATGAATCAATTGGACTATTTTTTATTCGTTCATGGGATGTGGGCATCACTGGCCAGGCCAACATTTATTCTCATCCCTAAGTAGATAAAGATCAGGCGAAGTAGGGTGGGAGAAGGCATGCAAGGAGCATAAACAACAACCAGCTGGCCTGAGTGGTGTAAATTCTGTGTAGCCTCGACTGACTTTTCCACTCATCGTGAGTTGCTGAAGTGCATCTTGTAGATGGTACACACTGTTGCCACAGTGCGTCGGTGGTAGAGGGAGTGAATGTTGAAGGTGGTGGATGGGGCGCCAATCAAGCAGGCTGCTTTGTCCTGGATAGTGTGAAGCTTCTTGAGCGCTATTGGAACTGCACTCATCCAGTCAGGTGGAGAGTATTGCATCACACTCCTGACTTCTGCCTTGTAGATTGTGGACAGGCTTTGAGGAGCCAGGATGTGGGTTACTCACTGCAGAATTCCAAACCACAGTATTTATATGGCTGATCTAGTTTAGTTTCTGGTCAATGGTAACCTCCAGGATGTTGATAGTGGGGTATTCAGTGATGGCAATGCCATTGAGTGTCAGGGGGAGATGTTTGAATTCTCTATTGTTGAAGGTGGTCATTGCTTGTCACTTGTGTTGTGTGAATGATACTTCCCACTTATCAGCCCAAGCCTGAATATTGTCCAGGTCTTGCTGCATATGGGCACAGACTGCTTCAGTATCAGAGGAGTTGTGAATGGTGCTGAACATAGTGCAATCATCAGCGAACATTCCCACTTCTGACCATATGAAGGAAGGAAGGTCATTGATGAAGCAGCTGAAGATGGTTAGGCCTAGGACACTGCCATGAGGAACTCCTGCAGCGATGTCCCGAGACTGAGATGACTGACCCCCAGCCACAACTATCTTCCTTTGTTGGATGCTAAATTGGTCCTGAATTGATGAGTGGAAAAGTCAGTCGAGGCTACACAGAATTTACACCACTCAGGCCAGCTGGTTGTTGTTTATGCTCCTTGCATTCCTTCTCCCACCCTACTTCGCCTGATCTTTATCTACTTTTGATCACTAACCCATGATTCCTGCTGGTCAATGTGCAAGGGTGGATCTCAGATGAGAATAGAATTGATCCCAAATGTGATGCATTCAATGCCTGAATAGCCTGTGGGTACTAATTTTATTGTGATTGTATATGGAAATTGTAAAGGACCTTGATGAGACCATACCTAGAGTACTGCATACACTTTGTCCTCCTCAGCTAAAGAAGCAAAAGTCTTGCCTTGGAGATGGTGCAACAGAGTTTCACTAAATTTATTCCTGGGGTGAGGGCGCTTTTGTTTGAGGAGAGATTGAGGCAAACAAGTCTATATTCCCCTGAATTTAAAAAAATGAGATCTCATTGAAACATAAAAAATTCTTTAGGACCTGGACAGGATAGATGCGGGAGTCCAGCACTCAAGGTCACGGTCTCAAAAAAAGGGATCGGCTATTTAGGAGAACAGTGAAAAGTTCAAAAGGTTGTGGATCTTGTGAGCCTTGGATCAGTGACAGTTACCTGAACATTGAAAAGACTGAAGCTGTCTTCTTCAACCCATGCCACAACATCTGTGCTGTCCCCACCGATTGGCCTCCCTGTCCAGTGTCTCAGGCTGAACCAAATTGTTCCCACTGTCAGTGTCATACTCAACCTCACAGGGAGCTTCTGATCCCATGTCCACTCCCTCACAAAGACTGACTATTTCTCTTCCCTCTCTTCAAAGTGCTGACTCACACAAGGATACAGTTCCAGTGGCATTCGCTGGTATCTCACTCACTCTGCCAGCTTTATGTGTGAGCCTAGAGAGTAAGTCTCAGCAGGCTGTTCAATGGGAACAAACTGATCATATCCTCATCCAATATCGAAAAGCGTGCATTTCCTGGCAGAAGTTGCTGAAGAGCGATCTGGAGTGGGAACACAGTCTGATTTTCTTTTATTCTCCTCAATTCAGGGGCACTAATACCAATTTTAAAAACTGAAATTAGGACGCTCAGTAAACTGGGGATTCTAGGGTTTTTTAATATACCTCTAGTATTTTTTAACATGGCAGCCAATTTTATTTTTTCAGGAGGTTTCTGTCAGTATTACCCACATCACTCTGTAAATGTATCAGTGCTCCAGATTAGAATTTCAAGAGTTATTGACATAAAAAGATGCTGTAGTGTCTGTATTAACATTTTTGCATATGGCACACAGTTCTTGAAATCTCAGTTTCAATGTAAACCTTTTAGACAAAAACCTGTACGCCAATATGCCACAACGGAAAAACCCCATGTAAAAATGCGATAAGGATTAAAGCTCGTATAGAAGATAAACTGGTTGGGCCAAATAACTGGTTTCTGTGATGTAATATCTATGTAAATCTTTTCCAAGTGAGTGCAAAGTTTGGTCATTTATTATTTTTGACTTTACAATGAACAGTAGTTAAATCTCGCTGTGACAACAACATTCTGTTCAGTCATATATCACTCCAATTTTAAGAAAGTAGAATTTAGAGAATCCAGTTTTGTATTTTTACAGCCCTCTTGTTATGCTATTGTATAACTAGATATTGGGCACTGAAGGTACTCACCACATCATAAGAGATGCGGGGCCTCCTAACAGAATGACTGCTGATCCTGAGCCTTATACCATATCTAATAAAGACCTGAAACATGGAACACAGCTATTCGTAAAACTAAGGATTCCATATCTATTAATACACCCTCCTTAACATGTTCCCTCTTTTCTTTTTGACATCATTTAAAATGCGATCATTTAGTGTGTGCCCCTTCCTTAGCCTTCCTCCAGGAATTATACTACATCAAGCATTACACACTTCAAATTTCAGCTGAAAATGATGAAATTGACTTTGCATACATAAATGCAGATAGAGCCAAGAAGTCAGTATCCCTGATAATACAACTTGGAAGAATACTCCTCTTCTAATAAAACTTAATGCTCACCATAAGCAATACCATCGATTGTGTATAGACATCTTTAGATATTGTGGCTTAAACCATTATTTTAAGATATTTCGAGCTAGTGTTTACAATTGATTTTTGGTTGATCTTTAACGCATGTGGATTTTCAGCAGGCTGGCTGTTAGCATTTCAACACATAATTAGCTGTCTGATTTGTGTGCTAAAGGGGGAAAGATGCCAGTCTCCAAAGGGACGAAACACTAATCTAGTCAATGAGAATCTGAAACCAACAACTTTCATTACTGTTTATGTTTTCGTTTCTTTACCATTTCCAGTATCTCCTCCAATGTAGTGATATTACCCGACTTTGCAGCCGCACAGGCTAATGACGGAGTCAGAGCATCTCGGATAGCCTCCAGTTCCTATTGTTTTAAAAGAGAACAGAAGCTTGTTACATATAACATCATTCAATATTCTTCGATTAAAAACAACCATTAAACATTAAAGAGCCTTTCAGAGAGCAGCGTAATTGATGCTCATATGCACAATCCCTATTTCTCACATGTTGGGCTAAACTTAATGCCCTCTCCCATGGCAAGGTTGAAGGCAGGGATCATTTAATCAAGCACGAAGGTTTCAGGTGGGAACCCACCTGTTGCAAGGTGTTGGATACTGTTCAGTTGGTCTTGATGAAATCCTCGTAGTCTTAAGTAGGTTAACTGTATGTATTTATTAACTACAAGAACTATGAACATATATATAGTAAAGAGTTCAAGCAAGGAGCTGTCTTCACGCTTGCTTGTGCATTTGGCTCTGTCCAACACTAAACTGAGCCCTAGGTGTGGGTCATGTGTTCTCTTATATCACTGTGTAGGCGGTACTGTACTCAGTCCCGTGTTAACCCTTTATGTGCTAGACAATTATACTACACCTCCACCAAGTCTTGATCCAATGTGTTTCAAGTTATTCTAGTTTACCTCTTGTATTTACATCATTATTACTACCCCATCTCTCCTCTTCAAGTCTCTGAGCTCATAGGTTCAGGTGATTTGGAAGCTTTATAACCCTTCTATATCTCTTCGCACTACTGTCGGAAGAATGGTAGGCTCTGTCGCTGCAGGTAAATTCTGTTGATTTGGAGGTTGTCCTGGTGTCTGGGTATCTTTTTATCCTCTTTTTCCATTCTTTGGTATTGAACCTCTCTTTGTCGACTCGGCAGTTGTGGTGTTAGGTGGTTGTTGTTCCATCTCATTTCTTGCAGGGTGGACAAACGTTGTGCTCATCTCCATATCATTTTTTTCAAATTCTTTCGTCTTGTGGGTCGTCGTGATGGCCATTCCTGTTATGAGGATGTGGTTTTTTTTTAGTAAACTCACCTTCGAGTTTGGCTGTGTGGTGTGCTATCAGCAAGAGACAGCTGCTACTTGGTTGCAGCATTGTCTGTGACACTGTCATGCTGGCTGGGGGTTGTAGTATTTGTTCTGTGGTCACAGTATTGACCTCATCAACAGTCGTCAGAGCCGGAGGTTGAGGCTCTTCTAGTTGTTGGTTGCTGTCTTGTCTATCCTCTAGTGGAGGCGTCATGATAATCATTTGAGTGGTTGGCTGGTCTGACCAATGAGGGCTTTCCGACACCTATAATGAAAATGGACAAACCTGCTCTGCAAAGAGAGAAGACAGTTCAGAGCTGAAGTCCCAGTCAGGATACTCTTTCTTGTTTGAGCTCTCGGGAACTTGCAGTTCTCTATAATTTACAACAGAGGTTGTCATGACATCTTCTGCCATGTTGAGGAGGTTCAGGGCTACACAAGCATCTCTCCTCAAGAGAGAAAAAGACTGGTTATAGAAGACATACATCAACTCGAAGATTTGTTTGCTGCCATACCTTAGTGGTTCCTAAATCATGCCTATGACTAGAAGTCGGATTCCTCTGGGCCCATAGAGTGGCGTGTCTATTGTTCAAAGCCAGGGGTCTCTCAGCCGTGGTTCTTTGTCTGACAGGACCGTAACACTGGCTCCAGTGTGCAATTAAAAATTTGTGAGATGGTTGTAAAACCGAAATGTCCACTTCCAATATGAAAATCCTGGATCTTTGACTTCATCCAAGAAGCATGGTTGTGTGTCATCTTGATGTGTCGTCTCGACCTCATGAATCATCTTTGGGTCTTCTGTACATTTAGATGTTTTGGCTTTGTGCAGTTTGCCAAAGTGTCCAATCCTGTTACATTGAAAGCATTGGGCTGAAATTGCAGGACATTGACCTCACCTTTTGGGGTGCTTTGCTCCACAGAGCTGGCATGGTCGCTCTACTGGTTGGTTAGGGTATTGCTTTCCCTGACCTGGAGTGTTCCTGTTTCTGTGCTGTTTAATTAACTGGACTGTGGGGTTCCTTTGTATCACAGTTTACTTTCTCCTCTTAAAATGGATCTGTGCTGCCCACAGAGCTCAGACTGCCTAACAATCTGGATAGCTAAAAGCAAAATACTGCGGATGCTGGAAATCTGAAACAAAAACAAAAATAACTGGAAAAACTCAGCAGGTCTGACAGCATCTGTGGAGAGGAATACAGTTAACGTTTCGAATCCATATGACTCTTCATCAGAACTAAGGAAAAATAGAAATGAGATGAATAGAAATCTGGATAGCTTTCTTGAGAGTTAGATCTTCCTTCGCTGGCAGCATGTCTGAGAGTGCATTGTCTGCTACTCCTACAACTATTCTATTCTATCCCTGATAGTTCAGATTCTAGGTCTCCATATTTACAGCCTTCAGCCACCCTGTACAGATCATTGATGAATGAATCAACAGGTTCTCCTGGCTGCTGGACATGCTTTGTTAAATTCAGCCCTTTCCAGGACTTTGTTGCTTCTTAGGTTAAGATAGACATT
Organism: Cetorhinus maximus; assembly: GCF_964194155.1. NCBI lineage: Eukaryota > Metazoa > Chordata > Chondrichthyes > Lamniformes > Cetorhinidae > Cetorhinus > Cetorhinus maximus. The sequence continues at coordinate 39,701,886 of NC_135896.1, read as the reverse complement.
GATTTCTTCAAATTTTGCAGATGATTTGTTGATTCCTTGTCTAGCAATAATGTCACTTGCTATTGAGTCTACTGAATGTAGCAGTGTCTTAATTTGTTCAGCTTCTGTCTTTTTATCCTGACCTGAAGCAGACATGTATCTAAGGAAAAAAACAAAAAGTTAAAAGCTACTGCGGATACTGGAAATCCAAAACAAAAACAGAATTACCTGGAAAAACTCAGCAGGTCTGGCAGCATTGGCGGAGAAGAAACGTTAACTGATTTCTTCTCCGCCGATGCTGCTATGTATCTAAGGAATCTTTTTCTCCAAAGCCCCCAGTTACATGATTGATCTGGGCCTTGGATAAGTCCAAATTGATCTCAAAGAATGGGTTTCTGATCCATGGTTAAACATTTTAAAGTGTAGAATCAGCTTTAAGAAGTTGCTGAAATTCAAGATGGAACCGCTATTTGTTTGAAGACAAACAGTTTACCGGTTTTGGCACTCGTGCTCAGCCTTGGAAAAAATTTTGAAGAATGGCTGCTTGGATCGACTAGCTACAGACTTCTCCCTTTCAGTGCTATGCTTTAGGGTCGCAAAAGCGTTGAATCCTGGCATTTGCTGATCTTAAAAGCTGATTCTTTAGTCATGATTCTTCTGAATCAATTAATTAATTTTTTCTTCCTTCTCAGAGCGAGCTCGGACGCCATGTGTTCAGGCGCCAACTCAGGAATCCGGCTGGTTGTGGTGCTTTTGGAAACAGGCAGCTCTGACTTTTAAAAGACTGAAAACATTTTTAAACTAGTTCTGCTCCTGCTAAGTACTTTGACTCCACAATCTGTGGGTATACAAACTGGACCTCCATGCAATCTCTGGAATCCTCAGCTGCGCAGTGAAATTTTTTGCCTTCTGCCTCGGCTTCCAATTCTACTATAGAAGTTCTCCCAGGAGATCCCCTCTGTGTCTTCACTTCAGGTGCTTTCAGTCAGGTCAGAATGCTACTCCTTTAATTTTCCAGCTTTTGAATTTCTGATCTAACTTCTGAGGTTCTTGGTTTTTCCTAGAGCTGCCACCATGTTGCAGAGTGCTGTATACGGTTCGGTAGGTCTTAATGAAGTCTTCATAGCCTTAAGTAGGTTGACTGTATATATTTATTGACTACAAGAACTATGTACATATATACACTAAAGGGTTTGAACTAGGAGCTGTCTCCATGCTTGCTTGTGCTCATGGCTCTGTCCAACACTACACTGACCCCTAAGTGTGGGTCATGTGTTCTCTTATATCACTGTGTGAGTGGTGCTGTACTCAGCTCCATGTTAACCCTATATGTGCCAGACCCTTATAGTACACCCGCCATCTTCCCACCTCCACACTAATTAAGCCCATGGACAAATGGCCATTGGACAGCCTTCCCATCCTGATGTCAATTGAGGCCCTTAAGTGGGAAATCCCACCGCCACTGATAACAATCCAGCGACAGTTAGGGGAACTCGCCATGCAGAGAGCATGACATACAACCTGTGTGGGTTTTTTTACTGGCTCCCAGAGGGGTCCCCTGTTCAAAGGCACTCAGTGGCTAATCGAGAGACCCATCATTGGGAAGGGGGGTGAGCCTGCTGAGAACCAACCCTGCCCTTGCTGCCTCCCCCTCCCACACCTCATCTGTGATTCCACTCTGTGACCGCCCCCCCCCTTCCCATCATTTCTCACCTGTCGCCTGGGATCCAGTGATGATTCTAGGCCTTGGGTGGGAGTTGTACTGGCAGAAACCACGGGCTTCCCTGGCCATGCCACTGTTTGACAGAGTTGCTGGTCAGCCAGCAGAACTTCTGCTCCCGGGGTTCTTGATCCTGGGAAAAGCCCACCATTTGCCTGTCAATGGCTGAGTGGCACTTGATGTGGCAGGCATTCCTTAAAAAGACGACGCTCGACTCCTGCCAGCTCCCCAGCTTGTGATCAACACTCATGTTGCCTCTATTAAATGCCACCCATTAAGTTCCTGATCATATTATTTTGGCACAAAAGCACTATAGTCTTTAAAGGGATTGAAAGTATTTCTCAAAATATCAATTAACAGGGTAAGTTTTCTAACTATGTTACGTTATAGCATTTGAACTACGAAGTTTACCTCTTTGCAGATGACATTGAGAGACTTGGCAATGGCTTGAATGAATCGACTGTCTCGAAGAGAGATCTTCGCATCCCCAAGTGTTGTACTCATTTCTCCTCTCAGGTTTTCACACAGCATCTGGGAGAAAGCAAAACCAACCCTATTAGTTCAACATTGCAAAATCACAAGATGCAAGTCTTACTTTAAGAACATTCAATTTTTTTCTAACATCTATTCAAATGGTGGGAAAATATAATTAAGTTACATTTTATCAACAGCAATAAACTATTATCAAGTGTTATCAATATTATCCCAGTCCATGACATTTGAAATAGGACAAAAATATCAGGTCAAAGTATGCTAAAAAATTAACAGTATTTAAACAACGAATGCTGTTATTAATGTGAAAATCACCCAGCAATTTACAGCGAGGAAGAGGTACCCTGTGAATTATGAATCAACTGCAACTCCCATTAACTTCTCAAAAACAGGACCTAGTCCTTAACCTCCCTGTGAGTTTTGTGAAGTTGCAGCCTTGCTATTCAACTCGCCACAGAAAAGTAAGTCTAATTATTAACAGCCTTTCAACAACATAATGGTTAATGACTGCCAATCAATCTCTCTGGACCAGAAAGAGAACAGTTAAAACTAGAATTTCATTCCTTTATGTGGTAAATTATTGGAGATTGTAAAGTTTTAAATCTTAAATTTTAAATCTTTCTTGATTTTCCTTTTGGTCTCATCTTTCTCTCGATTTAAGGTTCTTTTCTTCTCTTCATTTCTCTTTCATCAACCTCATCAATCCTCTTTTTCAGTCCTTCACCTATATTTTCTCAAACATTAAACCCTACTGGTTAGAGGGGTACCCTGTTGGTCCCATTGCTTTCCCTGTAAGCTAAAGAAGCAAACTGACATAATTTTTAGCTTGACTTTATTAACTGCAATGTCCCCCAACAAGCTGGAAACTATGCTGGTGAAAGAAATATTTGTTTTCCAGTCTTTTGAAATTAAACTTTCTGTGCCATGATAAGGTAGTAAAATTAAACAAAAACTTTTGGGGGAAAAAACAGATAGTGTGGGAGAAGAGACATTGGTACTTAGATCAATGTTGGAAACTGTCTAAATGACATAAAGTGGGGCTTGTGTTCTGCTGCAATTCTGGAAGGGTGACTTCAAGGGATTTCATGTGATGGAAAATTAATAAAGAAAGATGGACAACTTTTTTGGTGGGTTCAAACCATATGGTTTAATCAAAGACCTCAGAACATAATTGGATACTGTGATTTTAAGAGAAAATTCATAGGATGATATGGCCTGTCAATATGATAACCCAGGTCGATCCCCTGAGAAGGGGTACAGGAAGTTGAACACTTCGGAGGTCTTTTCCTGCATTCACAAGAAACCTGCCAGGAGGAGAAAACTGACCAAGTATTGGAAGAAGAATCTGCAATCATCAGGAGCTGGCTATTTCAGGTGATTGTATGACTAACATTCTGATTTGAGCATTCTGATGACTGATACTGTTAAATCATTCATTTGCTGAGCATAAAGTAACATAGCAGTTTTGTTTTTTTTATTAATTTCCTTTCTTATTCTTTCTCAACCTATCAAATCTGTAATCATTTTCTGTAATATTTTCAAATAAATGACTGAATTATGTGTAGCAAATTTTTGAGTGAGTCATCAATTTGTTCTTTTGTAATTCACAGGTTAAAATGAACCATCAGCCTGAGTGAGTGTTTAAAAACAAAAAGGCTTATTGGTGCTGATCTTCTTCTTAAAGAAGAATAAAATGACACATTTAAATTTAAAGAGGAAAACCATTGTCAATCTAATAACTAAGTATATGGCAGGAAAATTACCTTTAAATTAAGGTTGGATTTGAATGATCCTAAGTGGAGTTAGCCTGGTGTCTGAAGCAGAACGATGGGTGCAAGGTATAACCTGCCACCTGCTGTCTGGCTTAGAGCATACCAAAGACAGTTTAAAGATGATGAATATGAGTGGATCAGGTTAAAAAAAGAAATTGAGGAAAAGTGTGCCACTACCACTGTGCTAAATGAAGATGTAGATTCAGAAAAGATCCGACAGCTCAAAACTGGGCAGCCATGAGACGCTATGAGCCATTATCAGCAGCTGAACTGTAGTCCACTAAAATCTGTAACCTCATGGCCTGGCATATCTCTCACTACCATTACCGTCAAGCTAGGAGACCAACATTGGTTCAATGAGAATTGCAGGAAGGCATGCCAGGAGCAGCACCAGGCACACCTAATAATGAGGCGCCAACCTACAAAACAGGATGACAGGAATGTTGAACAGCATAAGCAGCATGCAACAAATACTAACTTGGAACTATCAGTGTTCCTTCACTGTTGTTGGGTTAAATGCTGGAACTCCCTGACTAACAGCACTGTGGTGTACCTACACTACATAAATGGCAGTACTTCAAGAAGGCAGCTTACAACCACCTTTTTGATAGCAATTAGGGATGGGCAATAAATACTGGCTTTGCCAGAGATTCTCACACCCCATGAACGAATAACAAAAACAAATAACAGGCATTAAAAATGGAAAAACATTTGACGAGTGCATTTATTCAACTATGTTGTACCTAATGTGCAAAATAAAGAGAAAATATTTCTGTGCGCAGCACCAGAATATTATTTTGTGACTGAAACACATTACCTTCCTCTTCTACTGTATACTCAGTTCAGTCTTACCCAGTACATAGGACAGTTTGGCCAAAGCAGCTTCAGGTGTCATATCACATCCGGGAATGACACCGAGGTCAGTGAGAGCCTGAAATCGAAAGTTCAAAAGACTTAAAACAAATTCAGCTGAAATGATAGAAACTTTTCCATATGATAAAATCATTTTGAAAAGAGTTGAACATGGACCTGTAAGCATAATTCCTTGGAATTAATGCTAGATTTAATAGTTTATGGTCCAAATCAACAGGAATCCAAGTTATTGATTTTAAACTTTGGATACTGATTTCATATATCACACAAATTCTACAGAACTACTGAACTTTGGATAATTTGGAACCAGTTCTCTATTGCATCCTGTCCAACACCAGCTGCAGTTACAGATTCATGGGGCAGGATTTTGCACTTGGCGGGGATGCTCAGCAGGGGCGGGGAGGTCAGCTTCCCGGCCGCCTCCTGTGATTGGCTCCACACCGCAGTTTCACACGGGCGGGCGAATTAAGGCCCGCCCAGCGTGGACTGCGAGCGGCAGCACTGAGTGCTGCCTGTGCAGGCGAGGGAGGAGGGAGAGCCAGGCTTAGTGTGCAGTTTGCACATGCGCGAGAAAGAGTGCTTCAATCTCCCCGAGGCACAGAGCTGCCTCGAGATTGAAGCGCCTTGTTAAAAAAAATAAAGAGAATAAAAATTTAATAAAGCATGTCCCCTCATGTGACTCTGTCACATGAGCTGAGACATGTTTTTAATTCAAAAATTAAGTTTTTATTTAATGTTTGATTGCTTTAGGAAACTTCATCCTGCTCATGGATGAAAAACATAAAGGCCGCTTGGCCTTTCGCCTCGCCGCCGACCGTTAGGTTGGATGAGCAGTGTAAATTTGAATTTAATTAGATTGTTAATGGCCTTAATAGGCCTTTTAATTATCAGCGGGCATGCAGCCGACTCTGGCATGCGCCCACCGAATGAAATATCGCAAGACTGCACGATGACCTCGGGACGCATGCCCGACATCATCACATGTCATTTTACACTCAGGCGTGTCCGTCGCACGCCTGCACGCCAAGCATAATATTCTGCCCATGGTGTGCCTATTGCATCAGTCAAGCACAGGCACAATAGAACATGGAAGTACACCTTTTAAATGGCTTTGCTGATAGAGAAGCAGAAGCATTCTTAACTGATAATGAGTTGTCAGATTGTTTAATATACTAAGGCTGATTTTAATTTTAGGCAGTTGCCAACTTATCTGAGTGCCTGACTGGACTGCCCCTCTCTGCACATAGAGCATACCGAATACCTGCCTTCTCAGAACCCTGTGAAATGCAGTAGAACACTCATGTGGTGACAGCAGCCCATCAGTGGTGTGCCAATGAGGCCTGAGCCTCAACATGGCTTGGGTCTCAGGCCGACAAGTACAAATGGGGATTGGATATTCTCTGACAGAGCCATTGCCCATTCTCCACCTATAGTTAAAATCATCCCTACTGTTTATATAAACCACTCACGTGCCTCACCAAGAGAGAGAGATTCTCTGCAATTTAGTTTTAAAATTACTGGTCGGCAACATACTGGCCACTTTTTTCTCACAGCAGCAAGCAATCCCACCCCTGTCAAGTGCTGTAACTGCACCTTTCTATTCTCAGACAGGCATCACAGGGGAGCTACCTCCAGTATGGTGATAACCCCGGGATTGAAAATCAGGAGAAGCATATCAAAGGAAGGTAGAATTGTCCACCATCCCCACCGCCTCCAGCCCCCCACACTCCACCCCTCCCCCCCACACTCCACCCCTCCCCCCCATTCCACCCCTCCCTACCCCCACTCCACCCCTGCCCACCCCCCACTCCACCCCTCCCCACCCCCACTCCACCCCTCCCCACCCCCCACTCCACCCCTCCCCACCCCCCACTCCACGCCAACCCCCCCACTCCACCCCTTCCCCCCCACCACTCCACCCCTTCCCCCCCACCCCACACCACCCCCCCACCCCACCCCCCAGCTTCACTTCCTCTGACACAGCGGCCCAAAGAAAATCTCAGGTCATAGCATTCAGTTATTTAAAGAATCAGGTTGCAGAATTACCCGTCCTTGAGCTAATAAATTAAAACTATTTTCTAATTCAATCAATTTTGTGGGGGAACAAGTAATGATATTAATTGATTGATAGGGAAGATTATCCACTGCTTGCTCCCTGGCCAATGATGTTCTGCCCATCAATGTGAATACATGGAAAATCCTAAGCTGGAGAGTGCAGCAATTGGAAATCCAATGGGAAATCCTAGCCATCAGAGGTTCATTGACTCACCTTCCCTGTTGCATATGATTGACCAACTGAGCCTTTCAAACACTGAGTGCAGTTTATTATCAACACGCCACGATCAACAGCTTTCTTAAACTCCTCCAATAAATCGGGACGATTATCTGGAGCATTCCCCATTCCATATGTCTCCAATACAATTCCTTCCATAGGTTCTTGCAGAAATGCTCGTACCTGAAAATATGTTGCAGCCATGAAGGCAAGGTACACAACAACAACAACTGCATTTATAAAGTGCCTTTAACGTAATAAAATGTCCCAAGGCACTTCACAGGAATGCAATTAAGCAAAATTAGGCACCAAGGCACGTAACGCAATATTAGAGCAAATGGCCAAAAATCTAGTCAGAGGTAGGTTTTACGGAGCTTCTTAAAGGAGGAAAATGAGGTAGGTGGAGAGATTTAGGAGGGAATTCCACCAGCTGAGGCCATCAACGATGGAGCAATTAAATGCTCAAGAAGCCAGAATTAGATGAGCGCAGATACCTCAGGGAGTTGTGTAGCTGAAGGAGATTACAGAGATAGGGAGGGGCAAAACAATGGAAAAATTTGAAAATGTGAATGAGGATTTTAAAATCGAGGTGTTGCTTAACCAGAAGGAATCTATGTAGGTCAGCGAGTAAATGGGACTTGGTGCCAGTAAGGACATGGGCAACCAGGTTTTGGATACCCTCAATTTTACTGAGGGTAGAATATGAGAGGCTGGCTAGGAGAGCATTGGAGTAGTCAAGCCTAGAGATAACAAAAGTCATGGAAGAGGGCTTCATCATCAGATGAAATGAGACGGTGTGGAGTCAGACATGTTACGGAGATAGAACTAGGTGGTCCTAGGAATTGCACAGATAGCTCATCTCGGGGTCAGTTATGACACCAAGGTTGTGAAGAGTCTGGTTCAGCCTCAGATAGTTGCCAGTGAGAGGGAAGGACAACTTCATATGTCAGCTGTCTTTCTTTTGCCTTAGAGCAACACTGAATTCAACAGCAGCAAAACAGTTTTTAAAACTTGAATAAATTAGCTTTTAACCACAAAATGAATCCTTTGACAGCATAATTAGATTTTTAAATCCACAAAAAAAGAGGAAGACAACAGGTTAGGTTCAGTCAACAGTTTATGCTATATATGTGCCACACTCATGCTAGTGGGTTACACTTCAGAAGTTATTTCTACGATGATTCCCACAATGCCATACTCAATATGATCCTTAAGATGGAATATCGCTGAAAAGCTACACTATCATGTAGGTCACATTGATCAAGATAGGGAATGGGTGCCAAATTCAGTAAAACTGGCAACGCCTTGGTGACTTTAAATATACTACACATGGTTCAATTTTTATGAAAAGTAGTAAAACTTACATCATTATAACTGCAGTATTATTTGGAGAAACTTATAGTCATCCAATTATTTTCAATTTCTCTTGTGTAACTGGAAATTGGATGACAACCATGGGCTTGAAGACTTGGAAATTTTAGGTCCCTGCTTCGGTGTCATAAATGGGGTGGAGTAGAACAGCAGGCCATTGCATTGATCTGATTCCAGATCCCAGGCACAGGTTCATTAACATAATTGGAGTGGGTGGAAGTGGAGCCACCTGGCCCATCATAGCACACTGTAGGGAACTAGAGGCGGCTCAAAGAGTAAGAAGTGAAAAAAAGATTTTATTCCTGCAGGGGAATAATATTGGCCATTACACTGTTCTAGACTCAGTTATCTTTTCTCCCGCAATACTTGAAGCCTAATGGACACACTGGCTGGATGGTTAGATTCTTTCTCCTAAGGGATGATCATTGTTACCCCTAAAAGCTCTGAGCAGACTTATGAAGGGACAAGTGGAAAAGGCACCTGCCTCCTCCAGCCCAACTCTGATTGAAATTTGGGTTGATTTATAAAAGGGATGGAAAAGTGGCAGATCCGGGTACAGGCCCAAATACCTGGCTTCCTTCCTCATTTATTTTCTCATTGTGTTCCCTCCCATTCTGCCAGAATTTTAGGCTTCAAGTCTTTCTTTGCTGCTTATCGGTTTTCCACATATCAACTGGGCTTAAATTATGATTTTTAATTTATTTTAATTCTATTTCTGGTAAATTTTTTCTACTTGTGTCCTCTCCCCAGGCCACTGCCAGTAGGGTTAAGTAACCTGCTATTAGGTACAGGAGATGGTCTTGCTCATTACTGCTCCGTCCAAATAAGGAAGCGCCTTAAATAATGAAAAAAAATATTGTTTGCTCTTTTTTTTAATTTATTCGTGGGATGTGGGCTTCACTGGCTGGGCCAACATTTATTGCCCATCCCTAGTTGCCCTTGAGAAGGTGGTGGTGAGCTGTCTTCTTGAACCACTGCAATCCATGTGGTGTAGGTACACCTACAGTACTGTTAAGAAGGGAGTTCCAGGATTTTGACCCAGTGCCAGTGAAGGAATGGCAATAGATTTCCAAGTCAGGATGGTGAGTGACTTGGGGGGGAACTCTCAGTTGGTGGTGTTCCCTTCTATCTGCTGCCCTTGTCCTGCATTCTGCAGTTTTGCTGTGGCAAGGGACTCAAAGACAAAATCCATTCATAACAATGCAAAAAGATGTGTGTCTTTTGGAAATATTTTTACAAGGGTTTAACTGTAAGAAGACAAAACCAGGGTTCTGGAATAAGCTTGTTCCAGAATATTGTGACAAAAACACCAGCTGATTTGCTAAGTACAATGAATAAGTTTATGCAATGTACATTTCTAATTTCATTTTGTGTAACCAAAATTAACATAGCAAACAACATAATTAGTTTAAATATTTCTAAGACAGTCCAGTAATAAAATTGACTTATTTTCAAACTGATGTGGAACAGCAGATTTTGTAAATCTTGACCCTTCTCATCCCACATGGATACACGTTTCTTTGTCATTTCAACGCAGAGAAATTTTGATTACTTTCAAATAATTTTCTGTCACTTTTATATCAGATTTCATATTTCATGCTGGTATTACCAATGCCAAGCATTTTGTAATTGTCCCAACATTTTAAAAAACCCTAATATATCACATATCTCCTTTTTTAATTCTGATGTGCAGTCTCAATTTCATTTTGATCATTAGAAAATCTTTAGTAAATTAACTTGAAAAAGGAAAATTACCGTGACAGCAGTGATTCCTGGGAATAACCTTAACAATCCCACATTCTGATTCATATTGGTGTGTACCCTAAACCTCTTGGTTGTCGTTGGTCTCCAAATTGTGTCCCAGTTGACTAGAAAGAAAACAAACATAATTTCACTATGCCTCATCTTTGTTCTGTCCAAAGCAGGTCCTTGGCTCATTATCTGTTGATGCTTTATCCTCAGCTGTTTCAGTGATGGTTTGCCATTACCTTCCACTCTCAGGGGCAGATCAAGGAAGTAGGTCCCTAGCCTACCTTGGCCAGAATAGGAATCAAACCCATGCTGTTGGCATTATTCTAAACCACATGCTGGCCATCTAGTCAAATGAGTTGGCCCCTTCGCTGCACCTGCAGTTTAACAAAATTGAAGTAATTGCAAAAACTTTAACTGCATTAAACAGGGTTGTTCTTTGGTCTGGTTCTTTGGGACTTCGCTTTCATTTCAGCCCAAACTAACGAGATAAAAGTCTACTGTGAGGTCCAAAGATACTATGTGATATAAGTTTGTACAGTTTCAGTACAATTCCGGGTGAACATGGATTCACAGCAAAAAGTTAGTCATCTCAATCAGAGTTCTAAGAAGGATGGTTGATATGTGAAATGGAATATGTGATAATGCCTAGTTAGAGAGCTTTCTGAGATTGAAATTTAGGCACATTCATGTGTCCAAGTAGAGCAAGCTTTTCTCTGCACCTGACCTAGAATCATAGAATGGTTACAGCATAGAAGGAGGCCATTCTCTCTGCAAGAGCAATTCACCTAGTGCCACTCCCCCGTAGCTCTGAAAATTTTTACTGTTCAGATAATGACCCAACTCCCTTTTGAGAGCCATGATTGAGTCTGCCTCCATCACACCCTCAAGCAGTGCATTCCAGATCCTAACCACTCACTGTGTAAAAAATATTTTCCACGTGTCGCCATTGTTTCTTTTGCCAATCACCATAAATCAGTGTCCTCTGGTACTTGATCCTTCCAGCAGTGAAAACACTTCCTTCCTACTCACTCTGTCTGGATCCCTCATAATTTTGAATATCTCTATCAAATCTAAGAGAATTGGCAGCTTTTGTTTCTGCTTTGGCAGGTGTTCAATATTTGGCATGCTGTCTAGTTGAGTATGGCTCTTTGCCCACCTCAGACCTTGCCCACTGTACTCCCCCTGCCCTCCCCACCCCTCCTCCTCCCCCACACCCATCCAAGATAAAATCAGGACTATTGCATTTACTTATGCCAGACAATGTGACGAAAAGTGCTTCTACATGATCTTCATATCATGTTCCATGGGTTTTGGCTTATGTAAGCTTTTTAATTTTCATTTCTTTATATCAAGGCACTTCCACTTTCTGTAGTTTTTCTAAGTCTTTGAGCAGTAAATATTGAATTCAAATAGGTAATATATCTTGTTCATTTTACTTGATGTCTGGACATCTGCAATGGGAAAGTTGTCCTGTGTTGGATTATTTCTCAGTTTTTCAATGAAGAGATTTTAAAAGAAAAGTTACTTTAAATGTTTGTTTTTTAAGCATAATATATTCAGGCAGATTTAAAAAAAGAGCTCTGTTACTATTGTTCAGATGGTCATGAGCTAGTATTGATGTTGTTTTCCCCAAGACTGTAAATAATAAGCAATGAAGGTGAGCAGGGCAGAAGAGACAGTCGGAAATCCTGTCGGAGGACAGAACCGTACTTCTTCAAAGAGGGCATTTCTTGAAGAGAGGTGGCAGTCAATTAAACACAGAGATAAAAACAAAAAGCTAAAAGCTACTGCGGATGCTGGAAATCCAAAACAAAAACAGAATTACCTGGAAAAACTCAGCAGGTCTGGCAGCATCGGCGGAGAAGAAATCAGTTAACGTTTCGAGCCTTCATGGCCCTTCGGCAGAACTGAAGCATAGTTAGGAGAAGGTAGAAATATAAACTGGTTTAAGGTGGGGGGGGGGGGGGGGGGGGGGAAGAGAGACGTTGAGGGTGTGGTGATTGTGGAGATAAGCAGTGATAGGAGCATATGCACAAATGCTGGAGGCTTCATTAAGGCTATTTCATACACTCCAGTTAGATCTTACATGGCCTTCTGATACATAACCTTTCATTCTCCTTTATATATGTTTCTCTCTTTTTAATATGAAAATTAGATTGTTCCGTATGTCTTTGAAACTGTATCTTCCTCATAATATAAAAACATTAATGTTGTCAATGTTATCAGTAACCTTTGGGAAAAACAAACACATTCCTTAGCCTTGCTTATCTGGCTAGTTTTGTAAACAGACTAAGATCCCTTTGAAATCCAAATATCCCATCACACCTTACATGCTAAGCCAGCATCCATGTTTACTCATTAGCATGTCAAGCATCTAGCTTCTTTTGATGATTTAAAGCTTGCAGTCTGCTTGTCTACAAAATGTAATTAAATCACACACAGACCCAACTATACTTACTGCCATAAACCTACTTCACAATAAACCAGGAAAATGTTATGAAAAAATGTTATTTTCATGACACCATGGCAGGCGGAGAGATTCCCGGTCAGCTATGCTTGATGTGGAGTGGCGCCGCTCAAGCTATAACCACTTAACTCTCTCTGAAACAGAGACAGCAGCCTATAGTCCCTTGCGGACCATGGCTAATTATGGACAAACGAACCTTCTGAGAGATTGGAGAAGTACACTTATGAAAGACACCAATGTTTTGGGTCTGGGTACAAAGGGTACTTTTGATACATTCCAAGGTTACACTACCAAGCAAGTAGACATAGGGCAGTGTGAGTCAACTTCCATTGAAGGAAGACACTCAGACCACTTATGAGAGCAACTGACACCACTGAATTTGAGAAGGTAACAGCAATAGATCCAGATTTGTAACAAGGTCATTCAATTTCCTAGAGCAAGCTCCCAGGAACAGCACAACAAACAAAGAACTACAAATGTACAAAGTACTTTGGAAGTGAATGACGGTCAGCATTTTGCGGTCAGTGGCGAATGACCAGTGTCGGCCAATCATTATACAAACACTTGCTCACAGACTTCCCGTGGATTTTTGAAAAAAAGATTTTTTGCAATGGAAGTTGTTATGATTTGCAGTACATTTCAGCTCATGGCCCTTACAGAGGTTCTAGGACTTGTGTGAACAAGACAGCCAACATTTTCTGATCCATGTGTTAATTGTATAAATTAAGGTTAAGTATACACAGGTGGAGGGCATTGATTGGTTATTACATATAAAGATACATTTATTGACAATGGTGGAGAAGTAGAGTTAGAAGCTATACACTTATAAGGTTTCACTCTGTGATTCAACCTAAAACTGAGTAAAGATTGGTTTCTGGTCTCCCATTTCACCAATTGGCTATCAGGAGTTTAACATGGTAGCAGAGAATGGTCGCTTAAAGGTGAAAGTTGAAAACTAAGAAAAAAATTCAGACAGAGGATTACAATCCGAGTAGCTTTTGTGAAGAATGGCTGAAAGCAAGTGTAAATTATCAGGGTATGATTATCCATTGATGTTCTCAAAGTCTAAACTTCATGATCAGTAGAAGAATGAATTGGATATGTGGACATGGGTTATGTCGTTACCAAGTAGGAAGTAATATGTGGCCTTGGCATTGTCACTTCCTTACAAAAATAAAATCAGAAGTAAAATGTTTTGTGAACTGGACACCGTGCACTTGGATACTGATAAAGGTTTGTCTCTTCCATTAGGTTTCATGGATGAAATTTACCAGAAAGGTGATCTGTTGGATGTCTACGAGACACAGTCAGACTTTGTTAGATTTTGAAAGACATTCAATCATTCCATGGAGAAATATATCATGGGCTTTACTACCTGTCTAAAAGACAGAAGAAATTCAATTTGGTGATTCCTTGTTCAGTGCTCACATTTAAATTGTGGGATTGTGCTAAAGTGACAGATGTGGACAGACTACTAGTCTTAACTGAAGTTCAGTTCTCATTAAGCGACTCCCTTTCGGAGCAGATGTCTGCTTTGAAAACGTTCATGGGGATGTATTTATTTCCAGCAGCCCATATGGCACAAATGGCACATTATGCAGTGCCACAAAAGATGGAGGACACTATGACTGCAGCATTTAGAGATTGTCCACATAGCAGGCACCAGTAGCAAGGAAGAATTGCAGACAGAATAAAGGAGGATGAAAATACTTTTAACAGATTTGGATTGCATAGCAGATGACAGGATTGGAGTAGCGATAGTAGGCAATGAACCACAGGAATGCCTCGGGAATAGATAATGGGTGCTTCAGGTGTGATTCAAAATATGATGAATTGCCCAAAAAGGAACAATAGGTGTTATGACCACAGCCGGTGTTAAGTTCTGTGCAAACCAGAGGGAAACTTGGCTTACAGGCCACAACCTTTCTTTTTGTATTCCAGTAATAAGAAGACGACGTACCAATCTTAGCAGTAAGAGATCCAGTAACACTTTTGGGTTTTTAAAAAAATTGAAAGTAAAAGTTTTATTAACAAACAAAAAAAAACTTAAGTACACAAGTTTAGGGTTACACAGTTAAGGTTAGTCTCGCAAAACATTTCCCAAAAACTCTCCACTTGGTCAAACCCACAACACTTTCCAGGCGCGTGCGCGCACGTGCGCACGCACGCACACACACACACACACACACACACACACACACGCCCTCCTTTACAGAATAACACAATATTCCCCAAAATATTTTTTAAAAACATCCATTCACACAAGGTTCTTGAAGTTGCACATGATACAGAGAATTTGGAGGGTGCGGTATTTTTTATTCTTTCACAGGGTGTGGGCATCACTAGCTAGACTAGCATTTATTGCCCATCCCTATTTTCCCTTGAGAAGGTGGTGGTGAGCTGTCTTCTTGAACAATTCCATGTGGTGCAGGTGCACCAATGGCGCTTTTAGGGAGGGAGTTCCAGGATTTTGACCCAGCAACAGTAAAGGAACGACAATATAGTTCAAGTCAGGTTGGTGTGTGGCTTGGAGGGGAACTTGCAGATGGTGGTGTTCCCATGCATCAGCTACCCTTGTCCTTCTAGGTAGTAGAATATGATAATGATCAGTCTGAAGGAATTGTACTAGTTACAGAAACTTTAATCCAGTGCATTTGTTGCATATTCATTTAACTGTGTAGCGTTAGATAGTGGTTGCACCTCAACAGTTTGTGAAACAGATTGGCTAAAATGTTATCTAAATTCACTCAGGGGTGAGGATCGACATAAGGTCATGGAGTATGAACATTATACTTGTTTTAGGTTTGGGGCTGATAACACATTGAGGACCCTAAAAAGAGTAGTGCTTCCTTGCAAATAGCTGGCGTAAGCCTCTTCATTAGTACTGATCAGTCTCCAGTGAGATATCTTTGCTGTTAAGTAAGCCTTCCATGAAAAAGGGATAAATAAAACTAGACATGGAGCACGATAAAGTAATTGTGCTTTGAAAGTCAATGGATCTGAGGTTTACCCAATCAAGGCACTATTGCATGCTGTTAACAAAACCTGAAGTTACTAATCAGAATCTTAAAAAAATATTAATAGCATGAGGTGATAAGAATCAGGGAGAGAAAAGACAAATTGACTTAAAGCTACACAGACAATTTGTTCATCTTCCTGATCAAAGATTAAAAGTCCTGCTAAAGGATGCAGATGTAGTTGGTGAGGAGTATACAAGGTTCATGGAAGAGATTAATATAAAACGTAGAATATATAAAAACATCAGAGGACACCGCCATGTCTTATTTTAAGCCTTCCATTGGCACATGACTTTAATGATGTAGCTGCCATGGATTTAAAGGTATGAGACAAAGACAGGAATATTTTCATCTGACACTTTATAGACATGGCAACGAGATTTTGTCTTTCATGGCAAGGACGGACAAAAGGGTGATTGTAGATAAAGTTATGGAAAAATGGATAGGGATTGGACTTGGAGCACCAACTAAGCTGCTGACTGATATTTTGCTAATGAGGAGTTTAGAGACATGTGAAAATATGAACATTGTGATCATGAATACAACAGCTGTAAGTCCTTTCAGCAACAGACTCTGAAAGGAATCACGCAGCGATAGATGAGATGCTGCATAAAATTTTAGCAGATCAAGTGTAAACTGACAACTGCACTGGCACGGGTGATTTATGCAAAAAAATTGCTTCAGCTAGTTTGAGGATACAGTCTCCAATTGGTCTATGGGAGAAATCCCAAATTACCTTCTGTGCTAGGTGACAGTCCCCCTGCCACAAAGGGGATTATAATTAGTTCCATTTTTTCTGCACATTTGAATGCTTTACACTCAGGGAGAAGGATGGGGTCACCATCAAGGCTGAGATCTCGTAGGAAATTTGGAGAGCTTTAAGGCATAGGACCATGCGAGGTAGACTTTAATTCTGCAGATTTATGTTATAAAAGAGAGGGTCATAGGGAGTAGAAATGCCCCGGTAAGGTAATAGGATGTGATGGTCAGGTTGTGGTTATCCAACATGATAATCAAACAATTAAGGTTCATTCCTCACTGTTGATAAGGATTGATTACGAACTCTCAGAATCTAAGCAACTGATGAAAGGTAATGAGGCTTCCAATACCTCACATACTTATGTGTTTTGTGATGACAGTCCTGATGAACAGAGGATGATAGATCAGGGGCTGAATGGTAAGCTCAGTGATCATGATGCACAGGATAGGGATATCACATCCAAAGGTCAATTGCTTGAAGTGGGTACTCGGGTGCCATACTTTCCCGAAGGGTCCTGTGAATGGGAGGGATGCGACTATTGTGGAATGTGCACATAAAGCTAATGGCAAGTTTAAATATTAGTTAAATGTTCAAGATGATGACCAAGAGCTGAGGTCCATGAACTAGTAGAATGGTGTGAAAAAGTGGGAAGTAGCAATTGTTCTGAAAGACAATTAAGTGCAAGTAGAGGCCATAGTATGAATTGATTACACAATGAAATGAGGGCTACAGAACAGTCTCAAACCAGAAGCTCTCAGGACTGTGAAGTTGTGGTAGTTCTGATCAACCAGAGGATAAACTAATAAGAAAGGCAAAAGAGAAAACAATTAGATAGTTGGAAGGATTTGGAGTTTATTCTGAAGTACGAAAAAGGGGACAAACTGCTTTGTCGCACAGATTTATAAGGGAATGGTCCTTGCAGGTGCAACTTATAAGGCAAAAGCAGGGCCAATTGCTAGGGGTTTTGAAGAGTGACTGGATGATACAGAAGTTAGAGTGGACTCTCACACAGTAGGAAAAGTAATCCTGAAAAGTCTTTTTTGTTCTTTTGGCCACATTTCATGGAGCGTAGATCAACCTAAAATCCATCTTTCTTCATGGTGATAAATTTCAGAGAGAAGTGTTTCTGAAACTGCCTAAGCAGAAGCTAAACTATGGGAACTAAATAAATGCATTTATCTAATGAATGATGCTTTGTGTGTGGGTATTTTTCAGTGAGATCTTTATTGCTGAAAGTAGGCTGTGTTCAACTAAAAGCAGATCCCGAAATGTTTTATTGCTATTAAAAAGGGAACTTTCAGGAATCTTCATGATGGGGTGGGTCTGTGTAACTTGAGAAATGTTTTATTAATAAGATTAAAGTGGAATTTAAGATTGTAAGTAAGGTTTCAGGGGCTTTTAAACATATTGATTTAGATATTAAGCAGAATATATCTAGAGTAACTTTGAATCAGCGATCCTATTTAGAAAGTGTTACTCCTATCTCTGTTAATTGTACTAGGTCATCACAGAAAGATAGCAGTACAGTTACGAAGCTTGATTGGTCAGTTGAATTGGATATACACTCAGATAAAACCAGATGCCAGTTTTAATGTATTGGAACTAAGTACCACAATGAAAGCCCCCAAAGTTGAGGATGTTTAAAGGACAAATAAAAATGTTAACTAAAAAACAATGGAGAAATGCATACTTCATTTTCCATTCTTTGTTGGCTGAAAGAACATGAAATTAGTCATTTTTAGTGTCATGCTCATCTTCCTCATAGGTATTCGAGTGCAGTTAATTTAATCGTATTTTTGATGGATGAAAATGGAAAATGTACTTTAGTTTGGGAAGCTAAGAAAATACAAAAGGTTGTTAAAAGTAGTTTGGTTGCAGAAACACTCGGCAGGATTTTACGCGTCAGCGAGCGGGGGCGGGGCCCGCTTGCCAATGCGTAAAATGACACGCAGTGACATCAGGGGGAACTCCTGATGTCACCGCGCCCCATTTAAATTTTCAGGAAGGCGGGGGCGCAGCAAAATCAGCTGTGCGCCCACCAACCTGTCAATGGCCAATTGAGGCCATTGACAGAGGCTATTAAGTAATTAAAGGACGTGCCCGTCCAACCTCAAGGTTGGTGGGCAGGCCAGGAGCCCCGGCACGAATTGGAAAAAGCATGAAGCCTCATCCACCGGCGGGATGAGGTTTCATGTAGCTTTTAAAAAAATTTAATAAAGTTTTTGTGAAAATTATGGACATGTCTTTGTCACATGAGGGGACATGTTAGGGAAATTTTATTTTTCTATTTTTATCTTTTTGACACTTACAGCCGATCTCCCTAAGGCTGCACTTTGCCTCAGGGAGATGAGTGCACTCTTTCGTGCGCATGCGCGAAAGAGCGCACTCTCGATTTTGGGAATCCCCCCCTCGCCCACACAAGGAGTACATAGCACTTCTGTGCGTATGTCACGCTGGGCAGGCCTTAATTGTCCCGCCCACGTAAAATGGCGCCGATCGGAAGCGTGCCTGCCATTCAACTATCCCCCCGGGGGGGGAAAATCCAGCCCACTGGCTCTTGATGAAGCAGTGGATATGGGATTGTCAAATATTTTAGGGGAAATTCTATACAAGGTGCATCCTGAAAATAGTTTGCACATTGACTGTTACATAGAATCCTTGTGGGATAACATGTACTCTACGAAAAGTGTAAGTGAAAAAAACAAGCCTTCCTCGCATGAAACAAATGTTGGAGAGAAAGGAAATCTCCAAGATCAAATGGTTGGTGCAAGTCATAAATTATATAATTTTTTCACAAAAAGGAGTGCTTGTACAAAGAAATTATTGGGGGGTCTTAGAAAAGGAGTGTCTTGTAATGGAATGCTTTTCTTCGTTGATGTGTTTTGAAATATTTCTTGTATTAATTATTAAATTTTATTTAAAGAAAAAGGGAATCTGTTAATTGTATAAATTAAGGTTAAATTAAAGTTAAGTATTTGCAGATGGAAGGCACTGATTGGGTGATGATTACCTGACCACATATGAAAAGACACTTATTGGCACTGGTGGAGGAGTAGTGTTAGGATCTGGGAACTTATAATGTTTCATTCTGTGAATAAATTTAAAACTGAGTAAAGATTGGCTTCTGGTCTCCTACTTCACCAACTGGCTGTCAGGAGTTTAATACCATGGTGATGGGTTCCATTATCAGCTGGGAGGGGGGTGGAGGGGGGTGCCAGCAAAATAGCGGGGAGGCACTTGGGATAGCTCCCTGATACATTTCCCACCATTGAGGAACTTTCCCAAGCTGGGTTGGGAAGAGGATTGGATGCCCACCCCTGGGGCAGAAGCCCTCCCAGAGACAGGCAGCCAATTATGGCAGTTAAGGACCCAATTAGGAATAATTTTGCAAATTGCCATTTTGTCAGCAGCAAAGCAGCCCCCATCATTTGTGGAGGCCACCACCACCCCCACCTTGGAGACGGCCTCCCAGTGGTAGCTGAGGGGCCATTGGAATTGGAGGCTCCATTATGAGAAGAGGAGCTGTATTTGTGAAAGGCCACAATCATGACCAAGACCAATCCAGCAGAGGTGTTTTACCTTCAACTGACTTAATCTACTGGTCTAGATCCCAGTTATTTAATGTGATGTGCAGACCGATAAGATCATCTGCATGTTGACGAGCCCTTGCAGTCACCAACCTAATTCAGCAGCGCCCATCTCTTCCATCAATCCTGTCTTGGATTGGAAGGTCTCTGCCACCTGGACCTTGCAACTTGATGTCTGATGGATGAAGGGTGATTGGTGAAGCAAGTCAAGGTCATCTGTTAATATGTTAATAGCAGCTCGAGTATCAGCTTAAAACTAGTATCGAAGCCTTGAACTTCGACTGCAACTGACCAATAGTCTGGATTAAGACCATCAATGTCCCCAGGAACTCTGAAATTTCAGACGGAATTTTCCGAGCCCGCTGGTAGCGGGCATGATAAGTGGCATGCATGGAAAATATGGCGGGACCCACTTCACAACGCCGTGAAGGCAGGCCACAATCTTCCACTCAGCCCACTGACAGCGGGCCTGTTTCCTGCCATCAGTCGGCGGGGAGCTAATTGTAATACATTAGCATAGAATTAAAAGGCCTTCCCGCCAGGCTCTTGGAACCCCGCCGTATCGTCCATCCACATCGGTGGGAAAGCACACCGATGTATTTCACAACAGCACACAGGCAACGTGCACTTGGCAGCCTGCACTTTGGGGGAACTGAGGTGAGTAAGCAGCAGCGTTCTCCACAGCTCGCCTGTGTTTACAGGCCTCAGGAGTGCCGGGGACAGGGAAGCTGATGCCTGGCCCCACAGGAGACAGCTGAGGGGTGGGGGGGGTGTCCGGGGTCAAGTGCTGGCCAGCCTCAGAGGCGACTGCTGAGGGGTGGGGGTGTCCGAGGTCATGTGCTGGCCAGCCTCAGAGGCGACTGCTGAGGGGTGGGGGTGTCCGAGGTCATGTGCTGGCCAGCCTCAGAGGCAACTGCTGAGGGCGGGGTGGTCAAGTGCTGACCTGGCACTGCATCCCGCGCACAGGTGAGGGGGCAGGGTAAGCGAGGGAAGCGGCCATGCATTAGGGATACCTGTATAAACTGACCATGCCTCCGCAACTGAGACAGGCCAGGCGCACAGTTATATGGTTGGGGTCAGGCTGCGAGCCTGCCCACCCATGCAAGTGCAGAGGCACCAAGGGCCACCATGCGCTCCATACCTTACCACCTACACAATGCGTCCCCGCCCCCGTGCCCCAACACCCCACCCCCGGCACAGACTTCAAGTCTGCCACCACTTTATTGGACCACGGTGCAGTTGAACTACACATGTTGTACAATCTCCTCGCCAACGCTGGCCATGTAACAGTCACAGCTGGAAGTGCTCACAGCCCCTTGCAATCTCAGTATCCTGGTTTGGACCAGTGTTCCGCATGGCACGGGTTGACAGGGCAGCCATGCAGCGCACTCATCTCTGGCCATCCAAGGGGTTACCAGCACTCTCCGGGAAGCATTAAGGGCCGGTCACACAGGGCCAGGAAAGATGCTAAGAACAGCCATGATAACCACGTCTCTCTCTCTCTCTTTCATGCTGCAGGAGGACCACGTCAGGATCATGGATCTTGGTGACCTAGCTGTATACCTGATGGTCTACAGAAATCATAGAAGATGGAGGAAAGAACAACTGAGACACCTGGCCATGAAGAAGGAGCAGCAGGGGCTCCCGCACACGCTGCCCAGGAACGACAATGAGCTGTGACTGGTCGGTGCCTAGCGACACCCAGGGTCTATAAACGCTGCCTGCCATTCCTGCAGATGACTGAGAACCAGTGTCGCCGATGACTGCACATGTCTAGGGACCTGGTGGCTCACATCTGCCACTTACTGCAGGACTTGGCATGAAGGGGACCTGGATGGCATCCACTGCCAGTAGCTGTGAAAGTGACTGCGACACTAAATTTCTATGCCAGTGGCTCCTTTCAGGGCTCCACAGGTGACCTCTGTGGGATTTCACAATCCGCCACCCACAAATGCTTCCATGAGGTCATGGATGCCACCTTCTCCATGGCACACAACTTTGTGCATTTCACCCAGGACCGGGACAGCCAGGATGCAAGGCCATTGGATTCGCCCTGATCTCGGGATTCCCACAGGTGCAGGGTGCGATTGACTGCACTCATGTGGCGCTCAGGTCTCCATTGCTACACTCAGTGTACTTCATCAACCACAAGGGCTTCCACTCACTGAACCTATGTGACTACCAGAAACACATCCTGCAGGTATGTGCATGGTTTTCAGGGAGTGTGCACGATGTCTACATCCTGAGTTGCTCGCAGATCCCTGGAGTCTTCCAGGGTCAACAGAGGCTGCAGTGATGTCTCCTCAGGGACAAGGGCTACCTGCAGAGGCCGTAGCTGATGACACCCATGCGGCGGCCTCAGGCTGCAACAGAGCGATGCTATAATGAGGCTCATACAGCAGTTCACAACTTGGTGGAGCAGACCATCAGGATGCTGAAGATGCGGTTCCGGTGCTTGGACCGGTCTGGTGGAGCCCTGCAATACAGTCCACAGACGGTATCACACATTGTCGTCATCTGCTGTGCCCTTTACAACCTGGCACTGCAATGGGGTGAGGAGCTGGCTGAGGAGGAGATGGAGGAGCTGCATGTCTCCTCAGATGAGGAGGATGCTGACGGAGATGAGGCTCTCGCACTGTCTAGACAAGGCAGGCACACTCGGGAGGCCCTCATAACTGCCACATTTGTGGAGGATGATGACGACACGAGTGAGGTGTCCTTGTAGATCCTAACATCATATTTGTGAACATTTGAGTCCAGTCTGACTTATCGCAGCGCCAACACCCTCTGTGAGAATGCTCCTGTCATGGAGATGCAGTGGAGGCCTAATAGTCACTCGATCGCAGGAGGATGATGACAACATGCAGTGAGGACACTCCATAGATCTTCACATAGCCTCTGAGAATGTCTGGCTGAGGGCAGCTCACTTGTGCTCTATGATCAGGGCCATCTCAGAGATGCAGCCATGAAACTTTAGACACATCTGATGCTGTGTCCGTCTTCAGCATCTCAGCCCTTCAGGAGCTGGTGCACAGCATCATTGGTCACAGATGCTGATGTGATGGGGGCCAGCCCCTCCTTAAAGGTGCTGAGAGCACACAGAGTATGAGAGAACTCTGTGGCGCCTGCCCACTACATTCTAGCAGCAATGACCAGCACCGCCGAGGTGCAGGCACCAGTAATGTTTCCAGGGAATATGAGGCTGGACCATCACTGTGGTTTGAAGGCCTCACAAAGCACAGGGAAGGGGCCCTTGACTGAGACACCTGCCTTTTATCGTGCAGAAAGGTTTCACACCTGAGTGACAAGAACACTGCTCACCAGAGCAAGGAGCCATAGGGAGGGAGACATTCTTGGGAGCATATTGACAATAGTGAACATTATGTACAAGTGATTAACACCCGTGCCCAGGCTAAGCAGCTAATTCTCCTTAACTGTCCTAACCCTGCTGCTACGTCTTGGTGCTCCCCGGCCATCCACAGCGGAGGTGGAGGCAGCCTGCTGACTGTGACGCTCTGTCTGTGATGACTTTGACGGGCTTCCTCTGGAGGGCCGAGACTTGGAGGGCCCCGGACTGCTGTCGGTGTCCTGCTGTGTGGCAGTGACACCCTCTTTGGCCTGTGAAGCTGGATCTGCAAAGGTCACAGGAAAAGGGGATTCAGGTGGTCCAGTCACTCCCAGAGTCACCTGGGTGGATGGCCCCGGAGTGGGTGCCTGCTGATGCTCCTCCCTTTGGGTGCCCAAGGGCCTCTGGCTGACTTCATGAGCAGAAGGGGTAGCTGGAGTTAGATCGAGCTGTCCAGCACCCCTTTAGTGTACACACTGTTGGAGACAACTATGGCATCAGCGATGGAGTTAAGCCCACGCAGCAGTGCAGGAGTGACGTCGTGGACCAAGGTCTCCATGGCGGCCTCCAAACTGTCAGTGTTGACCTCGGTGCGTTGCAATGCCGGCGCTATCACCTCAGCCTGAAGACGGACAGACTCCTCCATCGTGCCTTGCAATCTGAGGAGTGCAGCGGACACCCCTTCCTGATGTTCCCGAGCTAGCCTTTGCAGCTCCAGCAACTGTGACATGTCTGAGTCCAGAGGTTTGTCATCTGACTCAGACTCAGCAAATTGCTGGTCTCCAGCAGTCCTCTGAACGCCGGGGACCTGGGAAGTCCCTGCCTCCGCCTGCTGTGGATCAGAAAATGCGATGTGCTCACCAGATTGTGATCCCGAGGCTACTCTAAAGCTAGGTCCCACCGAGGTATGTGTCCCTGCGCTGGTGGAGGGTGTGGATGAGCGCTGTGACGGGACTTCAGGGAGGGTGCCTTCAGATTCCTCTTCAGAGGTTTCTTTTGGGCTTGATTGGAGGCTGTGGGTCGTGGACTCCGTCGGCTGTTTGGCAGGTGTGTCTGCGAGAGCAAGGGAAGATAATTAGAGCATGGCAGTGGCCTGTGAATGAGGACACATCACGCACGGCATGGTTGTCTGATGGATGTTGCACTGCTGGATCCTCACTTGGTAGAGCACTGCTGACCTTACCGTCATCACAGGACCGGTCCCAGTCATCGCCGGCCAGCTGAATGACTTTTTTCAAATTCTGTGAGAACTTTGAATTCCGGCATCCCTCCACCTGTCTGCGATCTTTCCCTCCTGTTGTGAGCCTGTTTGTCCTGCATGGTGTATCAGGATTACTGCCGGTCTATTTGATAAGTATGCCTGGCCTGTGAGGGTGGTGAGTCGTCCCATGGACGGGATGAGGACAATCACAGTGTGTGTGAAAGAGTGAATGGTGATGTGCCTTGCGCTGGCAGTGAGTGAGGGCCCTATGGGTGTGTGATGGGTTTGTGAGTGTGTGAGTTGGGAGTGGTGAAAAGAGTGACTTACCCTGGCAGAACGGAGATCATTCATCCTTTTGCGGCACAGGGTGGCTGTCCTCCGCTCGAGGGACCCATCATTGAAGCAGGGGGGCTGCAGTCTTTTTTCCTTTGCTGGCCATGTCTCCCGGGCAGTGGTGGTGAGCTGGTGGCGATGAGCGCTTTGCTGGCTGCTGCCTTTTAAAGATGGCAGCCGGCATGATGCATCAGCGGGGTGATGGCGAGCGGGCAAATGAGGGCCCGCCCACTATGGAAACGGCGTGTTTCCTGGGAATGCATAAATAATGAAACAGGCTCGGGGAGATACAGCATGAAAATCTGCCATTTTCATCGGCGGGTAGGACTCCATTTTACCTGTCCGCTACTCCACTTATTCTGGGAAAATTCAGCCCTTCGTCTTTTTCTTGGCTTTCCATTGCTTGGATGGAATGTGTTTTTTTTATCCATTCACAGGATGTGGGCTAGCATTTATTGCCCATCCCTAGTTGCCCATGAGAAGGTGGTGAGCTGCTTTCTTGAACCACTGCAGTCAATGTGGCGTAGGTACACCCACAGTGCTGTTAGAAAGGGAGTTCCAGGCTTTTGATCCAGCAACAGTGAAGGAAGGGCGATATATTTCCAAGTCAGGATGGTGAGTGACTTGGAGGCGAACTTCCAAGTCATAAATACTTTCTGTTTTTCGACTTTGATTAAAATTGCTGGATTTGCAGAAACATTTGAAATGGGTAATTTTGCCACACTGGAACCTTTCCATGCCCCCTGTTGGGCAGTCTTGGTGTCTATGCTGGTTTTTCGTGCCACAATGGAAGCATCTCAAAATGGCGACTGGTATGGAGTTTCCTTACACTTCACCTGGTTTGGCAGGCTTTTTTGTGGGTCAGGCCACTACCCGTGGGCCTACCCAATCTATGCAGTCATGTGAAGCCTCAGAGTTATGCCGAATTATAGTCCAATTAAATGCTTTAACTCGAGTTGCCTCGCATACTGGACAGCTTGATCCAAAGCAAGATCACATTTGGTCTGCAGAAATTTGCAGAGTTTTTCATCCCGGACACCCACAGCTATACTCATTCTTCAGTGCCCCAGAAACACAAAAACTAGCTAGGCAATATAGGTTGGTTAGAAATAATTCAATCGATTCTCCTGGTCATTGCGACTGCTGGTTAAAACGTGCTCATTTGATTAATAAGTTTTGTTTAGAGCTAAAATTAGTGTCAAAAGCTTTAAGAATAGACTCAAAGTCCACAGTGGACTCCTGCACACCCTGCCTTAGGAGATGCCATCTGCTACTGGACCTACTGCATAAAGAAAAGAACTAACTTGAAGCTTTTGCTCCTTTTCGTGAAGACCTGGTGCTGCTCGGTATCGGAGAAAATGGCATTTCTATGACTCCCACTGCTGGCCTCTTTGCAGGTTCTTAAGGCAGTCAAATAGGTGGGGCAAGGATAGGGACTGCTCATCACGTATGGACATTGATGCCTCTCTCCAGTGTGCCTCCTTCTTCCACTGATTTTTTACAAGCTGCTTTCAAAGGTTTCTTCACCGTGTGATTCCTTCAATAGCATCGATGTGTTCAATGTCTCCACTGCTGCCACCATGTTCTGAGGTGTGTTCTTCTATCTTGGGCTCTAGGTGTCGGATAAGCAATAGACATGCTCTGGTATCTGCTTAACACTTGCTTATTAGTACTACATCTAAACATGTTAGAGAGAGTTCCAATCTCGAGAGAGAGAGAGAGAGAGTCTAACACACGACTGACTGATGTCAGTAGTACATCATCATCTACATCATACTTCTGCATATCGTACCTGTTAACCCTTTATACTACAAAGCAATACGAGTCAGCAGCACCCTCCTGTGATTGTGCAGCTTCTCTTTAAGAGAGATAAACTGCCTTCGAGAAAAGCAGCTTGGTTGCTACAAGTGCTATCAACAGATGGTGCTTTGTCCCCTGTGCTCAAGCAGCCAGCAGCATGCCCACCCCCCACAATAGATTAAATTACAATCAGGTAAATGAAGAAGCAGCACCAAATTTGTGTGCTGCCTACGTCCACAGCAATAACTGTGGAAAAGTCATGAATCTTGACCCTTATACCCAAAATGAGGCGGGGACCAATTTCTAGCCCTTTCCCTACTTTGAGTTAAATTTTGTGGTTGGAATTATGCTGACCAATATTTTCAGCTTCTTAATTAACATGCTTGTTCTGTGTGTTATTTAAACAGTTGTTCATCACATTATTTTTAATTTATGATTTTTTATGCATCTCAACAGCTGTAAACAATGCTAAAATGAAACACAGATACCCTATCTGATACAAACTCTTAAGCCATATCCGCAGAATTTGCCTGTCAGTACAAATGTGTAGAATTTATGAGCCTAAGGAGCTATCTAGAGGACAAAGTGAACAAAGACTTTCAGTTCCTTTATTTCCTTTTCTACAACTGACACGCATATCCTATTTATAAGAGTTCCCAGGCTGTTCAAAAATCCTTCAGAATTGTTCTACTCTCATTTCCACAAAGTGACAGATACTTTACCCACAAGGGCAGGAAAGGTGGGGAGGAGGGGAAGGGGTTAAAATATTTTAAAATGGCAAACCTGATCCAATGAAAATCGATCTTGTGAAAAACGACTGACCACATCTGATTTTAAATGTCACCTAATGTGCAATCTGCTGTCTTTTCAGGATCTTCATGAATCTCACAATTGACTTTATCAACAAATACACTGTGGAATAAGTACATACAAGCAGCAAGTAGCAGTAATGCATTCCATAGAGGTGAGAGAATCTGGGTTGATGTTAAGGAAAATGAATCAAAGCTAAGTTCCAGAAGTGCTTTTGTTTTCATACTGACTGGCTAAAATATTCCTATTCCTATTCCTAATAAACTGCTAACCACCCAATTTTCATTCTTGGTTCCCAAGTTGGCTAATATTGTTAACAGTTCTTTCTCCTCAGGTTCTACCCTCCTCTCCTTCAAATGTGCCATCATCATTCTTCTCTCCAAAAAAACCAACCATTCCCTCTGATCCCTGCAGATTACTATCCCATCTCTAACCTCCCTCTCCTCTCCAAAGTCCTTAAACCTGCTCCTGCCTCCCAATTCCATGCTCCTCTTTCCCAGAACTTCACAGAAGGCCCTACCCACCAAGAGTCTTTCAGGAGCATTTCTCCTTTAGCCTTCACCTCAGCCAGAAGCAGTGCCTGAGCGCCCATGTTTCACCTAGGAGGTGGCAACTGAACTGTGTCATGATTTGCAACCTGATCTGCAGCCTCACAGCAGGGCAAGGAGGGTGCAGCCAGTGGCTATGAAGGTAACATGGCCCTAAATTTCTACACTAGTGGATCCTTCCAGGTGGGAACAGGTGACATTAGCAACATTTCTCAGTTCCCCATTCATCACTGAATCAGAAAGGTGACACAGGTCCTGTATAGAAGGAAAGAGGACTTCATTGTCTTCTCACTGACCAGAGAGTAGCAGGAGAGTAGCAGGACAGAGCATGTGTATTTTCCATGTTGAGGTAAGCATGGAAATCCTTCCTTGAGGCAGGATTCCCAATGGTATAGTATCCAATTTACTGCACACATGCTCTGCAGGCCTCACATTATTGATAAATGTTCCACAACTGAAGGTCTACCACTCTACTGATTTTCAGAAGTTCCTCTCTATGAATGCTCACTATCCAGCAACAGCCATGAAGGATTCATCCTGCATCAGTCAGACAGCCGTGCCATCTTTGGCCCATTAGGGAAGACCCAGAGGCTCCTGCCTCATGACTCCTCTTCACCGCCCAACTAGGAGAGGACAGACCAAGCAGCAACCTGGAACACCACAGAGCAAACCATCACTGTGGGGAAGCAACGTTTCCACTGCCTGAGCCATGTGGGAGTGTGTTTCCAACTCCAACTCCATATCTTTGGCAACATGAGGGCACAAACTTTTCCTCCAGGCCTTCCGAAGGCACCTGGGAGAGAGGAAGGGAGGAGGCGCCTGGGACTCCTTCACTCCAGATGGGCTGTCTGTGAGTGGATACTCAGGCTCCAGTTTCCCGGGGATGTCATCCCCATATCACAAGTTCCACACAATTTCCCACCTGTCAGTCCATCACAGCATCCTGTTGGCCAAAATCCTGAAATAAAAGCGGCCAAAAAAGAGCATTCCATAACGACTTTATCCAACAACAAGATGAGGAGGTGGCATAGTGGTATTGTCACTGGACTAATAATCCAGAGACCCAAGGTAATGCACTGGGGATTCAGGGGATCTGGGTCCGAATCCCACCACGGCAGATGATGAAATTTGAATTCAATAAAAATATGGATTTAAAAATCTAAAGATGACCATGAAACCATTGTTGCAAAAACCCATCTAGTTCACAAATGTCCTTTAGAGAAGGAAATGTGCTTTCCTTAACTGGTCTGGCCTACATGTGACTCCAGATCCACAGGAATAACTCTTAAATGACCTCTGAAATAACCCAGCAAGACACTCAGTTGTGTCAAAAGGAATGAAACTGGACCTAGGCACTGGAAATGACAACGGCAACCTCAAACTATCGACTCTGCAAAGTCCTCCTTACTAATGTCATAGAAAATAGGAGTAGGTCATTCAGCCATTCTAGCCTGCTGTGCCATTCAATGTGATCCTCTATCTCAATGCCATACTCCTGCTCTCTCCCCATACCCCTTGATGCCTTTAGAGTCTAGAAATCTATCTTTTTCCTTCTTAAATATGTTCAGTGACTTGGCCTCCACAGCCCTCTGTGGTCGAGAATTCCACAGGTTCGCCACCCTCTGAGTGAATAAATTCTTCCTCATCTCAGTCCTAAATGGCCTACCTCATATCCTGAGATTGTGACCCCTTGTTCTAGACCCCCCTAGCCAGAGGAAACATCATCCCTGCATCCAGTCTGTCCGGCCCTGTCAGAATTTTATATGTTTCAATGAGATCCCCTCTCATCCTTATAAACTCCAGTGAATACAGGCCTAGTCAACCCAATCTCTCCTCATATGGCAATCCTGCTATCCCAGGAATCAGTCTGGTGAACCTTCGTTGCACTCCCTCTATGGGACTATATCCTTTCTTAGGTAAAGAGACCAAAACTGCACACAATACTCCAGATGTGGTCTCACCAAGGCCCGGTACAGCTACAGTAAGACAATCTTGCTCCTGTACTCAAAACCTCTTGCAATGAAGGCCGACATACCATTTGCCTTCCTAAATACCTGCTGCACCTTCATACTTGTTTTCAGTGACTGGTGTACAAGGACACCCAGGTCCCTTTGTACATCAGCATTTCCCAATCTATCACCATTTAAATAATACTCTGCCATTCCGTTTTTCCTAGCAAAGTAGATAATTTCACATTGATCCACAGTATATTGCATCTGCCATGTATTTGCCCACTCACTCAACTTGTCTAAATTGCCTTGAACCCTCTTTACATCCGCCTCACCATTCACATTCCTACCACGTTTTGTGTCATCAGCAAACTTAGAAATAGTACATTTGGTTCCCTCATCCAAATCATTGATATATATTGTGAATAGCTGGGGTCCAAGCACTGATCCCTGTGGTACCCCAGTAGTCACCGCCTGTCATTCCGAAAAAGACCCATTTATTCCTATTCCGTATTTCTTGTCTGTTAACCAATCCTCAATCCATACCAATATATTACCCCTAATCCCATGTGCTTTAATTTTGCACACTAACCTCTTACGTGGGACTTCATCAAAAGCTTTCTGAAAATCCATATACACCACATCCATTGGTTCTCCCTTATCTTTTCTACTAGTTACGTCCTCAAAAAACTCCAGTATGTTTGTCAAACATGAGTTCCCTTTCATAATCATCCATGTTGACTTAGTCTAATCCTGTTGATATTTTCTAAGTGTCCTGTTACCATATCCTTTATAATAGACTCTAGCATTTTCTTACCACTGATGTTAGGCTAACCAGTCAGTAATTCCCTGTTTTCTCCGTCCCTCCTTTTTCAAATAGTGGGGTTGCATTTGCCACCCTCCAATCTGCCAGGACAGTTCCAGAATCTATAGAATATTCTTCCTGAGACCCTTGGTTCCCTGCTATTTCTGGGAAGTTATTTCTGTCTTCTTCTGTGAAGACAGAACTAAAGTAGTTGTTTAATTGCTCTGCCATTTCCTTGTTCTCTATTATAAATTCTCCCGTTTTGGACTGTAA
Source organism: Cetorhinus maximus (assembly GCF_964194155.1). Taxonomy (NCBI): domain Eukaryota; kingdom Metazoa; phylum Chordata; class Chondrichthyes; order Lamniformes; family Cetorhinidae; genus Cetorhinus; species Cetorhinus maximus. The sequence continues at coordinate 39,670,759 of NC_135896.1, read as the reverse complement.
GGGACCTACATTTGTCTTCACTAATCTTTTTCTTCTTACATACTTATAGAAGCTTTTACAGTTCGCTTCTATGTTCCTGCAAGTTTACTCTCATATTCTCTTTTTCCCCTCTTAATCAGCCTCTTGGTCCTCCTTTGTTGAATTCTAAACTGGTCCCAATCCTACGGCTTGCTATTTTTTCTAGCAACTTTATATGAGCCCTCTTTGGATCTAATACTATCACTAATTTCTTTTGTTAGCCATGGTTGGGCCGCTTTTCCTGTTGTGTTATGCGCCAGAAAGGAATGTATAACTGTTGCAATGCATGCATTCATTCCTTAAATATTAGACATTGCCTATCCACCATCATGCCTTTTAATGAAATTTCACAATCTATTGTAGCCAACTCACCCATCGTACCTTCATAGTTTCCTTCGTTTAGATTTAGGATCCTAGTTTCGGAATGGACTACTTCATTTTCCACCCTAATGAAGAATTCTATCATATTATGGTCACTCTTCCATAAAGGACTCTGCGCAACAAGATTATTAATTGACCCCTTCTCGTCGCACAATACCAAATCTAGGATAACCTGTTCCCTTGTTGGTTGCTTGATGTACTGGTCTAAAAAAACGCCTCATACACACTCCAATATTATTGCTAATTTGGTTTCCCCAAATCTATATGTAGATTAAAGTCACTCATGATTACTGTAGTACCCTTGTTACATGCACCTCTAATTTCCTCTTTAATGCTGTCCCCTACTTTACCACTACTGTTTGAAGGCCTATAGACAACTCCCATTAATGGTTTCCACATGTTGTTGCTTATTAGCTCCACTCAGAATGATTCGACATCTGGATTTTCTGAGCCAATATCCTTTCTCACTACTGCACTGATTTTATCTTTATTACATCTGGGACTTGTGCCAAAATTGGGAGACCGATTATTAAAACTAGTTAAGCAACGGTCTGACATAGTCATACTCATGGAATCATACCTTACAGATAATGTCCCAGACATTTGTCTTCACTAATCTTTTTCTTTTTACATATTTATAGCTTTTACAGTTTGCTTTTATGTTCCTGCAAGTTTACTCTCATATTCTCTTTTTCCCCTCTTAATCAACCTCCTGGTCATCACCCACCCTAGGTCTGTCCCACCAGCAGGACAGACCCAACAGAGGTGGCAGCACAGTGGTATACAGTCGGGAGGGAGATGCGCTGGGAGTCCTCAACATCAACTATGGATGCCACAAAGTCTCATGGTATCAGATCAAACATGGGCAAGGAAACCTCCTGCTGATTACCACGTACTGCACCAATCCCACCCCCCACCCTCCGCTGATGAATCAGTACTCCATATTGAAGACCACGATGCTGATGGAAGAAATAGTTGTTTTTCAGTCTTTTGAGATTAAACTTTATGTGCTGTAATAAGGCAGTAAAATTAAACAAAAGCTATTGGGGAAAAGAACAGATAGTGTGGGAGAAGAGACATTGGTACTTGGATCAATCTTAGAAACTGCCTAAATAAGATAGTGTTCTGCTACAATTCTGGAAAGCTGACTTCAAGGGGTTTCATTGATGGAAAATTACTAAAGAGAGAGGAACTGTTGAATCCTGTGGATCCTCATCGCCAGTTTGTTGTGAGAGGTGGCCGAGTTGGTACTATTGATAGGTTTGATCAGCAGACACTTATTAGGTGGAAACTACTTTTAGTTTATTTACAAAGGTATACAGCAGCAACTAAACATGTGCTTTCACTTCAAACTCTATCTCTACAACAAAAACAGAATTACCTGGAAAAACTCAGCAGGTCTGGCAGCATCGGTGGAGAAGAAAAGAGTTGACGTTTCGAGTCCTCACAACCCTTCAACAGAACTGAGTATGGTTAGGAGAGGGGTGAAATATAAGCTGGTTTAAGGTGGGCGGGGGGAGAGAGAAGTTGAAGGGGGGGCAGGTGGTTGTAGGGACAAGCAAGCAGTGAACATATCTATCTCTACACTACTCACTACTAACTACAGAGGTAGCCCGTGCTAGTCTCCCATTGAGTACTAACAATCATGTGATCTTCCTTAACAGTATTCTTCTTAAAGGATATTACACACTAAATAAATCCATAATTACCACGGAAAGAAAGATGGACAACTTTTTCAGTGAGTTCAAACGATATGGTTTAAACAAAGACCCCAGGTCATAATTGGATACTGTGATGTTCAGAGAAAATTCATAGGATGATATGGCCTGTCAATAAAGTAACCCAGGTCGATCCCCTGAGAAGGGGTATAGGAGGTTGAACACTTCGGCGATCTTTTCCTGCAGTCGCGAGCAACCCGCCAGTAGGAGAAAACCAACCAAGTATTAGAAGAAGAATCTGCAATCATCAGGAGCTGGCCATTTCAGGTGATTGTATGACTAACATTCTGATTTGAGCATTCTGATGACTGATACTGTTAAATTATTCATTTGCTGGGCGTAGAGTAACACAGCAGTTTTGTTTTTCATTAATTTCCTTTCTCTTATTCTTTCTCAACCTATTAAATCTGTAATCATTTTCTGTAATATTTTTTAAATAAACTTTAAATTAAAATTAAATAAACTTCCAAGATAAAAGGAGTTGGAGTCTCAAGGAAGCTAATCAGTGTTTCTACCTGGAAACAAGGTCCATGTGATTCAGATTGCCATGGAGATGTGCTTTCAGAGGGGAAAGGTTTGAGATATCCCTGGAAACTCTCAGACAAGACGCTCCACCACAATTACAACTGAAAAGCCAGAAACCTGCTACTGCTTGGAGTACCATTGTGGAATCATCACCAGAAACCTTCGACCTTCATTTTTATTCCTTCAGTGAACTAAAAGAGATATTCCAGGCCTTCAACATTTCCAATCTCCATCTTGAAGGATAAGGTGGACATAACAATTGGTTCTTAAGGCTCAAGCTGAGATGAAAAATATCCCTGACTGACCCACCTTCCAATGTCAAGCAGTCAGCTTCATGCAAGTGAATCCCAGATAAACAGCATTAAGCGTAACTAATTTTTGAGTGAGTCATCAATTTGTTCTTTTGTAATTCACAGGTTAAAATGAACCACGAGCTTGAGTGGGTGTTTAAGAACAAAAAGATTTATTGAACTGGTGTTGATTAGTGGGCCTGCATAAAGAAGAATAAAATGACACACTCAAATTTAAAGAGGAAAACCCATAAACGATCTAATAACTTAGTATATGGCAAGAAAATTAACCTTTAAATTAGGATTGGATTTGGATGATCATAAGTGGAGATAGCCTGGTGTCTGAAGCAGAACAATGGATGCAAGGTACAACCTGCCACCTGAGCGCTGTTTGGCTTATAGCATACCAAAGACTGTTCAAAGATGGTGTATGGGAATTGATCAGGTTAAAAAAACAAATTTGGGAAAAGAACACAAAAGCTAGTGATGGAGTGACAGTGGTCGATCAATTGTTAAGACTGGTCAAGCAATAGCCTGACAGCAGAATTTTACATTCTGTGGGTGGGCGTACACCAGACCCAATTCGGCATAAAATCACGCGAGATGACGTGGGCGAGCGTCCTGACGTCATCATGCTCTTGCATGATATTTCGTTCAGCAGGCGCTTGCGGCAGTTTGAAGTGCGCCCGCCGACAATTAAGTAGGCAATTAATCTCATTAACAGCGTAATTGTCTGCGATTTTTCGTGGCCAGTTCAACCTTACGGTTGGCGGACGGGCGAATTAGACAGGTGGACTTTACATTTTTGATGAAACCTCATCCAAAGGCGGGATGAAATCATCGTTAAGAAAAAAAATGAAAATAAATATCTGGGAGCAGCATTTTTATGAGGGATGCTTTCAGGTACTTGATTGTGATGCATAGACATATTTTTGCAGCTTTTTTTAGTGCTTTATTTTATTATTTGCAGGTCTGCAGCTCCCTGAGGCAGCTGTCTGCCTTCAGGGAGCTCTCTCGAAGCGCTCACCCACGCCCACAGTGACGTCGATTCCCACTCTCTTCCCGCCTCCACCCCAGCGGTGCTAAGCTTTTCAGCGCGCATTTCACACTGGCTGTTAATTGGTCAGCCAGCGTGAAATCACGATCGGGGGCTTGTTTCCCATCCGCTCCTGGGCCCGCTGATCACACACGCCCGACGACGGAAAAATTCAGGCCTTGGAATCATACCTCACAGACAATGTCCCAGACACCACCATCACCATCCCTGGGTATGTATTGTCCCACTGGCAGGACAGGCCCAGCAGAGGTGGCGGCACAGTGGTATACAGTTGGGAAACAGTTGCCCTGGGAATCCTCAACAGCGACTCCGGACCCCATGAAATCTCATGGCATCAAGTTAAACATGGGCAAGGAAGTCTCCTGCTGATTACCACGTACCACGCACCCCTTCTCAACTAAGGAATCAGTACTCCTCCATGTTGAACACCACTTGGAGGAAGCACTGAGTGAGGCAAGGGCACAGAATGTACTCTGGGTGGGGGGGGCTTCAATGTCCATCACAAAAAGTGGCTTGTTTGCACCACCACAGACTGAGCTGGCCAAGTCCTAAAGGACATAGCTGCTAGACTGGGTCTGCAATAGGTGGGGAAGGAACCAATAAGATGGGAAAACCTACTGGACCTCATCCTCACCAGCCTGCCTGCCACAGATATTTCTGTCCATGACAGTATCGGTACGACTGTGCGGTGGTCACTCCTGGATACTGTCTTCACATTGAGGGTGCCCTGCATTGTGTTGTGTGGCACTACCACCGTGCTAAATGGGATAGATTTCAAAGAGATCTAGCGACTCAAGACTGGGCAACTATGAGGCGCTGTGGGCCTTCAGCAGCAGCAGAATGGTACTTAACCATAATCAGTAACCTCATTGTCCGGCATATCCCACACTCTACCATTACCATCAAGCTGGGGTTCAACTCTGGTTCAGTGAAAAGTACAGGAGGGCATGCCAGGAGCAGCACCAGGCATACCTAAAATTGTGGTGTCAACCTGGTGAAGCTACCACACAGGATTACTTGCATGCCAAACAGCATAAGCAGCAAGCAATACACAGAGCTAAGTGATTCCACAACCAATGGATCAGATCTAAGCTCTGCAATCCTGCCACATCCAGCTGAGAATGGTGGTGGACAATTAAACAACTCACTGGAGGAGGAGGCTCCACAAATATCCCCAGCATCAATGATGGGGGAGCCCAGAAAATACGAACACGTGAGCAAGGAGCAGGAGTAGGTCATTCAGCCCCTCAAGCCTGCTCCACCATTCAATAAGATCATGGCTGACCTAATAGTAACCTCACATCTGCATCCCGCCTACCCCCGAAAACCTATCACCCACTTGCTTACCAAGAATTTATCTACCTCTGCCTTAAAAATATTGAAAGGTTCTGCTCCCACCACCTTATCATGAAGAGTTCCAAAGACTCATGAGCCTCTGAGTGAAAAAAATTTGCCTCATCTCCATTTTAAATAGGCGACCCCCTTATTTTTAAAGAGTGACCCCTAGTTCTAGATTCTCCCACAAGAGGAAACATCCTCTCCATATCCACCCTGTCAAGTCCCCTCAGGATCTTATGTATTTCAATCAAGTCGCCTCTTACTCTTTTAAACACCAGCAGATACAAGCCTAGCCTGTCCAACCTTTCATCATAAGACAACCCGCCCATTCCAGGTATTAGTCTGGTAAACCTTCTCTGAACTGATTCCAATGCATTTACATCCTTCCTTAAATAAGGGAACCAATACTGTACACAATATTCCAGATGTGGTCTCACTGGTGCTCTGTATAACTGAAGCATAATCCCTCTACTTTGTATTCAATTCCCCTCGCAATAAATGATAACATTCTATTAGCTTTCCTAATTACTTGCTGTACCTGTGTACTAGCCTTTTGTGATTCCTGCACTAAGACACCCAGATCCCTCTGCATCGCAGAGCTCTGTAATCTCTCACCATTTAGATAATTTGCATCTCTTTTAGTCTTCCTGCCAAAATGGACAATTTCACATTTTCCCACATTATACACCATTTGCCAGATCTTTGCCCACTCACTTAACCTATCCACGTTTTTTTGTAGACTCCTTATGCCCTCTTCACAACTTACTTTCTTACCTATCTTTGTGTCATCAGGAAATTTGGCAACCATCCCATCCATTCCTCCATCTAAGTCATTTATATAAACTGTAAACATGTGAGATCCCAGCACTGATCCCTGTGGCACACCACTCATTACATCTTGCCAACCTGAAAAAGACTACTCTCTGCCTACTCTCTGCTTTGTTAGCCAGCCAATCTTCTATCCATGTCAATATGTTACCCCCTATGCCATGAGATTTTATTTTCCCCAATAACCTTTGATGTGGCACTTTATCAAATGCCTTCTGGAAATCTAAGTACAGTACATCCACCAGTTCCCCTTTATCCACATCACATGTTATTTCCTCAAAGAAATCCAAAAAGTTAGTTAAACATGATTTCCCATTTACAAAACCATGTTGACAGTGCCTGATGACCTTGAGCTTATCCATGTGCCCTGCAATAGCTTCTTTAATAATAGCTTCTAATGTTTTCACTTTGATAGGTGTTAAGCTAACTGGCCTGTAGTTTCCTGCTTTCTGTCTCCCTTCCTTTTTGAATAAAGGAGTTACATTTGCTATCTTCCAATCTAATTGGACCCTCCCTGAATCTCGGGAGTTTTGGAAAATTAAAACCAATGCATCAACTATCTCACTGGCCACTTTTAAGACCCTAGGATGAAGTCCATCAGGATCTGGGCACTTGTCAGCCGCAGCTCCATCAATTTATTCAGTACCACTTCTCTGGTGATTGTAATTTTTCTGAGCTCCTCCCTCCTTTCCATTTCCTGATTTATAGCTGCTTCTGTGATGTAACTTGTATCCTCTATAGTGAAGACTGATGAAAAATACCTGTCCAATTCATCAGCCATTTCCTTGTTTTCCATTAACAATTCTCCAGACTAACTTTCTATAGGAACAACGCTCACTTTGTTTACTTGTTTCTTTTTAAAATATTTATAGTAACTCTTACTCCCTGTTTTTATGGGGAGAATTTTTGCTATGGTGGGCGGGCTGGGCGGGAGTGGGCTGTGGCGGGCGCGGAGCCGATCGCCGCCCGCGATTGGCTGTGCGCCAGCATTTTACGCAGGCAGGCCAATTAAGACCCTTCCAGCGTAACGCGCAGCCGGTAGCACTCAACGTTTTCTGTGCGGGCAGGGGGAGGAGGGAGAATCAGGGCCTGCGCTCTTTCGCACATGCCTCAGGGAGATTGCTGCGCTCTTTCACGCATCACGAAGGAGCTCAGTAATCTCCCTGAGTCACGGAGCTGCCTCAGGGAGATTGAATGGATTATAAAAGTTTTTAATAAATAAAGTAAAAATTTATTTAAACATGCCCCATCATGTGGCAGTGTCAAATGAGCTGGGACATGTTTGTGAAGTTTGGAAAATTGATTTAAATATTTTATAAAACCTTCAGGAAACCTCATCCCGCCCATGGATGAGTTTCCTGAAAAACACGAAGGCCGTTTGGGCTCTTTGCCTGCCCACCAATCTTAAGGTTGAATGGGCAGCGTTTTTAACGAGTTAAGTTACTTTTATAACGGTCTTATTAGGCCGTTGACAGTTCGGCGAGCACACAGCTGCCTCTGGCACGCGCCTGCCAAATGAAATATTAAAATGACACACAATGACGTCGGGACACACGCACGATGTCATCACGCGTTATTTTACGCCATGTGATTACTATTAGGGGGCCTATACATGGCTCCCACAAGTGACTTCTTGCCTTTACCATTTTTCATCTCTACCCAAACTGTTTCCGCATCCTGATTTCCTGAACTTAGGTCATCCCTCTCTATTGTGCTAATACCATCATTAACTAATAGAGCCACCCTTCCAACTTTTCCTCGCTTCCTGTCCTTCCTAAATGTCCTATGCTCTTTAATATTCAGGTCCCAATCCATGTTCTCCTGCAGCCATGTCTCTGTAATGGCTATCAAATCGTACTTATTTATTTCTATGTGCGCTCTCAAGTAATACGTTTTGTTTCAAATGCTTCGTGCATTCAAATACAGAGCCTTTAGTTTTATTCTTTTATTCTTTTCATAACCTCTAGTCTCATCTGTTGATTTACTGTTAGATTTGGACTCTCTATCCCTTCCTGTCACTATTTCTTTTCATTTTCCTTTCTCTTTCGCCTTGTCTCTACTCTTTGATTTACCACATCTTCCTAAATTTGTACCTTTGCCGCCACTACTTAATTTAAAACCCTCTCTACTTCCCTGGTTATGCGGTTCACAAGAACACCAGTCCCAGCATGGTTCAGGTGTAGACCGTCCCAACCGTACAGATCCCACTTTCCCCAGTTTTGGTGCCAGTGCCCCACAAACCGAAACCCACTTCTCCCACACCAGGCTTTGAACCACACATTCATCTCCCTAATCTGATTTGTTCTATGTCAATTTGCACGTGGCTCAGATAATAATCCAAAGATTATGACCTTTGAGGTTCTGCTCCTTAATTTGGTGCCAAGCTCCTCATACTGACTATGCAGAACCTCCTCCTTTGTGCTGCCTATGTTGTTGATACCAACATGGACCATGACGACTGGGTCCTCCCCATCCCATTGCAAGTTCCTCTCCAGCCCTGAGCAGATGTCCCGAACCCTGGCACTGGGCAGGCAGCACAGCCGTCTGGACTCATGCTGTTTGCTGCAGAGAACAGTGTCAATCCTTCTAACTATACTGTCCCCTACTACACTACATTTCTTGTAACTCCCCCAGCTTGAATGGCTTCCTATACCACATGGCCAGTTAGCTCAGCCACACTGCAGCCCCCACTCTTAGCCAAACAAGCTGAAAAAACCTCAGACCTGTTGGACAATTGCAAGGGCTGAGGCTCCTGCCCTCTGGGTCGCCTTACCTGCCTCACTTGCAGTCACACCCACCTGTTCCTGACCACTGATCAAATTAGAAGACTCCATCCTGAGGGGTGTGACCACCTCCTGGAACAAGGCATCCAGGTAACCTTACCCCTCCCTGATATGCCGCAGTGTCTGCTGCTCAGCCTCCAGCGCAATAACTCGGAACCAAAGTTCTGCAGCTGCAAACACTTACTGCAGATGTGTTTGCCCTGGATCACACTGGTATCCAGCAGCTCCCACATCCTGCAATCACAGCACATCACCTGCCCTGTCATCTCCAATATGTGTTAATTAATTGATTGCTAATTAATTAATTACAATTAATTAATCTTACACTTCTCAATAGTTTTTCACACTGACAGTAAACTTTACAATACTGATAAAACAATACAGTACTTACAACATTGATAAAACTAATAATACCAATTACTGGTATACCTGCTCCTTCTGCTGCACCAAAGTGGAAATCAACTACTGGAGGCCGAAAAAGACTAGAAGATTTTTAAAAAAGCACCTCCTTTAACCGAACTCCCCACTTAGCACACTTTACTACTTGGAGTAAATCTTACCTATAGCACTTCTTCACCCCTATGACCGGATTCCCAAATATACTCACTCAGTCTCTGTCTCACTCAGGCCGAAATCTCCCCTCTGACAGTGTACCTCTTACTGACTGTGCACTTTAAAAGTCCCTTTCCTATATAGAGCTGTAATGAGTCACATCAGTGCAAAATATAAGGCTGAAGCATTTGCAACAACCTTCAGCCAGAAATGCTGAGCGGATGATCTATCTTGGCCTCCTCCAGAGGTCCTCAGCATCACAGATTCTAGTCTTCAGTCAATTCAATTCACTCCACGTGATATCAAGTAATGACTGAAGGTAGTGGATACTGCAAAGGCTGTGGGCCCTGACTATATTCCGGCAATAGTACTGAAGACTTGTGCTCCAGAACTTGCCGTGCCCTTAGCCAAGCTGCTCCAGTTCAGCTACAACACTGCCATCCACCCAGCTATGTGGAAAATTGTCCAGGTATGTCCTGTACACAAAAAGCAGGACAAATCCAACCCAGCCAATTACTGCCCCATCAGTCTACTCTCGATCATCAGTAAAGTGATGGAAAGGGTCATCAACAGGTGCTATCAAGCAGCACTTGCTTAGCAATAACCTGCTCACTGACGCTTAGTTTGGGTTCTGCCAGGGCCACTCAGCTCCTGATCTCATTACAGCCTTGGTTCAAACCTGGACAAAAGAGCAGAACTCAAGGTGAGTTGAGAGTGACTGCCCTTGACATCAAGGCAGCATTTGACCAAGTGTGGCATCAAGGGGCCCTAGCAAAACTGGAGTCAATGGGAAGCAGGGGGAAAACTCTCCACTGGTTGGAGTCATACCTAGCACAAAGGAAGATGGTTGTGGTTGTTGGAGGCCATTCATCTCAGTTCCAGGACATCACTGCAGGAGTCCATTAGGGTAGTGTCCTAGGCCCAACCACCTTCAGCTGGTTCATCAATGACCTGCCTTCCATCATAAGGTCAGAAGTGGGGATGTTCGATGATAATTGCACAATGTTCAGCACAATTTGTGACTCCTCAGATACTGAAGCAGCCTATGTTCAAATGCAGCAAGACCTGGACAACATCCAAGCTTGGGCTGACAAGTGGCAAGTAACATTCATGCCACAGAAGTGCTAGGCAATGACTGCCTCCAACAAGAGAGAATCCAACCATCGCCCCTTGACATTCAATAGCATTACCATTGCTGAATCCCCCACTATCAACATCCTGGGGGTTACCATTGACCAGAAACTCAACTGGACTAGCCAAATAAATACTGTGGCTACAAGAGCAGATCAGAGGCTAGAAATCCTGCAGTGAGTAACTCGCCTGCTGATGCCCCAAAGCCTGTCCACCAACTGCAAAGCACAAGTCAGGAGTGTGATGGAATACTCTCCAATTGCCTGGATGAGCACATCAAATGCTGCCTTGATGTGAAGAGCAGTTACTCTCACCTCACCTTGAGTTCTGCTCTTTCGTCCATGTTTGAACCAAGGCTGTAATGAGGTCAGGAGCTGAGTGACCTGGTGGAACCCAACAACTCTCAAGAAGATTGATACTATCCAGGAAAAAGCAGCCCACTTGATTGGCACCCCATCCACAAACATTCACCCCCTCCATCACCGATGCACAGTGACAGCAGTGTGTACCATCTGCAAGATGCACTGCAGAAACTCACCATAGCTCCTTAGACAGCACCTTTCAAACCCACAACCACTACCATCTAGAAGGACAGGGGCAGCAGACACATGCGAACACCAACACCTGGAAGTTCCCCTGCAAGCCACTCACCATCCTGACTTGGAAATATATTGCCGTTCCTTCACTGTTACTGGGTCAAAATCCTGGAACTCCCTCCCTAACAGCATTGTGGGACTGCAGCAATTCAAGAAGGCAACTCACCACTACCTTGTCAAGGACAATTAGGGGTGGACAATAAATGCTGGCCTAGCCAGCGATACCCACATCCCATGAATGAATTTTTTAAAAAGTTAGTTAAACACAATTTGCCCTCTTATTAATCTGTGTTGGTTTTCCTTAATTAATCCACATTTGTCCACGTGACTATCAATTTTGTCCAGAATTATCATTTCTAAAGGCTTTCCCAACAGGAAGTTAAACTGAATAGCCTGTAAGGTTTCCCACCACTGAGGCCAAACTGTTTGGCCTGCAGTTGCTGATTTTATCCCTAGATCCTTTCTTGAACAAGAATGTAACATTTGCAATTCTCCAGTCCTCTGGCCCCATCCCTGTACCTAAGGAGGTCAGGAAGATTATGGCCACTACATCCACAGTTTCCCCCCTCAATTCCTTTAGGTATCCTCAGATGCACCCTATCCAGTCCTGGTGACTTATCAACTTTAAGTACAACCAGTTTATCTCATACCTCTTCTTTATCAACTTATAGACCATCCGGTGCCTCAGCTACCTCCCCTTTCACTACAACTTTGGTAGCACCTTGTTCCTTGGAAAGGACAGATGCAAAATCCTCCTTTAATATCTCAACCACACTCCCTAATGCCATGTGTCAATCCCCTTTTAGGCCCCTAATCAGACCCACTCCTCTTACCATCCTTTTACAATTTATATGCTTATAGAAGAATTTGGATTCCCTTTTATGTTAGCTGACAGTTTCTTCCCATACTCTTTCTTTGCTTCTCTTATTTATTTTTTCATTTCCGTTCTGAACCTTCTTTATTCAACCTGGTTCTTACTTGTATTATCCACCTGACATCTGTCATATGCACCTTTTTCTGCTTCATTTGCTCTCTATCTCTTTTGTCATCCAGGGAGCTCTGGATTTGTTTGCCCAACCTTTCGCCTCGTGGGAATGTACCTTGACTTTTCACAAACTATCTCCTCTTTAAAGGCAGCCCATTGTTCAGTTTCGGTTTTGCCAATCTTTGATTCTAATTTACCTGGGACAGATCCGTTCTCATCCCATTGGTGTTGTCTGTTCCCCCATCTCCGTTGTACTTTTTTTCCCTCCTTTGAGGCACTCCTTAAAACCTTTTTCTTTGATCAAACATTTGGTCGCCTGCCCTAGTTTCTCGTTATGTACCTCAGTTTCAAATTTTGTTTGATAATGCTCCTGTGAAGAGCCTTAGGATGTCTTACTACATTAACAGTACCAAATAAATGTTGAATCTTGTTGTTATTCATAGCATATGACCACTTGGAAAGTAAATAGACCATTTGCAAGTTATTTTAAGCTCTAAAGTTACTCAAAAATGTCTCTTTGGTATTTGCAATTCCTTCCACATTTCTACACCACCCATCTCCTTTTATTCCCCTCATCTCCCCATGTCCTATCACTTTTCATTCCCATCTCAGCCGCCACTGTTCTTCCCCACCTCTCAATCATTATCTTGCCCCTCTGATTATTCTTTCTTACTCTACTCCCCACCTTTGTTCCTCGGACTCAAATTATATTTCCTGCAAGTCAAGAAGATTGTCTGTGGTTTCCTTAGGCAGGAGTGTAGAATTGAAAGGGAATTACTGCTTTATTGTGTGGATTCACAACATCACATTCCAAGTACTGGAAAAATACTGATTTTAATAATTTTGATGAAAAATCCCTGTTCAAAACATGCTGTACATATCCAGGTTACTTTGTTTCAAATTTCCAACATTCAAAAAAAAATTTTAAGTTACCAAATCATTCTGAACGAACAATATTTGTTAATTCCTTTTGACAAAATCTTCCTTCCCATTGTGTTGAGAGAGAAGGAAGGAAGTGCTCAAGATTGCAAAATAATCAAATTATAACAATTTACCTTCAATTTCCAGTTCAGCATTGACAAGTGGACTCAGGTTAGGTGAAGAAAATGCAGTAAAGCTTCCAGCATCAATTTTTTTCACCCGATTTCCTCTGTATAATCTGTGTTGAAAATATAGGCAAACCTAAATAATTGGACAAAATGTCAGTAATGCAAATAAAAGTTAATAAATAGGCTACTGAATTATCGTAACAAATAAGATCAGACATTTAATCTCGTCTGAGGCACACACTTACCTCTGGTATAACATACTGGCCGGCAATCAGCAGTGCCCCAAGCAAATTATCAAAGGCATCATTTCTCATCTCATAGATGGGTATCTAGGAAAACAATGGAAGCTGTAAAATCTGATTTGGCAAAGCATAAAATATGTAATGGAGACAGTACAATACTAAATTCATTGGTTAGAGATTATTGAGGAAACTGGTTGTTATGCATGACTTTTTTGTTACACTATATGACTTGTTATTTCCTTCCACCCAGCTCCCCGCATTCCCCAAAAAATACATGTGGCCAAGATAACTGTTGAATGATCCACTCTCAATGAGGATTCCCAATTTTTGAGAATAAGAAATAGGAGCAGGAGGGGACCATATGGTGTTTCAAGCCTGCTCTACCATTTAATAACATCATGGCTGATCTCAGTGCCACTTAGCGACATAATCCCCATATCCCTCGACTCCTTTAGAGTCAAGAGATATGAACCTTGGCTAAATTCAACAACAGAACAATCAGGACCCTCTGGGATGGAGAATTCTTAAGATTCACAATCATCTGAATGAAAACAAATTCTCCTTATCTCGGTCTGAAGTGGCCGACCCTCTTCTCCTGAGACTCAACTGGGTGACTGGGAGTAGCAAAACCAGGACCAGTTCCAATTCCCATTTAAAAGTGGACCCATTGACAATTGACCTTTCCTCGCGAAATGCTCCCTAGCTTTAGATCTCTAGCCAGGGGAAATAGCATCTCAGCATCTACCCTATTAAACTTTCTCAAAGTTTTATATGTTTCAATGATATCACTTCTGATTTTTCTAAACTCAGACAGTATCAGCCCATCATATGGCAACCTTCTCACCCCATGAAGCTTCATGTACTGCACCTCTTCCAAGTTAAGCATATCCTTCCTTAGGTACAGAGACGAAAACTATACATTGTACTCCAGGTGTGGTCTTAACAAAGCTTTGTACAATTGTAGCAAGTTTTTGGGCTGGATTTTCAAGTCTGGGCAGGAAAGGTAAGTCAAGACTGTTTCTTGACATCCGCCTTTTCCCCCTTCTCATAAAAAGAAAAAAAACACATTGCATACACTATAATTTGCAGTTCTAAGTTACCCACATACACAGTTTAAAAAGAAAGTTATCACAGCAAACAGAAAACTATTTCTGGGTCCCAGACTTGCCCCTGGGGGGTAACAGAATTGAATCACAATTTTCATGGGGCAACCTCTTAATTGATGTAGAGATGGCTTTTTGTCGCCAATTAGCGGCTGCGGTGATGGGAATGGAGTCAACCCAGTTGAAATAGGGCCATGATTTAAATTCACCGTGGCAGCCACTTTGAGTGGTGGAAAAGCACAGCAAAATTTCCCATTGAGTTTTCGCCTGCACTGCTGTCTTCCATTATGTCTCAGGAAACCAGAAGCCTGCAACCAGGACAGGGCAACCCCTAATTTTTCTGACAGTGACATGGAGGTCATGCAGGAAGCAGTGAGGGAGATTCTCCTCAGGGAGGGTGGTAGAACGAGGCCACCCATTCAGAATAAAAGGCCAGGTCAAAATCACAGCCACAGATAGCAAAGGAAGCATTGTAAGGCAAACCTGGATCCAATGTCAGAAGAGGTTCAATGACCTGATAAGCTCTGGCAAGGTGAATGTAACCCCTAACCCTCAGGACAGGTCTCTGGGTTATTCACCCCAAGAGACACGCCAGCTCAGGAGACTCAGTGTGTATGCTGCTCCTTGATATAGGAAGGGTGTTCCATCTGGTGGATAAAATGGCTTCTCCCCAAAGCCTTAGTTTCATTCAAGAAGACTTCAGCAGTCGCATGACTATGGCATAC
Source organism: Cetorhinus maximus (assembly GCF_964194155.1). Taxonomy (NCBI): domain Eukaryota; kingdom Metazoa; phylum Chordata; class Chondrichthyes; order Lamniformes; family Cetorhinidae; genus Cetorhinus; species Cetorhinus maximus. Next base: position 39,655,438 of record NC_135896.1, on the reverse strand, counting down.
AGTACATTAGAGGCAGCAGTGCACAAGAGCATTTCTCCAAACATCCCCCTTTTCATAAAAAGAAAATAAACACATTGCATACACTATTGCAGTTCTAAATTACCCACATACACAGTTTAAAAAGAAAGTCTTCACAGCAAACAGAAAACTGTTCATTCTAGTCTGTCTCACTTCCGCCTGTCACTACATATGCATTGCACACATAAATGTTCAGGTCTTCAACTGCTTCGCATGCGGGTTGTTGTCGGTTGTTCATCTGCGTCTGCTGGTTCCAAGGGAACTGGGTTGCCTCTCCAGCGAATGTTGTTGCGTGACGAGTATTGCTACTGATCCTTTGCATTTGCTCTGGGACTGATGGCCATTCCATTACTTGTTCAGTTGGTGAAATCAGCTCTTTCTTATCAGCTGTCTGCTGTGAAGAAGCGGCTTCTCTGGTTGCACATATGTGTCTACGATTGGGACAATATATCTGATCGTTTACTTTCATCATATACAATCGAGGTGATAACTTCTCTACACTGGTTCCAAGCTGCCAAGTGGGCTGATTTTGTTGGGAGCATTGAATGTTTCCACTCCGACTGGCTCTCCAACTCTCAACTCTGGCAATGATTTGGCCGCTTTTTCAAAATGAAATTTGACTGTTGTTTCATTTTGATTTTGTCACTCACTCCCGTGACTACTTCTGGCTTCAGTAGATTTTTAGCTATTGGAAGAATAGCTTGGGTGTGGCATGACATTAGTCGGCGAGCTGGGCTACTTCCCATGCCTTCAGTATGTATGTTTCTCCACTCTAGGATCGCCTTGTACACATCTGTGCTGTATCTACTCGATTTTTTGATGATCGCTTTCACAACCTGACAGTCATGCCTCCATTGCCAGTTACAGGATTCTTTGTGGTCAGATGACCATCAATTGTCCTTGGCAGCTTTTCCTTCTGCTCTTCTGCCCCCCGATGCCAGAAGGTGACAACTCCCTATACTGCCCAAGCGCTTACTGCCCGCTCTCCCTGCCAACTGCTCTATGCCAAGGGCAGCTGCTTGTTAGTGGCCGTGAACTCCTCTGTGCCATTTACCCCTGTATGAAGCCCAGTTAATCCCCTGGCCATGACTGGCTCTGCACTGTGTGCCCACCTCCCTTCTTCTAGTTCACCCCAGGCAGCACATGCAGCCCATGCACCCCCATGAAAATCTCATTTTCACTAACTCTTGTTGAGCTCATCAAGCACCTCAATTGGCCTTAGTTAGGGACCGGGTGAAATCATGATCCCACCCTTCCACCAGCCCTGGTTAAAGAAGGTGGCTTCATATTTTCGGGCCCCGTCCACCTCTGTTTGCACCCCTGGTCGGATCCGAAAATTCAGCCCTTCTTCACTGTTATACTCCAAACCCCTTTGCAATACAGAGCAACATACCATTTCCCTTTCTAATTGCTTGCCGTACCTGCATGTTAACTTCCTGTGTATCATATACAAGGACATCCAAATCTCCCTGCACGCCAATATTTGATAGTTTCTCAGCACTTAAAAAATATTCTGTTTTTCTATACCTCTTACCAAAGAGAAATCATATTCGGCAAATCTATTAGAGTTTTTTGTGGATGTAACTTGCAGGGTAGATAAAGGGGGATCAGTGGATGTAGAATATTGGATTACCAAAAAGTATTCACTAAAGTGTCACACAATAGATTGTTACACAAGATAAGGGCTCGTGGGATTGGGTAGTATATTACCTTATTTCCCTATCTTAGACTACATCTGCTGCCTTCTTGCCCACTCACTTAATCCAACTATATCCCTTTGCAGACTCCATGGCCAGAATTTTACGGCCCCTCCAGCCCAATGGGATATTACAGTCCTGCCAAACTGAATGGAGATTTTAATGACTTGCCAGGGGGAGACATGCCGCGGCGAGGCTGTAAAACCCTGGCCCATGTCCTTCCTGTAGGTTACTTTCTCAAAAAGCTTTGCATTCTCAGTAAACTTGGATGAATTATACTTGGTCCCTTCATTGAAATCATTAATATAGGCGGTAAATAGCTGAGACCTCAGCACTGATTATTGTGGCATGGCAATAACCTGCCAACCGACAAATGATATTTATTACCACTCCCTGTTTTCTGTCCTTTAACCAATTCTTTACTCATGCTAATGAGAAAATAAGAAATAGGAGCAGGAATAGGCCGTATGGCACCTCAAGCCTTCTCCATGATTCAATAAGTTCATGGCTGATCTGATAGTGGCTTTAACTCCTCTTTACTGACTGCTCCCATAACCTTTGACATTCTTATAGATCAAAAATCTGAAAACTCAGGCTTGAATAAATTAAATGACTCACGCTCCACTGCTCTCTCGGGTAGAGAATTCCAAAGATTAATGACCATCTGAAAGTAGAAATTCGCCCTCATCTCCATCTTAAATGGGAGACCCCTTATTTTAAAAATTGTCCCCAGTTCTAGATTCCCTTAGAAGGGGAAACATTCTCTCAACATCTATCCTGTCAAGTCCACTCAGAATCTTATATATTTCAATAACATCACCTCTCATTCTTCTAAACTCCAACCTGCTTAACCTTTCCTCATAAGACAACCCTTTCATCCCAGGAATTAACCTAATGAATCTTCTCGGTACTGCCTTCACTGCCTGTATATCTCTCCTTAAATAAAGAGACTAAAACTGTACACAGTACTCTAGGTGCGGTCTCACCAACACCCTGTATAGTTGGAGCAAGACTTACCCACTTTTATACTCCATTTCCCCTATCAATAAAGACCAACATTCCATTTGCCTTCCTAATTACTTGCTGTACCTGCATGCTAACCTTTTGTGATTCATGTACAAGGACAGCCAATCTTTCAATACTGAAGCATTCTGCAGTCTATCTCCATTTAAGTAATGTTCTCTTTTTCTACTCTTGCCACCAAAGTGGACAGCCTCACATTTTTCCACGTTACACTCAAATTTAGGCGACCATGACAGAGTAAAGACTACTGTTCTCAATTCATACGAGTGGTACCAGACACTGACATTTAGAAATTTGAAAAGAAAACCGAGCCATACATTTGTGGGATTTGCTAGAGATAAGAACATGATGATTGATAGATGGTATAAGTCAATGAAGGTTAAACAAGACTTTGAGAATCCTAGGGAGGTGTTTCTGGTGGAAGAATTCAAGAATGGTATCACTTTAGGAATAAGGCAAGAAATAATAAGGTATTAGATAGGGTCAGAGTAAGAGAGAATGCAATAAGGTCTCAATTAGTATGTAAGCATACAAAGCGTGGTCAATAAGGTAGGTGAGCTGCAGGCGCAGTTAGCCACATGGGATTATGACGTGGTGATAACACACAGTGGCCCAAAAATGAGCAGGACTGGTAGAAGGTTTGGCCAATCAACTGTTCCAGCAGTGCCACAGGGAGCAGTGGTCACTGCAGGCAGTCCCAAAAATGAACAGCAATGAAGCCAGACTCTGAGATAAGTCTGGGGCCTTGCTGAGGCCAGGTTGGTAGGCTTCATTGAGAGGCTTGGGAGCTAGATTCAACAGGGCAAGGTGAAGGGGAAACACAGGGGGTGGGCTGAAATAATTTGAAGTATGTCACTGATGGACACAGGGTGCCAAATCAGAAGGCACCCTCACCCCCAGCACAGCCACAAAACTCAGCAGGTTTTACTGGGCAGCCCGGACACTTGGTGCCAACCTCCCCTGCCACTTGTAAAACACCAGCAGTCGCAGGAGGAGGCTCTTAAGTAACCATTAATTGGCCACTTGGCTTCAATTGGGCCATGGGTAAGTGGGCTGTCCGACACCTCCCCCACTGTGGGTAAAATACCTGCAGGGGTGGGGACGGGCGAGTAGTCAATGGGCACGGCACCACTATCATACATCCAATTTTTCAACCTCATATCTGCCAACTCACCCCAAGGGAAGGTTAAAATTCCGGCCATGGTATACAAAAGAAAGCTATGATGGACCTTTATAAAATACAGATTCAGCCTCGTGGATAATTGCGTCAAATTCTGAGTGCCACACTTTAGGAAGGATGTGAAAGCTTTAGAGAAAGTGCAGAAAAGATTTACAAACATGGTTTTTATGAATATGGTTCCAGGGATGAGGGATTTCAGTTATGTGGATAGATTGGAGTTTCTGGGGTTGTTCTCTTTAGAGAAGTGAAGGTTGAGAGGAAATTTGACAGAGACGAACAAAATCATGAGGAGTCTGGACAAAATAGATTGAAAGAAACTGTTCCCTTTGGTCGAAGGGTCAAGGACCAGAGAACGCTGCTTTAAGATGAATGGCAAGAGAACCATTAGGAGAAGCTTTTTTATGCATCGAGTGATTAAGATCTGGAATGCACTGCCCTAAAGTGTGATTGAGGTAAATTTGATCATGGCTTTTAAAAGGGAATTGGATAAACACTGGAAGAGGAAAATAAAATGCAGGGCTATGGGAAAGGGTGAGGGAGTGGACACCAATGGACACATATGGACATGACATGCTGAATGGCTTCCTCCTGTGCTGTAGCCATTCCAAGATTCTATGATATAAGTAATAACAGGAACAAAGTCAATGATGATTGCCTTACTCTTGATCTATTTAATTACACCATGTATAAATTCTATGGTTACAAAATATTCGACATGAATTGGATATTTAAGTCACTGCATCGCCTTTCTTGTCAATATAGGGCTGTGAGTTACATCTCTTAAAGCATTGCAACTTACCCGAGAGCCAGTCAAGATGATGGGCTTTCCTTGGTTCTCACACATGAATGAAAGGGCTGAAGCTGTGTAAGTCATTGTATCTGTGCCATGAAGGATCACAAAACCACTGTACTGTTGGTAGTTATTCTGAGGGAAAGAATAAGATAAAGCTTACAGAGCAGTAGGTCTGTCAGAATGGTTTTCTGGATACTCAAGGAATCTACGAGCAGCAGGTTGGATTATTAAGAATAGAACTCATATCAAGTTATATTCCAGCAATGAATAAATTGCATTTTTATCTTTCATGCTATACACCAGGCACTTCAAGCCACTGTAATTGTGCTGACAATTGAGTTGACAAAATAAGCACCAATATAACAATTGATTTGATCATTTAAGCCCTATGATAGAATTTTACTCTTAAATGACCAACACATTTTGGCCCTGAAATCTGCATGGCCACATCCAATGTAAGTGCTGGGATGCAATCACCTGGGACCTTTGATGCTGACCCCACCAAAGTTTGTCTGGGTATTGAGTATGCAGCTGGCAGACTCGCCTACCATAGGATGATGCAACATGGAGAAGAGTGGCTGATTGTAGGGAGATCGTGGAATTGTCAGAAAGAAAGCAACACTGCCTGCCCTCTTTGTAAGAGGAGTGCATTAAAATTATTATTTTCAATACTTTTTCAATTGAGCTCCAGAGCACAATCCCAGCCTACATCTCCAGGTGAGAGCCACATGCTCCATTTCAGGGCCAGGTGCTTGCCAACTGAGAACCGTGAGAATAATTAGCATTAGAAATCAGTGCCTCCCCAAGCCCTATCCTCATCCATCTGATTGGCCGTGTACAGGGAAGCTGGAGTCTCAACCGCTTACAAAGCCCCAAAGAAATATCCAAATGTAAACCCAGGGCCTGGCATATATCTGGGTCCTGGTCTCATGTGCAGTTCTGTTGGCAGAGTCCTGCAGGGGTATGATCGAAAGGTTGCAGAAATGCAGTACATTTATATTAATTCAGATTTATTGCTGATATCTGTTTTCTATATTTAAGTGTCATCTTAAGACAGTTTAAAAATGTAAAAGAGTATGTTTATTTAATAAAAACATTATGCATATAATATGGTGCCGAACTGTTATCACTACATTTAAATCAATAAAACAGCTTTATCCTGGCCCATCCACTTTTATGGTTGGTGGACAGGCCAGAAAAAATTGCTTTCAATTGCCTCCTTAATGAGCTTAATTGCCTGCTTAATTGTTGGCAGGTGCGCTTCCGACCGCTGCAGGCACCCGCCGAGCGAGATGTCGCGCGAGCACGCGATGACATCGGGATGCTTGCCTAACATCATCCCGTGCTATTTTGCAGCCAGACGGGTCAGGTGTGTACACATCCGCAGGACGTAAAATCCTGGCCCATGACTTAGCAGTTTTATTGTAATAGACATTGATAAAAACCTACTGCCTAAAATTGCTAGATTCCTGCTGACTATAAATGCTATTGATCATTCTAGGATGAATTACCTTTGTGTTGAAGCATATCTTTGGGGCTGTTGAAAGGCCCAGTAACAGAACTCATGCCTCCCCTAAGCACCCATGGAATCCACCAAGACTGGTGTGCTGGAATGGAATTCCCAGAGTGTCTGAAAACATCCCCACCACCATCCTTGAAATGCAAACTGCTGTTGCAATGAAGGAATGGTTGCGAGATTAAGAGGCCATTTCACTCACCCATTCAGGATTTCAGACAAGAGCTCAACTAGGTCAGAAACTTAATCCAAGTTCTGCCCAAAATTCCCATCCAATGGCAAGAGATCTCCCTGAAATACTGTACTTCATACCAAGAAATTCAGGCCTTTATGATTTGGCTTACATGACTCCTTAGCTTATCTGTAAAATCCTCTAACCTGAGATAACCATCTCAACTCACCTGTATATCAATCACAATTTTAGCCCAATTATCTGTGGTCATGTTACAGGAGTCCAGCAAAGGTGAATGTTCAAGTACAGTGTATATGATTCTTTTGCCTGACTTAGATGGACTGTAAACAGAATAAAAGGCAATTACATTTCTAACATGGATAATGTTTAAAAGTACTCAATGTCAACAAATAGGTCACTAACTAAACTTTATTTGTGTCTCACACATGCAACGTGACATCCTTGACAATAAATAGAACTAAAAACTATCTAATTTCTGTGCCAATAAAATCTGATTTACTTCCCCCTTACTAACACAACTCGTAATTATTTTAGCCATTTATTGTCTCTTAAATAACTGTAACTTTTGAGTCTTTTGTCATTTATTACCTATTTCATTCAAGCCTTTATTACCTCGAGACTGAACTATTCCAACACAGTCCTGGATAATCTCCCACATTCTGTAAACTTGAGGTCATCTTGGTGCACATGTCCTTACTTATACAAGTCCCATTCACCTATCAACCCTGCGCTCACTGACCAGCAGTGGTTCGATTTTAAAATGCTCATCTTGTATTCAAATCCCTCCATTGCTTTGCCCCTTCCTACTTCTGTAATCACCTCCTCCCCAACAGTCCTCCAAGATGTCTGCGATCATCTAATTCTGACCTCTAGCACATCCCCAATTTTAGTTGCTCCACCATTGGTGGCCGTGCCAACTCTCTTCAATTCTCTATCTCTCTTTCTTCCTTTAAGATGCTCCTCATTTTTGCTATACCTAAATGATTTAGATCTTGAAATACAGAGTAGAAATTCAAAATTTGCCAATGATACCAAACTTAAAGGAGTGGCAGACAGTAAGGATAATACGAATCGCCTGCAATATGAAATAGATAGGCTAGCAGAATGGGCAGGCAACTGGCTGATGGAATTTAATATAGAGAATTGTGAGGTATTTTTGCTAAAAGGATAGGATATGGACTTAATGGCAGTTAAAGAGAATGCACAAACAGAGGAACCTGAGGTGCATGTACATTGATATTTGAAAGTAGCAAGATATATTAAGAGAATGGTTAGCAAAGAATATGGGATCTTGGGCTTCATAAGTAGAGGTATTGAGCACAAAAACAGGGACGTTATGCTGAACCTTTATAAAGCTCTGGATAGGCCACAACTAGATTATTGCATCTAGTTCTGGTCGCCACACTTTAGGAAGGATATGAAGGTCCTTTGGACAGGTGGCTGCTCTATTATGATTGGCAGCCTTGCTCCCTTGCCCTTCTGCCCCTATGATGTTGGGGGATGATGACCCTATTCAATGCCTGAGTGCTGACTGCCTGTTCTCTCTGCCACTTGCCCGTGCAATCCCTTCTTCCACTTAAGTCTGATGGGGGTGAGTTAATTCCCTGAGCCAGCCAAGAACTCGCTTCCCAATCTGTATCCACCTCCCTTCAGCTGGTCAACAATAGACAGCACATGAAATCCATGCGCTCCCTTCAAAATTCGAACCTGCCCCACTAATAATCCCTTAATGAGTTTTAATTAGCCTCAATTGGGAGGTGGATGGGATCAATGTCCCACCCTCCCCTCACCCTAGTGAATATTGCCAGGTCCGGGAACGACGTATCGAAACTGGGACGCCAGCTGACGCCAATACTTTAGGACCACAACCACCTCCCCCACGCCCCCCCCACAACTGCCCCCCACCCCCCCACCCCCTACTCTGTTCCAAACCTCAGTGGGGACCCAAAACTTTAGCGGTAAAATGTAGTATTTGCAGAGTTTGATAACAGTTAGGAAAGAATGATTACTCACGGAAGGACAAAAGTATTGTCTTGTGAGTCACAAAAGTCATAAAGCTTGGTTTCTTGAGCATAACCTTCATCATGCAGGATTGTCAATTTTCGAAGGGCTTTGACCAGTGCATTTGGTTTCGGTACAAGTACTAAAAACAAAGAAAACAAAGTAAATATATATTTGTCACCAAAAGCAATGATCAAACTTGCTCCCTTGAAAGCATTTACCTTTGGCAGCATTGTAATAATTGTTACACTTATCTATCAATGCACACAGAGGTGTTTAGTTTTGAAATTGTCACATTTATTCACTTCATATTTACTTCTTTGAAATACAAGACTATTAAATAAATTGCAAATAACAAGTCATGTAATTTTCAAGCACCATTCAATTCAAATAGTACTAAAATCCACACACTAAAGCTCCCTTAAAGAGCATATCAGTTACAACTTTTAACTGTTTCCCACACTTTGATGAAAGCTGATGAAACAGTCATTCAATCCTTTGTTATTATGGGGCCTTTTGTGGACATGCATATCAAAATCTGCAGGAGAGAAATCATATAAGCACAGTACCCATGCAGCATTCAATGAGGAAGAGACAAACACACTTAGTTCCCAGCTTTTTGGAGCAGTATTTGAAGCCAAGTCCCAGAGATGAAAGTGCAGCACCTCACCCAACCCTTCACAACTTGAATTTTAATTATGCCAATTAATGTAAAGTTTAGTGCATACATCATACCTTCTTACACTGGAACAAAGCAATGTTTGCTAGTTAGTGTAGAAGTCATGGATGTCACAATAAAACCAGGTTTATGAGTATGGATCAATAACAAGGTGGCTTCTGTATTCACAACTACACAAATAAGCCTCCATGGCAGTAATTCTAACCTAGCTCACCAGGTGGGAAACCCTCAGGATCAGATGGAACGCCACTTTTACATCCCACCTTACCTGATTTTAATCTCCATTGAAGTCAATGAAGGATGATATTTAAGGGTAGTGGTATTAACGCCAGAGTCTCAGTGGCCCAGGCTAATGCTCTGGAGACACCGGTTTGAATCCCATCATGTCAGCTGGTGGAATTTAAATTCAGCTAATAAATCTGGAACTTATCATAAAAACTTATCTGGTTAACCCTTTAGGGAAGTAAATCTGTCATCCTTACCTGATCTGGACTACTTGTGACTCCAGACCCACAGCAAACTGGTTGACTCTTAAATGGCCTAGCAAGCCATTCAGTTGTATCAAGCTGCTATGAAGTCCACAAAAAGGAATCACAGAATCATACAGTGCAGAAGAGGCCCTTCGGCCCATCAAGTCTGCACCGACCTACCTACCTAATCCCATTTACCAGCACTTGGCCCATAGCCTTGAATGTTATGACGTGCCAAGTGCTCATCCAGGTACTTTTTAAAGGATGTGAGGCAACCCGCCTCCACCACCCTCCCAGGCAGCACATTCCAGACTGTCACCACCCTCTGGGTAAAAAAAGTTTTTCCTCACATCCCCCCGAAACCTCTTGCCACTCACCTTGAACTTGTGTCCCCTCGTGACTGACCCTTCAACTAAGTGGAACAGCTGCTCCCTATCCACCCTGTCTATGTCCCTCATAATCTTGTACACCTCGATCAGGTCGCCCCTCAGTCTTCTCTGCTCCAATGAAAACAACCCAAGTCTATCCAACCTCTCTTCATAACTTAAATGTTTCATCCCAGGCAACATCCTGGTGAATCTCCTCTGCACCCCCTCCAATGCAATCACCTCCTTCCTATAATGTGGCGACCGGAACTGCACACAGTACTCCAGCTGTGGCCTCAAAAAGGTTCTGTACAACTCCAACATGACCTCCCTACTTTTGTGATCTATGCCTCAGTTAATAAAGGCAAGTGTCCCATATGCTTTTTTCACCACCCCACTAACATGCCCCTCTGCCTTCAGAAATCTATGGACACACACGCCAAGGTCCCTTTGTTCCTCAGAACTCCCTAGTGTTATGCCGTTCATTGACTACTTCCTTGTCAAATTACTCCTGCCAAAGTGTATCACCTCACACTTTTTAGGGTTAAATTCCATCTGCCACTTATCTGTCCATTTGATCATCCCATCTATATCTTCCTATAGCCCAAGACACTCAACCTCGCTGTTAATCACCCAGCCAATCTTTGTCTCATCCGCAAACTTACTAATCCTTTCCCCCACATAGTCATCTATGTCGTTTATATAAATGACAAATAATAGGGGACCCAGCACAGATCCCTGTGGTATGCCACTGGACATTGGCTTCCAGTCACTAAAGCAGCCTTCTGTCATCACCCTCTGTCTCCTACAACTAAGCCAATTTTGAATCCACCTTATTAAATTACCCTGTATCCCATGTGCATTTGCCTTCTTTATAAGTCTCCCACGTGGGACCTTGTCAATGGCTTTGCTGAAATCCATATAAATTACATCAACTGCACTACACTCATCTATACACCTGGTCACCTCCTCAAAAAATTCAATCAAGTTTGTTAGGCATGACCTCTCTCTGACAAAGCCATGCTGACTATCCCTGATAAAACCTTGCCTCTCCAAGTGGAAATAGATTCTCTCCTTCAGAATTTTCTCCAATAGTTTCCCTACCACTGACGTGAGACTCACTGGTCTGTAGTTCCCTGGCTTATCTCTACAACCCTTCTTAAATAGCGGAACCACATTAGCTGTTCTCCAGTCCTCTGGCACCTCCCCCGTGGCCAGAGAGGAATTAAAAATTTGGGTCAGAGCCCCTGCGATCTCCTCCCTTGCCTCCCTCAGCAGTCTGGGACACAAATCATCTGGACCTGGAAATTTGTCCACTTTTAAGCCTGCCTGGACCTCCAATACCTTGTCACTTCCTATACCAATTTGCTCAAGAACCTCGCAGTCTCTCTCCCTGAGTTCCATACCTTCATCCTCATTCTCTTGGGTGAAGACGGATGTGAAGTATTCATTCAACACTCGACTGATGTCCTCTGGCTCCACCCATAGATTGCCTCCTTGGTCCCTAATGGGCCCTACTCTTTCCCTGGTTATCCTCTTCCCATTGATATACTTATAGAATATCTTGGGATTTTCCCTACTTTTACCAGCTAGAGCTTTCTCATATCCCCTCTTTGCTCTCCGAATTGCTTTCTTAAGCTCCACCCTGCACTTTCTGTCCTCCACTAATGCCTCCGCTGATTTGCTCCCCTTGTACGTGCTAAAAGCCTCTCTTTTCCTTATCATCATATCCTGAATATCTCTGTTCATCCATGGTTCTCTAGGCTTGTTACTCCTCCCTATCGCCCTAGAGGGAACATGTTGAGCCTGTACCCTCCCCATTTCCTTTTTGAACGCCCCCCCACTGCTCTTCTGTAGATTTCCCCACAAGTAGCTGTTCCCAGTCTACCTGGGCCAGATCCTGCCTTATTTTATTAAAATCCACTCTCCCCCAATCCAAAACATTTTTTTGCAGCTTGTTTATTTCTTTGTCCAAAACAAGCTTAAACTGTGCCATGTTGTGGTCGCTATCACTAAAACACTCCCCCACCTCCACCTCAGCCACCTGTCCGGCTTCATGCCCCAGAATTAGGTCCCTTGTGCCGTTTCTTGTTGGACCCTCTACATATTTACCTAAAATGTTCTCCTGTACACATTTCAAGAAATCCACTCCATCCAAGCCCTTAACACTATGTCTATCCCAATTAATGTTGGGAAAGTTAAAATCACCTAATATAATTACCCTGTTGTTATTGTTTTTACACACCTCCGCAAATTGTGCACATATTTGCTCCTCAATTTCCCGCTTACTATCTGGGGGTCTATAATAAACACCTAACAATGTGGCTGCCCCTTTTTTATTTCTAAGCTCTACCCACAAAGCTTCATTCGATGCCCCCTCCAAGATATCATCTCTCCTTACTGCAGTAACGGACTCCTTAACTAATAATGCAATGCCTCCCCCTCTTTTTCCCCCTCCCCTGTCTCACCTGAAGATTCTATATCCTGGAATGTTGAGCTACCAATCCTGCCCCTCCCTCAACCACGTCTCTGTGATGATTACTAGATCACAATTCCACGTGTCAATCCTCACCCTTAACTCATCCATTTTATCTGTAATACTCCTGGCATTAGAGGCCATCCAGCCTTGCCTTACTCCCTTGAAACTTAATGCAGCTGTACTCCCTCTGACTTGATTGTTTTACTATATTATGATGTGTCCCTATTCTGCTAACATCCTGTGTTCCCTCCCCCTGCCGAATTAGTTTAAACTGCTCCCTAGCACTAGCAAACCCGCCCGCAAGGATGTTAGTCCCACTCTGGCTCAGATGTAGAGGTACAGGTCCCACCTTCCCCAGAAACAGTCCCAGTGATCCAGGAATCTAAAACCTCCCTCCTGCACCAACTCTTAAGCCACGTATTCATCTGCGCTATTCTCCTATTTCTGTGCTCGCTAACACGTGGCACTGGGAGTAATCCAGAGATTACAACCCGAGAGGTCTTGCTTTTTAGTCTACTGCTTAACTCCCTGAATTATTGATGCAAGACTTCATCCCACTTTCTACCTATGTCATTGGTACCAACATGTACCATGACCTCTGCCTTATCACTCTCCCCCTTCATTATGCCCTGCAGCCGTTCAGTGACATCCCGGACCCTGGCACCAGGGAGGCAACACACCATCCTGGAGCCACGTTGACAGCCACAGTAGCATCTATCGGTTCCCCTGACTATAGAATCCCCTATTACTTTTGCTCTTCCTCCCTTCCTGTACAGACAGGCTGCTTGTGGTGCCAGAAGCTTGGCTCTGGCTGCACTCCCTGGAGGAACCAGTGCCCTCATCAGCCTCCAAAATGGAATACCGATTTGCGAGCAGGACCCCAGGGGACTGCTGAACTACCTGCCTGTTTCCCTTGGACTGCTTGGTGGTCACCCATTCTCTTCCTTCCTCAAGTCCCTTCAGCTGTGGTGTGGCCACCTCTCTTAATGTGCTCTCCATGATGCTCTCAGACTCACAGATGCTCCACAGTGTCCCCAGCCGCCGTTCCAGCTCTGAAACCCGAGCTTCCAGGAACTGCAGCTGGACACACTTCCTGCACACATGCTGGTCCCGGGCACTGGAAATGTTCCCAGCTTCCCACATGGAGGACGAGAAGCACACCAAGTCTTTGAGCTCTCCTGCCATGACTTATCCCTTTAAATTAAACCTTTTAAATCAATTACTTTAGGGCCCTCCTTTCCTGATCCTCGTTATTACAGAATATAGAAACTATAAACCACAAAAAGACCTTAAACTATAAGCGATAAAAGTAGTAAATACTTACCTGACCTTACCCACTACTTACCAGTCATTCCTCTCCCTTGTAGCCTCTACTACTGCAGCAGGGCAAGACCACTCTCTGAAGATTTAAAAAGTTGGATAGCAAAGAAAAAAATGCAAAGAGCACTTCTTGCCCTCTGCACCGAATTCCCACTGTGCACCAAATTGCCAATAGCCACACTCACCCTGGCTGTGCCTCACTTAGGCTGAGGTTTCTCCCCTGTTCATGTGCAAGCACACTCAAAGTGTGCTTCCAATAGTCCCTTTCTTAAATAAAGCTGAGGTGAGCTGAGATGACTCACACTAGTTAAACTTCAAATAGTAATCAACAACTATTCAGGCCCTAATCAGGTTTCAGGTGATTGACAGTTAGCTGTCACACAGTCAGCTGAGTCAGCTACCTTACCAACCATTTAACTAGGCTGCTGAACTCACAAAAATTAAAGAGAAATTAAAGGGAAAGACTTACCAGTTCAATTCCCACTGCGCACTAAATTGCCAATAACCACACTCACTCTGGCTGTGTCTCACTCAGGATATGGTCTCTCCCTTGCTCATGTGCAAGCACACTGAAATGTGCGAATGAAACTGGACAGATCACCCAGCATCAACCTAGGCACCGGAAATGACAACGGCAAACCTGTCGACCCTGTGAAGTTCTCCTTACGAACACCTGGGGGCCTGTGCTAAAATTGGAAGAGTTGTCCCAAAGACTAGTCAAGCAACAGCTTGACATAGTCATACTCATGGCATCACAGCTTATGGATCATGTCCCTGATACATTATCACCATCCTGGCTATATCATGTCCCACGCCAGGACAAACCCAACAGAGATAGTGGCATAGTGGCATACAGTCGGGAGGGACTTGCCCTGGGAGCTCTGAACATTGACTCTGGAGCCCATGAGATCTCTTGGCATCAGGTCAAACAGAGGCAATGAAATCTCCTGTTGATTACCACCTATCATTCTCCCCTCATGCTCTTCCATGATGAATGCTGTCTTTTTTTTGTTTCAATGATGCACACAAGCTGTCAATATTGTAGCTGAGCTAATTTTGTTGATGACGCATCTTCCTAACATAAACACATAGCTGCAAGAACTGAATCCTATCAAGACAGGTTCCAACAAGTGCTACCTGACCTTCAAACCCCAGATCAGGTGATCCCCTATCTAGTACAGAGTGCCGTATAGTATCTAATACTGGAGTCCACTACCATAATCAACTATTATCATGACATTTCCCTTTTTTTCAAAAAACAAACTTTTATGCAGCTCAAGTATACAAATTCTCTGATCTATTCTTTCTCACTCTGTTTTGATCAGTCTGTTTTGTCTTTTACTCATCTCTGTATCTCTGTGTTTCTTCCACTGTTCTGAATGATGACAGAGGTGATTTTGAAGGACAAGGGACCTTCTCCAGCTCTGTGTCACTATCACCTCTTGGATAGTTTTCAGGACTCTCAGGCTTTATCTGGTTATCTGTTGCTTCACTGGTGCATTCTGATTTCTGATCTTCAAGTACTCTTTCAGGTTCAGTGTGTTTCATTTGTTTTCCATAAGAATTTCTGGTTTCTCCTGTATTGTTGTCCATTTTGAGTCAGCATTATGTAAGATCTTGGTTCTCCTGTGATTCCTGTGACAACAGCAGGATTCCAGATCTCTTCATGCTGAATCCTCACTGTCACTCCCGTGTTCTCGTCAGGCAGAGGTCAGGCGCCTCGACCAAAGTACTGTTTCTGCTTCTGGTGTCTCAGTGTGAGCAGGTCCTGCACGCTGTAGCTCACTGGCTGTGGAAATAACAGTTGGGGTGCAGTTGGAAGCTTAGTTCTTAGTCTTCTCCCCATCAGGAGCTATGCCAGAGATGATCCAATGCCCTCTCGTGGAGTATTCCTGAAATCCAGCAGAGCCAGGTCGGGGTCTCATCTGTCCACCTTTGCCTTCTTCAACAGGTGTTTTAAAGTCTGCACTGTACATTCCACCATTCCATTGGATTGTGGACATTTGGGACTTGATGTAGTGTGGCAAAACTCCCAGTTCTGTGCAAATTTGCGAAATTTGAGATGAGCACTTCAGGTATGCTGCAGAGAGCAAAAATTGATTTAAAATTATTTATTAAAGTGATGCTCTTACTATCATTTCTCAGCAGCACAGACTCAAAAAATTTTGAGTAATAATCTACTGCTAGTAGGTACTCACTGTTGTCAAATGTGAACAACTCCATTCCAATTCACTGCCAGGGCCTCTCTGGAACACTGTGTGGTTGAAGTGGTTCTCTTTGTTGCAATTTACTGTATTTTTGGTACACTGCACAAGCATCCGCAATTTCCTCGATTTGTGCTCCCAGTCCAGGCCAATACATTACATCTCGAGCTCTTCTCCTGCATGTTTCTATGCCGAGTTGACTTCCATTTATGCCTGCAGTATTTCTTTCCTCAGTGTTGCAGGAATTATGATCTTTTCCCCCTTGAAAAGTATTCCTTCTGTCGTGAAACCAGTTTGCGTTCGTTCGCTCAGCCTGTCAATGGCGGGCTGCGTTCCCCACCATTGAACATGGGGAACCCCATTGTACTATATCTGAATATCATCATAAAGCCAGCTCGCCAGAATCCTCCCCCACCCCCCGACCCCTGCTGGATTGCCTGTTCACATTGGCGTAATTGAAGGCTGATGCAGAACACGTCTTGCAAAGTGTGACATGCAGAAGT
This sequence comes from Cetorhinus maximus, assembly GCF_964194155.1. Classification (NCBI taxonomy): domain Eukaryota; kingdom Metazoa; phylum Chordata; class Chondrichthyes; order Lamniformes; family Cetorhinidae; genus Cetorhinus; species Cetorhinus maximus. The sequence continues at coordinate 39,638,997 of NC_135896.1, read as the reverse complement.
CTGGTCTTACCGCCAGGGCCTTGCTCACATAACAGACATCTGAGGAGCAGAAGATGCTGGAGCCCAACAGCAACGGCACACTGGAGGAATGTCCATGGCATGCTGGGTGGATTCTCATGGACATGGCTCCACCGCGAAGCAGCTCACAGAAGTTGACAAGTTACCATTGAAGGTCTGCTCACAACAGATGATCGTCGAGGGGGTGGAAAGTAAGGTCCAGCTGTGTTTGGGAAAGGAAGATGTACGGGAGGAGGGTTGGTGGCAGGTGGGACAGGAATATCCAGGATCAACTGGGAGAGGAAGAGGTGTCAGGATGGGGTGAGGTTGGGAGGGGGGAATGAAAGTGTCAGGATGGGGTGAGGTTGGGACGGGGGCAATGAAGGTGTCAGGATGGGGTGATGTTGGGGGAGAATTAATATGTCCATGGGAAGGTTGGAGGGGGGAGTACAGGGCAGGAGGGGGTTACAGGGGAGAAGACAGCAACTGGGGAGGTAGGTGTGGGGGGGTGGGTGCAGAAGGTGTAAGAGAAGGAGTTCAGGGGAGAAGGAGTGCGGAGAGGGAAGGGAGACCAGGGGGAGGAAGAAGTACAGAGAGTGGAAGGAGTCCAGGAGGAGGAAGGAGTGTGGAGAGGGGAAGGAATAAGGCTGGAGGAAGAAATAAGGCTGGAGGACAAAGTAAGGGTGTCTGAAGGAGTCAGGAAGGGGGAAGGATTAAGCAGAGGTGGAGTCCAGAGGGGGGACCAAGGGGTGGGGGGAGTCAGGGGGTGGAGGGGTCCAAGAAGGAGAAGGAGTTCCAAGGGAGGAAGGGATTCCAAGGGGGGGGAAAGGCCTGGAGGGGGGAAAGGGTTCGGGTGGGGGGGTGGGGGGGTGGGGATGACCAGGTGAAGATGCAAGGGAGGGCTCTGATGAATCCATGACTGCCTCCTGGGGAGCCAACTGAGGGTGGGCGTGGAACATGGAAAGTGAGAATGACCAAGGATGGAGTGAGGTGGTAGGGTGGAAGGGTAAGTGTTCTACTGTAACTGTAGAAAGGACGGTGGGTTTGGTTGGTGGGGACTCAGAGGCAGATGGGGATCCTGGGGATGGGAAGGAGGTGGTCAGGGAGGTGAATGTGGATGGGGGTGGGATTTTGGGGAAGGAAGGGAATGTGCACCTTCACCTGGACATCCCTGAAGAAAAAGGATTGTGACTGGTAGGTCACGGAGGGGAGGTGGAAGGTCAACAATGATGGGGGGAAAGGAAATAGGTGACTGGGGGAGAGGAAAAGTTATGGGAGCGCATGAAAAATCAAATTAAGGCCATGCTGTCTAATTGAAAGTCAAATAAGAGTCGTGGTGGGCAAGATCAGGTGCTGCATGGGAGTACGATCATTGGATGGGCAGAGATGCAGGTCAGCTCAAGTAGACAACTGAAAGGGAACCTCAGCAGGCAGCATTCAAAATGTTCAGGACATTGAGGTAAGTGTGATACGTGAAGGATCCGCGTGCGTGGGAGAGTGCTTGCACGAGTCTCCGAAAGGCCCTGCCACACACACTTCTCCCTTCAGAATCACTCGTTGGCCAGCTGCTCCCTCTGTGGTGACAGAGGATGAGGTTGAGGGGCTCACAGGCAAAGGGGACTTGGAAGGAGAGGACAGCCTCTGAGATTCCTGAGTAGATGACCCAGGTATGTCCAGCTGCTGCTCCTCCTCCCTTCGGGTGCCCAGAGGCCCCAGCCTAACTCCTTGAGCGGAAGAAACACCTGGAGGGATGTCGAGATGCGCCGGTTCCTTCTCGCGTTGCCATTACAGTAACTCACCCATGGCTCCCGGGATGGAGTGCAGGCCTGCACACATCTCCGTGTTCTGCTGGACCAGGGTCTCCATGGCGTCCGCCATTCTCCCCATAGAGACATCCATACATGCCCATGTGAGCACCACTTCATCAGAGAGCAGGCGTAAGCACTCCTCTGACTTGCATGCCACTCTGTTGTGGGTTTCCAACAGTTCTGCGTGATGTTCTCACGCTTTCTGCTGACGCTCCAGGATGAGTTGAAAGGCCAAATCCAGAGGCTTGTCATCTGACTCGGACCTCACAGATGCCTCTTCCCCAGCAGTCCTCCGAGTGCCAGGGAGCTCAGATGAACTTGCCTCCTCCTGCTGTGGACATGTGCCCGTGTGGTGACCACCAGATTGTGAACCCAAGCCTGCTCTCGATCTAGGTTCCACTGAGGTGTTTGTCTCTGCGCTGGTGAAGAGTGTGGGCAAGCGCAGTGATAGGTCTTCCAGGCTGCATATTTGCAGCTCTTCAATGGAGGAGGTGTCCTCTTGGCTGGAGGTGAGGATCTGGGTGGAGTTGAGGGACTGACTGGCTGAGGGTGTCGGTTGCTTGGCAGAGCTCCCTGTGAACCAAAGCAGAAATGATTATTGTTTGGCAGCAGAGTCAAAATCAGGAGCGAGAGCACTCACAGTTACGTTGCGAGAGGGATGATGTGGTGCAGGAGCCTTACGAGGGTGTTTGCTGCCAACCTCACTGTCACCGCAGACATGGTCCATGTCCTCACCAGTCAGCGCAACGGCACACTCCTCAAAGTGAGTGAAGGGCTTAATGTGGGTCACTCCACCCTCATCTGGGACCTCTCCCTGCTGATATTAGCAGGCTTTTCCTGCAGGTAAACAGATGGAGGCTGTGAGCAGGACACATGGCATTGCGTGGAATGTTTGTATGGTGAGCGGAGCCATGGACAGGATGAGGGTGTAAGCTCGAGAGGGCATATGCCTTTAGAGATGTGAGGGGTGTGTGAGAATTAATGGCGTTGTCCTTTGAGGTGCGAGATCCCTGTAAATGTGTGATGGATTTGTGTGTGCCTGAGTTTAGAGTGATGAGAAGAGTGAGTTAACCTGGGGGAACGGGTGAGACCATTCATCCTGTAGCAGCATTGGATGGCTGTCCTATTTTGCAGGGTATTGGTGCTGACCACCACTGCCACCGCCTCCCACACTGGATTGGTGATGCAACTGCCCATCCTGCGGCCACAGTGGGGATAGAGGGCATCACGGCGGGCCTCCACGGCATTCAAAAGGTGCTTGAGGGATGCATCACTGAAGCGTGGGGTTGCAGTTTTTTTGCCTTTCGAGGCGGCTGTCCTGGGCTGGAAGCACTGAGAGGCTTGTGCATGGCTGCACTTTAAATGTGGTGCCCAGTGTGATGAAGCGGCGAGGTGATGGCGTAGTGGGCGAATGGGAGCCCGCCCACCGTGGAAACGGCGTGTTTCCCGGGAATGCATAATTAATGTGGCAGGGTTGGGACGATACAGCGTGAAAAGCTGCCATTGCAGCCAGCGTCGCAAAACATCTTTTTGCCCACCCGCTACCGCACTTAGTACAAATCTGGGTCAATTCCGCCCTTTGTGTTTAAGCATCTGCCTTCACTACAGCTCAGGAAAAGCAACTGAGACGCTGAGGGAACAAAACCTGAGTGGGTTCCTTTCCTCTTGTTCTCTCGCACTCTCTTTCCCAATCCAACTTGCAAGCTTTGGAGCCCTGTTTGCTGATGGTGACTAGCTCAGGTACCGCAGACAAAGCTTTCTGAAAAAGATCCAACACAGCACTATTGTCTTGTTGTGATGCTGAAAGCATCAGGAACACCGAGTAAAAGCAGTAGGGCCACCGAATTCAGCTAAGTCACCAACCTCCATGGATTGTATATCCTTTTTATTTTTCTGGACTCTAACTTGCTTAATCTATCCTCCCTCACTCTGTAATCTATTCATGTGCGTGCAAACTTTATGTGTACATGTGTGTTTGTGTGTGTGTGTGTTTGTGTGTATGGGTGTGCGTGTATGCAAAAGTCAGAGCGTACTTTATTACTTTTACTTAGACCGGGTTAAGTAAAATAAAACCTATCATGTTTTCTTTGTTAAAGCTCAAGAAAACCTGTCTGATTGTGCCTTTTATGATCACAGCATATAAACAGTTAAACAAACACTCATTGAATTGGCAAATATACCCTTTTAAAATAAACCTGTTGCAGTCAAACGGGGAGTGGAAAAGAGGGGAGCCATCTGACCCCTCCTCACCCGTTCGCCACAATGTGCTGTCTCTCCTTAATTAATTCAAATCTCTCGAAGCGCCTGTTGACTTTTCCCTGATTACTGTTCCTAAAATTTTATCCAACACAGATGTTAAACTGACCAGTCTATAGCTACTAGGAATATCTTACACCCTTTCTTGAATAAGGGTTTCACATTTGCCACTCTCCAATCCTCTGGCACCTCACCCCAACCCCCACCACCCTCTCTGCCATATCTAGCGAAGATTGGAAGATTACGGCAACCTCTTCCACTATCTCCACCCTTACTTCCTTTAGCAACTGGGATGCAAGGCATCGGAACCAGGTGACTTATCCACGCTAAGCATTGGCCAGCCTTTCTAATATATCCTGCATATCAATTTTCACCACATCCACTACCTCTGCTTCTACTGATATTTTGTCAGCATCTTCTTCCTTGGTAAACACTGATACAAAATGCTCATTAATTATTATAAAAGCAAAATACTGCGGATGCTGGAGATCTGAAGTGAAAACAAGAAGTACTGGAAAAATTCAGCAGGTCTGGCAACATCTCTGGAAACAGAGTTAACATTTCGAGTCCAATATGACTCCAACAGATACTGCCCAATACCTGCAGAGTTTTTCCAGCACTTGCTGTTCTTATTAACTCATTGAGTATTCTTGCCTTGCCCTGCACCTCTAAGGATATATCACCCTCTTTGTCCCCACTTCTTACTACCCGCTTACTATTTACATGCTGGTAGAAAATGTTTGGCTTCCCATTTTCTGTTAACTATCATTCTATTCTTACATTCTCTCTTTGTCAGTCTTATTTTCCTCTTCAATCCCCCTTTCAACTTATATTTGGCCTGGTTCTTGCTTGAAGGATTCACCTGGCACGTATCATACATCCTCTTTTTTTGTTTCACATTTTCTCTATCCCTTTGTTTCATCCAAGGAGCCCTGGCTTTGGTTCCCCTACCTTTCACCCATGTTTGGAATGTGTCTAGCCTGTACCTGAAACATCTCCTTAAAGGTCATCCATTGTTCCGTTACAGTTTTCCTAGTCAGTCTTTGGTTCTATTTTACCCTGGCAAGATCCCCTCTCATCCCATTGAGGTTAGCCCTCTTCCAATTAAGAAGTTTTACTTTAGATCGTTCCTTGCTCGTCTCCATTAATAATCTAAACTTTATGATACAGTGATTGCTCTCACCCAAGTATTCCCCCACAGACAACTTGGTCCACCCAGTCCACCTCATTCCTCAACACCAGATCCAACAATGCCTCCTCCCTAGTTGGATCGAGAACTTACTGGTCAAGGAAGATCTCCTGAACACATTTCAGATATTCCTTGCAATTTTTACCTTTTCCTTTAATTATCTTAATTGATATTTGAGTAATTAAAGTTCCCAATATCTATAGCTCTTGCACATCTCTATGATTTTTCTGCAGAGTTGCTCATATATTGCTCTCTCTTTCTCTCACTATTTGGCGGCCTATAGAATACCCCTGATACCGTGGTTATACTCTTTTCTCTCTTGACTATAACCAAATGGATTCTGTCCTTGTCCCCTCAATGACATTCTCTCTTTTCAATGTCTTCCATAATCAGTACTGCCACCCCACCTCCTTTTTTCACTTCCATATCTTTTCTGAACACCTTGTATCCTTGGGTTGGATTTTACACTCCCCTGCTGACAAGTTTGAAGGCTGGGGTCTCGTAAAAGCCAGTGTGTGTCCTGCCTGCCACCCTGAACTGTCTCAAAT